>NC_091117.1:60365000-60732500 GCF_040183065.1 Periplaneta americana | reverse complement strand
AGATAGATAGATAGATAGATAGATAGATAGATAGATAGATAGAATGGAGGAATAACGCGTACTATTATTGGTTGATATTTCATTTACTTACATCGTATCATTTTTCATTCGCTGTCACATCCTACTACATTTGTAAGAAAAGAATGAAAATATTAAATTTATTTACAAATACAACCACATTTATATTCGCATTCATTTTATTCGTCATACGTGCGATTAAATTTGCTGTAGATATTGTGATTAAAAGAATAACACGGCTTTAAAATACATGATCTAAAATTTCCAATAATAGGTAGCATTTGCTAACTAAAATATTTTAATTGCAGTTTTAAATTCATTTAGTAGACTAGTATTCGTAAATCCCTGAAGTTATTGAACGATTTGTTACAAAATAAAATGCCAACATATATTCGAGATCTCATATTTACTACTCTTGCGTTTTTCATTAAAGAAGAAATTTCCGTAACAAGTATCATGCTCGCAGTTAAGTAGTTATGGAAATCTTTTATTTTTAATACTTTAAGTTATTTTGTTTTATTAGAATTAGTGTTTTATAAATATATACACGTATTTTGAATGGATGAAGATGATGATGATGATGATGAATGTACAGGATGATTCATGAGTTACCGCCACTTACAAAGCTTATTTCCGAAGACATTTTGAGCAAAAAATTTCACATTAACATTCCCCCCTCAAACGGTTTGAGGGGGAAATGTGGGGGGGGGGCTGTTGGGGGGTTGAATGGTACACGGACTTGGAGGGATGGCGGGATCGTTCGTCAGGTTGTTAGGTTATGTCGATTCGGCATGGGTGCTGTCGGTGGGGTTGCAACTCATCCCAGAGGCACACAATAGACCTCAGGTCGCGGTGCATATGGGTGTTTCCCTCCCGGCCTCACACAGAGAGAGAGAGAGAGGAAACATGGAACCTTACTTACTTACACATGGCTTTTAAGGAACCCGGAGGTTCATTGTCCCCCTCACATAAGCCCGCCATCGGTCCCTAGCCTGTGCAAGATTAATCCAGTCTCTTTCATCACATCCCACCTCCCTCAAATCCACTTTAATATTATCCTCCCATGTACGTCTCGGCCTCCCTAAAGGTCTTTTTCCCTCCGGCATCCCAACTAACACTCTAATGCCTATGCATTTCTGGATTCGCCCATACGTGCTCCTATTCTCAATATTTTCAGAGTTACACTATAGAATATTCATACATAACCTCGAAGTATGCATTTATGCAAAATAAAGTTGTCTTTATTCGAACGTAAAAATCATGATCGGCAAAGATCGCTTTTACTTTTTCAATATGCCAAATCACTAAAAACATGCAATAATATTGCACGAAGTTCCACGGTCTACTTATTCCCAAAGTCTAGTATATACAGTCACGGAACTTGAGTTGTGAGGGTACTATAGGAACAATAGACTGTGCCAGTACTATTTTGCATTGTCTGTGATGAGGCGATAGTAGCGATCCTAGTGGTCAGCAGCTATCTATGGATGCATATTCCCTACGTATTGAGCTTCGTGACTGTATATACTAGACTGTGATATTACTCTTTATATGTTGACCACATCACTACATTCCAGTGCCGGGGTCATGAAAGCATGAATCTCTGTGCTCCCTCTATGTCTCCATGCGCTTTCATGCCCTCTAAAATAGCCTAAAGAAAGAAACATTTTTATCGACAGTCGGCAAAGGTACACGCTGCATTACTAACAAATTAAGTTATTTGTCGAAATGGCCCTCAAACAATATCTTAACGACTCCGAACACAGAAACAAAAAATTCAAAATATTTTAGAAGCATTTTTATGATGATTTACACTGTAATGATTCGTTCGGGAGGGAGAACATCCCTTCCAGTATTAATACCAGAAGAGGTCCGCTACATGCAACAAAAGACGTAACACGTAAAGTGCACCCCAACCCCAAAACAGACCATGGCTGTGGGTGACGATCTTCATAATCACCAGTCGGCACGCGCGAGGCACCTGCCTTCGCCATGGCCCGCGGCCCACTGGGACAAAACCCTTCTAACCAATTCCAATAGTTACCCTCTCTGAGCTTTAGAAGTGTTTATCTCCCTTCTTCCACCCTTTAATTTATCAATCTGGAATATCTTGAATTTAGGCAAGGTGGACTGAGGTATTTCTAGCCATTTAGTTCAGGGTGTACAACAAGGCGTTCTGGGGCCACATCTGGCTATATATAACAACTGTTGGCATTGTTTATTATTTATCAGAGCAAATATATATGAGTGTCTCAAATTGACTTGCGGTTTTATATTCCTTAAGCCCGTACAAGTTCAAAATGGCCCCCTTCCGCCACAGTACACTCCCAACAACGACGTACAACAGAGCGACATACCAACTGGATTGTTGTTAATGGAATATCATTACAGGCATGTTCAATTTAAACTCTCAGTTCCTCCAGTATTTGTGGTTTTGTGGCGTACACTGTGTCCTTTAGAGCTCCCCATATGTAGAAGTCTGGAAGGGTTAAATCCGGAGATCGAGGCGGAACTCCGCAGCACTTCCTCCCCTAAGGTCTCTTTCCCTCTGGCTTCCCAACTAACAATCTATATGAATTTCTGGATTCGCCCATACGTGCCACATGCCCTGCCCATCTCAAACATCTGGATTTAATGATCCTAATTATGTCAGATGAAGAATAAAATGCGTGCAGTTATGCGTTATGTAACTTTCTGCATTCTCCTGTAACTTCATCCCTTTTAGCCCAAAATATTTTCCTAAGCACCTTATTCTCAAACACCCTTAGCCTCTTTTTCTCTCTCAAAGTGAGAGTCCAAGTTTCACAACAATACAGAACAACTGGTAATATAACTGTTTCTACATCTTCTACAAAACACCTCCACATATGCAGAACACATCACAAATGCTAACCACACCTACAGAGACATCAACACAGACATGGAAATACTACACATCCAACCAAAAAGCCAGAAACTAAACACACTAGAACAATATGAAATATATAGACACACAAAAACACACCCCAATGAAATTCTCAACACACAACTCAATTTCAGAACACACACACACTCTTTGACTCCACATTACACCACTCAAACACACCCTCACAGGAAACAAAACAAAAGGTGCCAAGACCAACAACGACCAGTTCTGAGGATGACCCATAATAGGTCGAAGCATGTACGATAGAATTTAACACAAGAAAGTCATATAATACATATTCTGAAATAACTGTGTCAGAAATTCTAATTTTCAGCTTATTTCATAGCAGACTGCATGACAAAAGCTTCCCAATTGAATAATATGAGTCATTTCCCACATTTATTCTGCGTTTAATTTCCTTCCGAATGTCATTTATTTTAAATTAACTACTAAACATATTTGATCACACAGTTTTCTGAATATTAATTGAGGAAGTACATATCTAATAAAATTAACAGATTTCCTAAAAATGTTAATTTCGTTCAATTCTGACTTCATTATTTTCATCATACCATCATCTTATCGTCCTAGAATTAAGGAATGATAACTGTATACTATTGCTGGTAACGTCGATATAAAATGCGAATCATTGTAGAGGACCCAAGAAATAAAAAAAAAAAGAACTATATTTCACACATGTGATGTAAAGACATAAGTCGTATCCAAACACACGTCAGTTCACTTGTAGACCACTAGATTTTCAGCTGGTTTGCTATAAGCATAGAAAACAACTTTTGTAAATGATTGACATGTAGTATCGTCGAATGGATAGTTTACGGGACACAAGTTCATTAAGCAGGAAACACAAAGTGAGCGTTGTTGATTGGAATGCAGAATTTCCTTCATACCCTTGTTAAGCACTCTCGACAACAAATACTGATAACCCGCTCAACTAAGAACTTTGTTATTTTGCAATTAAATAAATGAACCATGTACAGATAAAACAAAACGAAGATGTACAAAAGCAAAGAAATAGAAAGAAGAAGTAAGTAAATGATTACATACTCACGTAAATAAAACATAAAAGAAAGAGAAGAAGAAAAACCAAACAGGGAATATATACAGCACAGTGTCATAACTCTAAAGGAAAGAATAATGTAGGAGAATAAACTAAGGCGAAAATGTAGAAAAAAGGGAGTAAAAGAAAAGACGAAAGAAAAGAGAATGAAAGGAAGAAAAAAGAGCAAAATCATGGTTAAATTCGTACCTAGGAAGACAGAGAGACAGAAACAGGTAGAAAAATAAATAGGCTTTTTAATCGGATTAGCCAATATTCACCTTATGGTTAGGATAGCCTCGAAAAGAACCCCACGATATAGACAAGCCAAGCTGGATACGATACTATACCACACCCGAGTTCAGCCTTACAGCCAGCGTCAGCGTTTTTGGCGCGTGTCCTTGAGTCAGTGAGCACTTGTTGCCAGTGCAGCTGAGAACGGTACCACCCAAATACACATCACGTCAGCAATCTGCCAATCACAGTTGTCAGTCTTATTGCCTACTGATTGCGTCAAAAGCAAGACACTTCGGCTGAGAGTGATACCACCTCCTAAACAGATGTGACGTCAGCAATCTGCCAATCACAGTTGTCAGCTTTCTCGTCAACAGACTGTGGCAAAGATAAGATACTCGCTCTTAAGTTTCCCATTACTTATTTCACGCGCCAGAAACGGTGGCTTTGGTTATAACTCCATATCACGAAACTACGCGACGGAATAGGTAGATAGGTAGGAGATATAGGATTCTTAAGAGAGAATAGATAAGCTAGGCAAGCATGCAAACAGACAAACAGACGGACAGATGGACGGACGAACAGATGGACAGGTCGACAGACAGATAGATAGATAGTAAAAGAGAATGAAAAAAGGAAGAATTAAACAGAGAATGTATGAAATAATACAAAGAGAGACAAAACGAAACAAAGAAATAGACGCATTCAGGTGGGCAGGCAAATTAACAAAATGTATTGAAAATACTGTAATAAAATGAAAATAAAATAACAACAAAACTGATTGCAATAATTCATTACTTTGGAGATTGACGAGAAGAATTAATCCCATTCGCATAGGCCTATAAAACGGACCTGACGTTTTAGATGTAATTTTATTGGAAAATAATCCATTTCACACATTATACAACTGAAATATCGGTACTGAAATCATTACAAATTCTCAATACCTTCACTTTCATTATCACTAACGCTGATGTCAGAATTCTTACTTTCAATTTGTGTCTTCAAAAAATATAACACCTTCGGCACCATTAATATCATTGCTACATCCGCATTTCTTCATTGATTTGACCACGATTTCTATTTATCACCTAATGCGAATTTTTCACACAAAAAGAGACTTAAATAATTTGTTGGCCTAATCCATGGTGTGTCCAAAACTACTTCCGACCTGACAAATGGCGCCTTTACCATGTTACCATTCAAATCAACCAATCACGAGAGACGCGTAACCATGGTAACGGAACAGTGTTACCGTGTCTATGTTTACAAATTGCACGTGCATACAATATCTGGGATGACTTTGAGTTGGTTGGTTAGCGCGTGCGTTGTGTGAATTAAAAATATTGTTTAGTTTTATTATTGTTTTAGTGTATCGATAATTATTGTCTTTAAATTATATTACACGTATTATCTTCCTTGTCATTGGTGTAGTGTGTGACTAGTGTGTTTTTTCTAGTTCCTGCCAGAGTTTCTAAACAGGTGACTTGTGCAATGTCGGAAGGAAGAAAAAAACAGACGGAGAACAAAGAATACTGTATGCCCCATTAAAGAGTCAAGCGCAAGAGATGGTGTATAATGTAAGTGAGGATTTTGGGAGGGAAAAAGATAATGGCGGGCCTCTTTTACCTTTGGCGGAAGTCGTAATGAGAACTGCTGCTTGTGTTAAAATTAATAAGAGCACTGTTATCGATATTGGAAAAGAAAAAGGCCGTGTAGATGAAGATGACGCGGGGTCCTCAAGACTTGAAACTCCGGGGAGAAGGAAAAAGTGGAGAAAAGTGTAACAAATATAAATGTTTTCCAACAAGATACTTTTCTAACAATATTACATGGACGAATTCTGACACTCATAAAAGTAAAGGTATCGTATTAAATTTAAACTTGTTTTTACAATTTATAGTTCTTTCAATGCTTTTCTAACAGTATTAAATTACATTAAACAATACCAGTCTGCTGCTAAAAATAATAAAAATAATAATGTTCACTAATTTTAATGCATAGTATTCAACAAATATACGTTTATGTCAGCTGTTCGTTACTCCACTCTATCGGCAGCGCGCTCGCTTACATGTAAAATGGACAACATGACAACATTGCTCCCCATTCTCTGTAAGCTGCCATTCGGAAGTAGTTTTGGTCACACCACAGCTAGTCTGCGCGTTAAATGAACCTGGGTAGCAGCCTTATCTGCATATATTTGGAACATAAAGACAAACGGATTTTTAGCAGTGTTTCTTGTGTTACAGTATAAAACAATAGATTAATAACTTATAGGCTACATACACCGTTCTTAAATATTTTTGTTGAATTAAAATCGAGGGAAGAGAAATGCACTGCTTATACCTGTCGATCATCTATCGCTAATTGAGCATGGTTTATAGTTTGTGGCCACCCCTGATTGATGTAACTCTTTTGTTCTCGTATCAGACCCTCCAGCAGAGCCCTCTTTGCTAAGTGCTACTTTTCACAGCCACCTGCAACTTTCCACCCCAATTTATCCATGCAATTAAGTGGGTGGTTTTCGTAAGGGATGTTCTTCACAATCAGGAACCGACCGTAACACTGAACTGAACAGGTAGATCGCGGCCAACACTGCAGGGAAGGGCGATATGGGACCTCTCCACATAATATACGACTTCCTTGTGGCTGTAGGTGAACATTTCACAGGAAAGTTGACGCGGATGATGTTTCTCCTTTCCTGTTCTTTGTCTACACGCTAGTACAGCACTCATTCATAAATCTTAAGAGTATGTGCCACGAATTGTGAATGAAAATAAGGAAGTAGAAGAGTCCTAGAACTTCTATGACATTACATTTTTCATTTAATTTCATTTATAGATCATACTACATCAGATTTAAGCTCTGAGATGTGGAACAAGTCAAGAATTACACAATTTGTTTGGTGCCATGAAGTGATGTCGAGGATTTGCCGTAGATTATCTGATATTTGCCTTACGGTTGGGGAAAACCTCGGAAAAACCTAACATTTAAAGTAAAACTAATTTGTATCTTAAAGATAAGTTCGAACTAAATCCCACGAGTATGATATGTTCATATCTGCACAAGTACCTTTCAACACTACACTCATTTCGCTGTCAACTCACTCACTGCACTGGAACTACGACACATTTCACTGATGCTATCCTGATTTCACTAACACTTCAAAAACATTTTACTGTTCAAATACTTTGCACTGCCACTATAAACTATAAAGCTTCACTGACAGGAACACGTTTCACTTACACAACACACTTGACTGACACAACATAATTCTTCACTGATACAACACTTCAATAACAAAATATCATTTACACCCTTTAAATACTGTGTACCTATAATTACCGTCTATTAGTAAAGTTCTTAAGCCTATTTTTAAATACATACATACATTATTATTATTATTATTATTATTGTTATTATTATTATTATTATTATTATTGTTAGTATTAATTATTAGTATTATTATTAATTGTATTTTTAATTAATAAGTTTATTATTGTCATTATTGAGTGTAATTAGTTACCACTGCCACCGGGTATATACCCATTGCAGTGTGAATAAATACATGCATACATACGTAATCAGCCCAAGCGGGAATCTAACCGAAGCCCGAGCACTGTCTACACGCTAGTACAGCACTCATTCATAAATCTTAAGAATATGTGCCACGAGTTGTGAATGAAAATAAGGATACTGGAAGTAGTAGAGTCCTAGAACTTCTATGACATTACATTTTTCATTTAATTTCATTTATAGGTCATACTACATTAGATTTAAGCTTTGAGATGTGGAACAAGTCAAGAATTACACAATTTTGTTTGGTGCCATGAGGTGATGTCGAGGATTTGCCATAGATTATCTGATATTTGCCTTATGGTTGGGGAAAACCTCGGAGAAACCTAATTACGTAATCAGCTCAAGCGGGAATCTAACCCAAGCCCGAGCACTGCTCCGGATCAGGAGGCAAGCGAGTCTGCCGACTGAGCTACGCCGGTGGCTCTACAAAAAATTACAGCACATAGCAAGCATATTAATTCAATTTACAAGTATAAACAAGCATAATCAGTTGAGCTATACAAAAATATATTACAACCCATAAGTCTGGCACAATTATCAACTTTTTTTTTTACTAAGACTGGTTCATGAGTCAAGGATTTGTATGAAAATGCATGTTTTATTGATACCGGAACGTCATATTTAAGTACTCATAGGTATTATATCTTATTGTTTTGAATGAAGAATAACACTCAACAACAAATTTTTACTTTTTATCTTGCTCCGAAATAAAAATAGGTGAATATTATTAATATGTGTGCCCTAAATCTGAATTTAAAATTCAAATTGCCCCATCACGTACCATTTTCCGGGGAAAATGAATTGAATTTTTATGACAAAACTTACTGTAGTTGTTTTTAATTTTTCACTGCTGCTGATAAAATTACAACACACTATGGATTCAAAATGCCCCACAATACTTGAAAAATATGTACTAGATACAAAAAAAATGATGTTACATAGTTTAAAACACAACAACAATAAAAAATATTTCATTCGTATAATGAGAAAAATCTCGGAATTTGAACTTACCATTTAAAGGAATTTTCTGGATGATTTCTGTATATAATTAGACCCGGGACCGTATTTTACAAAGCACCGATAATAGTCTACAAGCATGCTGGATGATGATCTTCCTCTATATCGCCTTCCATTTCAGATATTTCTTGATGAAATCTTTCCCCATGCTGTCACTTACCGCTCCAAAGTTAGGAGCAAAGAAATCCAAATGAGAATGTAAAAAGTGTATTTTGAGAGACATATTACACCCCGTTTTCTCATATGCACTTAACATGTTTTCCACAACAAGTTCTATGTAGTTCTCTGTCCTAGAATTTCCAAGGAAATCTGAGTAAACATCTTTGAAAGCACGTCATGCCATTCTTTCTGTAACGGAAAGTTTTTTCTCAAACGATGAGTCAGTCATAACTTTGTGAATTTGTGGACCTATAAAAATACCCTCTTTTAATTTGACTTAATTCAAACTGGTAAACTTTTCTTTTAAATACTGAAAACCACACCCTTGTTTGTTCATTGCATAGACCTCACTTTGAATTGTTATGATATTTACTTAATAGAAGGGACCAATATCTGTTTATTTATTAGAAATACAAAAGAGCTTGCCAACAACCATAAGAAAACAGAAATAAGTCATAAACTCATAAAATGCATTAGCTTTTGTTTTGGTTTACAACTCCCAATCCGCGCCAGATGTTTCCTGGGGGAGCGTTTATCGAAAAGTGAAATCATAGCATATCTTAAAAACCTTACATGATACGAAGAAAGAGATGCATTTTTGGATTCAGCGCACATCAAACCATAAGTGACACATTGTTTTAAGTCGCAGCAAAATTCTTGTTGTTCAATGTAATCGAACAAGCCCAATTTAATTTTGAATTTTGTGAATATTTCAACAGTTCTGGTCAAAAAAGAGTATTTTAATTAAATACTGTATTGTATACACAGTCTGATCCGTATGGGTATGGATAATATTAATTTATTATTATAAAGCTATTATGACAGTAGGAAAAATTTCTTACCAGTTATATTAGGATTAAAAGCTATGAATTTCCATATATGACAATCAACAATGCATAATCTGAAAGGAGGACAATCACAGACTATAGCAAAGACTGAAACGTGAAACTAAAAAAAAAAAAAAAAAACTAATACTCAAACCTGATTCACAAGCATTACGTCCCTATATAAACATCAGACAGTTTCATAAAGGTATAAGGAGAGAAGTGAAACATCACTTTTTGAATGGGTGTCTTTAAACGTTTGGTAGAACCTGTATTTATAATCTCCCGTTTCTGTCTCGGATCATATGTGAGTCGAATGCCAGTGTGGAAGATGTTGTAGAGTTCGATTCCCGCTTGGGCTGATTAACTGATTGGGTTTTTTCCGAGGTTTTCCCCAATCTTAAGGCTAATGTCAGGTAATCTATGGCGAACCTTTGGCCTCATCTCGTCAAATACATCTCACTATCACCAATCTCATCCACGTTGATACATCGTTAAATAACCAAGAAAAAAATTAGGTCTAGCATGTGTAATTGCCTGTCGTAAACCATGAATAAGAAGAATAAAATCTTAAGGCTAATGTTTGGTAATCTATGGCGAATCCTCGGCATCATCTCGCCAAATACTATCTCACTATCACTAATCCCATCCACGCAAAATAACCTCTTAGTTGATACGTCGTTAAATAACCTAGAAAATAATAGGCCTAACGTATGTAATTGTCTATCGTAAACCGTGAATAAGAAGAATAAAATCTTAAGGCTAATGTCAGGTAATCTATGGCGAATCCCCGGCATCATCTCGCCAAATACCATCTCACTATCACCAATCCCATCCACGCAAAATAACCTCTTAGTTGATACGTCGTTAAATAACCTATAAAATAATAGGCCTAACGTATGTAATTGTCTATCGTAAACCGTGAATAAGAAGAATAAAATCTTAAGGCTAATGTCAGGTAATCTATGGCGAATCCTCGGTATCATCTCGCCAAATACTATCTCACTATCACCAATCCCATCCACGCAAAATAACCTTTTAGTTGATACAACGTTGTTAAATAGCCAAAGAAAGATGTAAGCCTAACATGTGTAATTGGCGTCGTAAACCATGAATAATGAGAATAAAATCTTAAGGCTAATGTCAGGTAATCTATGGCGAATCCTCGGCCTCATCTCGCCAAATACCATCTCACTATCACCAATTCCATCCACGCAAAATAACGTCTTAGTTGATACAACGTCGTTAAATAACCAAGAAAAAAATATGTAGGCCTAACATGTGTAATTGGGTGTCGTAAACCATGAATAAGAATAATAAAATCTTAAGGATAATGTCAGGTAATCTATGGCGAATCCTCTGCCTCATCTCGCCAAATACCATCTCACTATCACCAATCTCATCCACGAAAAATAACCTCTTAGTTCGAATAATTGGATCGGTGTCGGTTAGAGTTCCCGACTAGCTCAGTGGTAGAGCGTTGGTACGTTAAACCAAAGGTCCCGGGTTCGATACCCGGCTCCGGAACAATTTTTCCCTCGAAATTATTCAAATCAACTTTACAGGGAGTTATACCTGAAATCTTGATTTGCAACCTCTTAGTTCATACAAAGTTGTTAAATAACCAAGGAAAAAATGTAGGCCTAACATGTGTAATTGGGTGTCGTAAACCATGAATAAGAATAATAAAATCTTAAGGATAATGCCAGGTAATCTATGGCGAATCCTCGGCCTCATCTCGCCAAATACCATCTCACTATCACCAATCTCATCCACGAAAAATAACCTCTTAGTTCATACAACGTTGTTAAATAACCAAGGAAAAAATGTAGGCCTAACATGTGTAATTGGCTGTCGCAAACCATGAATAAGAAGAATAAAATCTTAAGGCTAATGTCAGGTCATCTATGGCGAATCCTAGGCCTCATCTCGCCAAATACCATCTCACTATCACCAATCTCATCCACGAAAAATAATCTCTTAGTTGATACAACGTTATTAAATAACCAAGTAAAATTGTAGGCCTAACATGTGTAATTGGCGTCGTAAACAATGAATAAGAAGAATAAAATCTTAAGGGTAATGTCAGATAATCTATGGCGAATCCTAGGCGTCATCTCGTCAAATACCATCTATCACCAATCCCATCCACGAAATATAATCTCGTAGTTAAATAACGAAGAAAAAAAGATGTAGGTCTAACATGTGTAATTGGGTATCGTAAACCAGTCATGTCAATTGATGCCCATAGAGGCAAGCGCGCTCTTTAGAGCTCAGGAGAGCCTGAGCGCTTTACAGCGGAAAGATACAGAAGAAAGAGGTAGTATATGCCGCTTGGACGAGCTATATTCAGGGATGGCCAGGACTGATGCAATGGATAAAGGCAAGAGAACTTATTAAAACTGTATCCATGTTAATTTATAGATTTGTCTGAGAAGTATAAGTGCATTATAAAAATGTAAGTTTTAATTTTAATGCTCATTTTTCACAAGTTTGATTTTTTTATTCAAAAGAAATATTTTGTCAACTTTATTTTATAAAAATGTGAAATTTTCAGATATAGGCCTATTTATTTAGTAGCCTTACAGAATGTTTTCGTAAATCTAATATATCGTAAATACGTATTACTGAAGATAGTGCACTGAGAATTTTGAAAATATTTGCATGGAAATTATTTGTAAGGAAATGAATTAACAAAGCAACTACTGTTACATCATAAGCAAAAGATATGTGCCCATGTGTTGTAAAAATGTCAGCTCTATAGCTTCAGCATATTTCGAGAAAATAATTTAATATTCTGCTGACAGGTAGTTGCTCACCAATGTCACCTTAAAAGCATAATGCGATAAGAGTTTTGTTATGGAATATTAGTTACACTTAAAACATATACAGCACCCAGGTAACTTTGCTTTGTACTATAATATTGTTTTGATTGGTTTATTGATTACTTTTATAAGGCTAAAGGTACCATCAATATCAATTCCAACTTATCATGTCATACCCAATCTCTTTTTTTGGGTTATCACTTTCTTTATGAATGATGTGTTTCATCCATTTAGTACAGTAGGCCTATAATTGTACTACTATGGAATTTAAGTGAATATTCCTTCTTAACTCTCTATTATGTTATTAACATTTAAAACACAACTGCAATATTAACTCAATATTGACTCAACCCGTTGCAGAAGATGCGACGAGCAAGAAACGCTTCCTCACGTCTTGGGTTTCTGTCATCACGGAGAATTGCTCCGAATCAACCGACATAATACGGTTCGTTCTCTTATCGCAGCTTCAATCCGTCAGAATGCTTCCCATGAGGTTTATGAGGAGGTTGGTTGCGTCTCTTCTGATGGCTCTACTAGACGGGCTGATATCATCATAATTGATCGGCAGAAGGATAAGGGTGTCATTCTTGATCCCACAATCCGTTTTGAGATGCATGAGCAACAGCCACAAGAGGTGTGTCGTGAAAAACAAGTCATATATGAGCCTTGTTGTCAGCATCTTGGAGCACAATACCACATTACACATTGGACAGTTTTTGGGCTCATGTTCGGTGCTCGTGGCACGATCCCACGTGAAACTTTAAATCAACTTAAACAATATAAAATTTCTGAAGCAACGATTGATGCCATAGGATCTCACGTGTTAAAATCATCCTTAGCTATAATTAGTAATCATTTGTACCCAACAAAATTTTTATTGTAAATTATTTCCTACGTCTTCTTATCTTAATGTTTTTTCTTTTTCTTTCCAAATGTCATAAAATTGTTTTGTTTACTTATTATTCTTTATGAATTGATTAGTAGGCCGATCTATCGAACCCTTATCTAGGGCGGCTTTTGTTTAAACAAATTCCATATTAGTACTTTTGTTTTACAGACAATATAGATAAGATCAAACGGAAAGAAGCCACATAAAAATAACAACATAAAATTTCACATTCCGTCTGAAGTTTGTGCACCACTGTTTTTTTATCCAATAGGTTGCTTATTCATATATACAATCCTTTCTCTTTCCATACTTAGCGCTTGATGCCCGCGCACGACGTCAAGTTGAGAAAAATGCGCTTGCTTTGACATCACTGTCGTAAACCATGAATAAGAAGAATAAAACGAACGAGATAAAGATGGAAAAAATACGAAAGAGAGAAGAGAAATGAAAGATGAGCAGACTATGATGGCGGTGGTAGCGACGGAAAATGTCGACTCCAACTCTGGTAAACAAGAAACTACCCCTGTAACTGAACTGGCCCTTTTTTGTGTGGGACGTACAAGACTCGGGGATCCGCGTTGGGGTAGATCAAGGCGCGGGTTCCGTGCCGCGCTCGAATTAACGTCGCATTCCGAGCGCTTCGTTACGAGATTTCCGGATTTAACCTCGGTCGTTGGAGCCTCGTCACTGTATAAATTATCTGTGCGCAGCACCTCGTAATCATTAGCCGAGGTGGTCCGCGGCCTGCGGGCCACTCCTACAGCCACAATTGTATAAATATAGGCCAATAATTTGAACAATAGAAAAGACGGAGGCTTGGGGTTAGTAACTAGGACCGGCCATTTATTTTGCTTACATTATAGTGAAGCAGTGGAGGCTCTTCTAGTCAACTGAAATTTCATCGAACTATTATTTATAATAATAATAATAATAATAATAATAATAATAATAATAATAATAATAATAATAATAATAATAATGATAATAATAATATTATTATTATTATTAATATTATTATTATTATTATTTTCACTGGTAAGCAGATAAATGTAAAAAAAAAAAAACAAAATATTTGTCCATACACATGACTATCATTTCATTACAAATCTTACTTACTTAGTTCATTGCCGCCCTCACATAAGTCCGCCATCGGTCCCTACCCTGAACATGATTAATCCAGTCCCTACCATCACATTCCACCTCCCCCAAATCCATTTGTATATTATCTTCCTATCCACGTCTCGGCCTGCCTACAGGTCTTTTTCCCTCAGGTCTTCCAACTAACACTCTAGACTCATGTCGACCTGGTTGGCAAGTTGGTATAGCGCTGGCCTTCTATGTCCAAGGTTGCGGGTTCGATCCCGGGCCAGGTCGATGGCATTTAAGTGTGCTTAAATGCGACAGGCTCATGTCAGTAGATTTACTGGCATGTAAAAGAACTCCTGCGGGACAAAATTCCGGCACATCCGGCGACGCTGATATAACCTCTGCAGTTGCGAGCGTCGTTAAATAAAACATAAAATTTAAACACTCTGGATTCACCCACACCTGCTACATGCCCTGCCCATCTCAAACGTCTGGATTTAATGTTCCTAATTAAGGCAGGTGAAGAATACAATGCGTGCAGTTCTGTGTTGTGTAACTTTCTCCATTCTCCTGTAACTTCATCCCTCTTAACCCCAAATACTTTCTTAAGCACCTTATTCTCAAACACCCTTAACCTCTGTTTCTCTTTTAAAGTGATAATCCAAGTTGCACAACAATACAGAACAACCGGTAATATAACTGTTTTATAAATTCTAACTTTCAGATTTTTCGCGAGCAGACTGGATGACAAAAGCTTCTTGACCGAATAATAACAGGCATTTCCCATATTTATTCTGCGTTTAATTTCCTCTCGAGTGTCATTTATATTTGTTAGTGCTGCTCCAAGATACGTGAACTTTTCCACCTCTTCAAAGGATAAATTTCCAGTTTTTATATTTCCATTTCGTAAAATCTTCTGGTCACGAGACATAATCATAGCTATAGACTACTTAGTGTCTTTTCGGGATTTATTTCCAAACCTATCTCTTTATTTGCTTCAAGTAAAATTTCCGTGTTTTCCCTAATCGTTTGTGGATTTTCTCCTAACATGTCGTCGTTGTTCCTTCAGTAACTCCTATGTGCAAAAGAAAAATTTTCAGTAGGAAGAGAAAACACATTTATTTATCCTATGGCAGCCGTACCATAGACTGTGAATTGTTACATTTTCGAAACAAAGAAATATAATTACATACAGGAGATTTTATTATTTGCTGTATCACTATTTAAGGTATTTAATAGAGCAAAAAATCGATAAATATGTCACATAGGAGTTATTGCAGGAACAACGACGATGTTCACGTCATCCGCATAGACAAGCAGCTGATGTAACCCGTTCAATTCCAATTCCTCTTTGTTATCCTGGACTTTCCTAATGGCATATTCTACAGCAAAGTTAAAAAGTAATAATAATAGACTAATGAATAATTTATTATTCATACAACAACAATCATACTCTCTTGTTATTTCTTATATAATTTCAATGTAGTTTGGAAGTACGAAGGTAAAAAGAAAATGTGTTTTTGAGTACACCGGCAAAACATATTGAATGCCACTGGTGTAAACGTTGCATGCAATCATAGCGATTTCCTCAAATGCTCTGTCACTTGTTTTAACTGAGATCCAGATACGGATCGGTTGCACGCTTTCTCGAGAAGACTGAGGAAAGTAACTGAAGAACCTGTACACGTACACGAATAGTCGTTTACTGCGTTGGAAATGAACCGGAAACCCTGGGCTTGGACTCGAGTAGGAATGCTCACCCACTGCGTCGAGGCGCATCCACTCTCTCACCACCTGACTGACTGACTGGTCACACCCTCTTATTTACGAACTAGGTGCCCGGGCTCACATTATTTCTCCACTTCCATCTGACTTTTATTATTTCGAGAACCTGGTTTAGTTGCTGGACATTTTTCTCAAAACCACTCTCCCAGCATGCAGCCTTGGTTCGAGTGCAAGCTGGGGTCAAAATGCCAGGTTCGGGCCCCGCGGGGAGTCTCCGAAAATCGTGACAGCTTGGAAGTGAAGTCAAGAGAGGAACCCTGCACTGCCCAAGAGCAACTTGCAACGAATCAATGCTCACTGCACGTGACTGCAGCCATCCGTCGCTGAGTTCCATGAGATTCCCTAACCATGTAGCACTTCCTTATTTCTTTGTCTACTCCTAGATCATATATATGTAACAGATAGATCACCGCTATGTTAAAATCGTTTGCACTTTGAAGAGAACAACCGCCAGGATCGCCACCCGTCCGCAGTAAATGAACACGAGATGGCAGTACAGTCGCTAATGCAATTCAAATGGGAATTATGACGTGACTCCTTATGTAACAACTAGATGGCAGCGTAGTAAAACCGACAAAAGTTGTTAACGTCAAAGCCTATAAGGCCGACCTATCTGGGTTTATATGATCTAGGGTAAAACTCTACCAAAGATGAATTTTTATTCAACTTAATGTATGTTAAATCTCTCTCTAATTTTATTCTCTCTTTTTCTGACACGCACGCACGCACACAATATCTTACATTCTCCTCCTCTCCTTCTCTCTCACATACACTTTCCCTCTCTCTCGTTCTCTCTCTCTCTCTATCTTTCCCTCTCTCAAACTATTTCTTTGTCTACTGTAGTAATTATGCTCAAGCATATTTAATCGACATTATTAATTAGCACATGTATCTACAAGGAATATTATCTGTGCGGTTGGTTGTCACTCTGAACTGAGTAAGAAGTACCAAGCAAGAAGTACAATTATGCTTCGTATACTATTTCAGCCAATGGCACTAACAATTGAAGGGTTCAGAACCATAGTGGGCCAAGCGCCATTTACTAAAACCGTAGAAAACAAGGGTTAAAATGAAGTTATTACCATAATTCAATGGAAACATATAGCAAGTAATATAAATTATACACATTAAAACTAAATGATATGTCAATCTTCATTAAACTATCGTATTCACTTAAATTTAACCCTTGGTTTCTCCGTTTTTAATAAATGGCACTTGGCCCACTATGGCTCTAAACCCTTCAATTATGTATGCTGATGACACTACTATCATATATTCTTTGTCTATTGTAGTAATTATGTTCAACCATATTTAATCGACATTATTAATTAGCACATGGATCCACAAAGAACATTATCTGTGCAGTTGGTTGTCACTCTGAACTGAGTACGAAGTACCAAGCAAGAAATACAAGAAGCTTCGTATACTCTTTCAGCCAATGACACTAACAATTGAAGGGTTCAGAATCATAGTGGGCCAAGCGCCATTTACTAAAACCGTAGAAAATAAAGATTAAAATGAACTTATTACCATAATTCAATGGAAACATATAGCAAGTAATATAAAGTATACACATTAAAACTAAATGATTTGTCAATCTTCATTAAACTATCGCATTCACTTAAATTTAACCCTTGCTTTCTCCGTTTTTAATAAATGGCGCTTGGCCCACTATGGCTCTGAATCCTTCAATTATGTATGCTGAGACACTACTATCCTATGTTCTAGCTCTGCTCTAAAAGAATTACACACATGCTTTTATGAATGATATTCTATCACAGATGACTTTATGGTTGATTCTAATGGTTCTTCTTAATCAAGAAAAGGCTATCAACATAACTTTTAGCCTATATCATCTAATAAATAAGAACAGATAAAACTATACAAACATTCTAAGACTTTTTATAGACTCCAGTTTAAGGTATGCGTCGACTCTTGGAGTAAAAATTTACAATTTTCCCTCAATTTAATTCAAATTTCACTTACTACTTTTTTACAGTTAAATGAAAGGAATGCAAAAGGAAACAGAAAAAAAAATAAAAGTTTGGGGACGAAAATTTTGTGAAAATATATATTCTTTCAGCAAGCATTTCTTCGCTTCAAAATGACCTAGATGATTTATTTTTTCACCGATTTTATTCCTAAACAGTGAAGAATGGTGTAGTCTAGAATGAACTTAATAGCATTTCTCACTTATTTTTTATGTAAAATTTTTCTAACATGTGAAAAAGTTATTACATTTTTCCTTATTTATAGGGAGGCAACGCTTTTGTTTTGAACTAAATTAGTTGATTTTAGACTACAACATAGCTCTATGCCTAAGCTTCAATTTGGTGTTTGAATGAATTCGATAGCTCAATTCTAAGCGTACTTTTTATTTGCTCAAATACTAAAAAAAAAAGGTTGAAACAATTGAAAGAGAGTAAAAATGAAGTTAACGTTTAAGTTCGAGCTAGGTAACAAATAACTTGCTTTTTTGCTTCTAAAACCCTCCTGCAACATAGGTGAGGCCCTCTTCTTGTGTCATGATTCTCTTTTTTCACAGCTTTCCGGTACCGTCTTCGCTGCTGTTGCTCAGGAGTGCACTGTATGTTGGCTTTCAGGGTTCGAGTCTCGTCTGCAGCATTCACACCAGCCATTGTCTATGGGGTGATGCTCATCTTCCGAAATATGACCAATTCAACTTCGTTGCCACAATTACTGAAGTGGCAAATAGCATCCATGACCCCAAGTATCAGGGTTCTACGACCTACATACGTTTCTTTGGGGCAACGTCTTCAAATCAAACAATTGAAAGACTCGTTTGCATTCCGAGTCTTGTTATGCAAACACCTGCTCAGCATACTTGGGTCTGTAAGCCTTTCGTAAATTAATAGATTTAACCCACTTCTTGGCGCAAGCAGTTGGCACTGAGTATGAAAAAGTTCAATTTTGTCATCAATAGTGGGAAAACCTAAACATGTTATCCCGTAAGTGGTGAGGTATTTTTCTAATCACGTAACTGGTGAGGTGGGGAGTCTTTTAACACAAAAATTTTATGAAATTGTTTTTCAATAAATGTATTTAATTACATCTAGTTGCAATTAATATATTAAGGGTTAAGTGTTCTCATTAATTTAATAGTTTCAAATTATTTCATGTTTTCATTGTTTTAATTAAATTTTACTTTTTAAAATCATATTTATGTTTTTCAAATGTATTATATGTTTTTCAATGTATCTGTGACGAAGCCTATTACTATATGTCCAATGACCTAATAAATTGAAAATGAATGAATACCCTATTGATCTATTTCTCTTGTGTTAAAATACGATCACATATTTTGAATTCTTTTCATGAAAAGTGTTCATATTTCGGACTCATAATGTTAACACTGTAATAACCATAACTTTTTACAATTTTAAAATTGTTGCAGCACGTACATTTTAAAAAACAGTGTTCATTTAAGAAATTCAGTTTACCGAAGAATAAAATGCTTTCCAGAAATACAAAGTTACATATTTACAAATCACTAATTTTATATCAGTACTGGCTTATGAATGTGAAACATGGAACCTCAGAAGAAAATATGAGCAATCACTTAATATTTTTAAAGAAAAATAGTGAGAAGAATATTTGGAACAGTACTTGATCCTGTATTTCAATAGTGACGAATTGGGCATAATCAGGAAATTTACGATTTTCTAAAATAATCAAACGTTGTGGCTAAATTTAAAGCAATACGAAGTAAGTTAAAATGGATTGGACACGAATACAACGTATAATTTACAAAGCTATAATAGAAATAATAAATATGGAAAATGCCTGTTATTATTCTGTTCAGAAGCTTTTGTCATCTAGTCTGCTTTCAAAAAACCTGAACGTTAGTATTTACAAAACAACTATATTACCGGTTTTTCTATATAGTTGTCAAACTTGGACTCTCACTTTGAGAGAGGGTGTTTGAGAATAAGGTGTTTAGGAAAATATTTGGGGCTAACAGGGATGAAGTTAAAGGAGAATGGAGAAAGTTACACAACGTAGACGTTTGAGATGAACAGAACATGTAGCACGTAAGGGTAAATCCAATGTTAAAAAGAGAATAGTTGTAGTGTCTCTGTTGTGTGTAAGTATGTGTTGGGTGCAAGGTGATTGGCAATGGATTCATATTCAGTCGAAATTTAAGCAAATAATTAGACTTTCGTATAAACACAGTATTTTACAAATTAAAAATGGTTTATTTAACGACGCTCACAACTGCAGAGGTTATATCAGCGTCACCGGTGTGTCGGAATTTTGTCCCGTAGGAGTTATTTTACATGCCAGTAAATCTACTGACGTGAGCCTGTCGCATTTAAACACACTTAAATGTCATCGACCTGGGCCGGGATCGAACCCGCAACCTCGAGCTCAGAAGGCCAGAGCTATACCGACTACGCTACCGAGGCCGACTTTTACAAATTAAAAATAAAATTATAATATGTAATTAACTTCACTACAAATTTTGTTCAGCAGGCTGATTTGTAGGCCTACTTTCTGTATAATTTTGATAGTTTATATCGTTTACACCCTGTGTATTTTTTATAATAGGCGTATAAGATCTGATACATAACAATTTTTATGCTCGTCCATGCCGAAATGTAGTAATTATACACCTGGTATTAGCCCTTTAATGCACCTCATTAAAGTACACCTATTCATTATAATTAAGTTGTTCAGCCAATGAGAAATCACCATTGTACCATTATAAAACCGCAAGTATCGATTATTCTCGGATATGCAATCGAAAAACAATTAGCGAAAAGTCACGGAGGCTGGAAATCCAATACTGTCGCAGAAGGTTATGTTCTGTTACTATAATAATTAGCGTTAATTGTAAATAATATTCAAATAAATTCAATTTGTCATCTCATTTTTCAATTCTAAATCAATTTCCAGGTTATATCAAGACTAATCTTCATGTTATTCTCTAGATTATATCAAGGTCAATGACATTCGTGCCTCGGAAAAAAATCAATACTTTCGCGTCTGCGCACATCTCACAATTCAGGTCAGTTCCGCTCCTCACTTACATAACCATAACATGAATACTTATGAATAATTTCAAGTTAGAAATATGGTCGAGCATAAAAAGTCGTATGAAACTTGCCTGTAATGGTAATTAAGACGCTCGTTTCATAAACAAACATACTCGCGTCTTAATTACTACCATTATAGGCTCGTTGCATAATGTACTATTTTATTAATACTCTGAAACTATGCAAATTCTTTAAAAAATTCTGACTACAATTTGTCAGGTATATGTATTCCACGTTTTGTGACATAAAAATATCTGAATTATAATACGCAATTTTACAAAAGATTTTTACTGCTTTCAACAGCCGGCTCTTAAAAAGGTTCTTGTGTCATAATCTGTAGGTTTCTAAACTGGACAATGAATGTAACAGGTGTAAATTGATGGAAACCGCAGAAATAAAGTGTCTGAGCTATGTTCCTGTATAAACCCTCAGAGATAACGATACCAATATAGATATCAGAAAAATATAAACGCACTCCAATCCAAGCAATAAAATTTCAAAATGCAAGCCTAATTGGTACCCGCATATCATAGTACGATACAATAAGCATAACCAATAAAATAATGCACTTGAAACCGATAGGATTTCGAGAAGCAGATTGGCACCTTCTGCACTTACAGCCTACGTAAATTCAGAGATGTTGATAGCCCACGAAGAAGATAGAAGAACCCATTAAACCCAATAGGTCACCTGGCCTATCGTGTGTTGATGTCGATGATGTTATTTTAAAATTATGATGCTTCAGGTAAAGTAGTGAGCTATTAGTAGTCTTCTTTATCTGTTAGAATACGTGATCATCTACAAAAGGATATGCAGAAGGCATGTATTTACTTTTTCGACACTAAAAGATACCGGTCACATACTAGCTTCTCATTGCGAGATGGAAAAAAATAATTTTTGCACGATAGTGAGTTAAACTTCTGGAGGACATGTATTAGAAAGACGTTTATGGATCGGGTAAGAACAGAGGACATCCGAATGGCTGTGAGTAGGAATACTACCATCATGGATCGGATAGAAGAGAAACGTTTAACCTGGTATGGACACGTCCAGAGAATGGAAGGTCATAGGCTACCCCGGCAAATTCTTCAATGGATCCCCAGGCGAAGAAAAAAAACGAGGACGTCCTGGCAGAACCTGGATGGATGGAGTGAGATCGGAAATGATATCCAGAGGTCTAATTGATGAAGACTGGCAAGACAGGGACCTCTGGCGGCGTAGTGTAATACAGGCAACCCTGAAGGGAGACGCCTGATGAACTGAACTTAAAAAAAAAATTAAAAATAAAAATTATTCCGAATGAACACGAAATATTACAAATACCTGAATCACTTTTACTCCTTCACATTGAAGTTGATGGTGAAGTTTGTACGTTGGCCAGACTGCTGATATGTCAGCTGTTCATAGTAGAACGTACAAACTTTATATTAAGATTTTTAAAAATATTATTTAAAAAAAAATGCTATCGTGCAAAAAAATACTGTAGGTACAATACACGTTTAAGTAGTGTATTACAAAATCTCAGAAACTGAAAAACTCGCTCTGATTATTTTTCAAACTTTTCCTCAATTTTGTAAAAAGCACTTCACAACCTTGTATCGTAATACACTATTATGTTACAGTATTTTTTTTATAAAATCTTTATTTACTCATTACATAAGTTCAAGAAGTAGCTATATGCTGCAAAATTCGATTTTCAAGAATGACACTAAAAAAATACGTTTCAGTGGCTTTAGGCATGTCGTCCATATTTACAGCTATCTCTCCTTTGAACTATTGGGAAGATTTTGATTGATTCAATATCTGAGGCGTTCAGAAGTCAACATGATTAACTCCACTTTTGGTTATTTCAGAGTTTATAAGTTGGCAATGTATTAAATTGACCATATTTTCAGTGGTCAATGTGATTTGCTCCATAGTTCAGTAAAAAGCTCACAGACTGCAGTATTCTTCACGACTACATCACAGAATTAATAGTGTGTGTTTAACTTTAACCTTGAATATCTCAAAATCTTTGGGAAAGGAGTTAATCATGTCGACTTCTGAACGCCTCATCTATGAGTCTATTTAACCGAGAACGATATATATATATATATATATATATATATATATATATATATATATCAATAATAATTAAAGACTGCAGATTTATTTGAAAACCATTCTAATCATAACACCAAATTTTTTAACATAAGATAAGGCGAAATATGTCTCCAAAATCGATTTTGTCTGATGAATTATTGTCATTATCATAACTATGCATTCAACTCGAAAACTTCTTTGAACAAAAGAGAAGTACTAAAAGTAATTATTAATGTTGCGTTGCAAAATTAAAGCATCCTCAGTCGTTATGAAAATAGAATACAAATAAACTTTATTTTTCTGTAAAACACGGTTTATTACCTACCTGTAGGCCTACTTACACCTTCAAATTAGAATCTTCTTAAGATAAAAATTTTAGTACTTAAACGTATCTACACCAATTGCTTTGTAATATCAACGTCCCCGAACCGTTATGGAAACTGAAAGAGAACTAGTTTATTTTATTTTTTTTTTTGGAAGATATTCAGCCAGAAGTCCTTTTTAGTCACTAATAATTTCAAATTCATTGAAGATTAAAATATGTCGTTCATTTAAATATAAAATTATCTGTTTTACAGTCTATTGTAAAGTCAGAGACTGTCCAAAAATTTTGTTTTTCAACAGTTTGCTTTGATACTGCTTTTGGTTGCTTGACAAATAATACGTTACAGTTACAATCTCAGTAGAAACAACTAACAGATTTCATATGATATGAAACGAAACAAACTAAACTAAACTAAACTAAATTGAACTAAACCAAAAACTAAATTGGACTAAACTAAAATCCAAAGTAAAAATCAAATTAAAAACTAAACTAGAAACTAAACGAAAATTAATATAAAGTAACTAAACGAAAGAAACAAAACTAAACTAAACTAAATGAAATGAAAATAAACGAAAAAAGCTATAAACTAAACTAAAGTGAAAGAAACAAAAAAGAAACTTAACGAAATAAAACTAAACTAACTTAAATGAAAAGAAATTAAACAAAACTGAATGACATAAAACAAGACGAAACGAAACATAAATGAACGACACAAAATAAAACTAAACTAAATGGAATTACACTAAATAAAATGAACCAATTAAAAAAAATAAAAACTAAATTACAAACTAAAGTAAACTAAACGAAATAAAAGTAGAGTAAATTAAACAAAGTGAAACCAAACTAAACTAAACTTAATTACATAAAGGTAGGATACAGCAAACTAAACAAAGTGAAACCAAACCAAACTAAACTAAATGACATAAAGGTAGGATACAGCAAACTAAAAAAAAGTGAAGTCAAACTAAACTAAACGAATAGAAACTGAACTAGCTAAACGAAATGACCGAACTAAATTAAACTGAACTAAAAGGAAGTGAACTGAACTAAACTCACTACACTAAACGATACTAAACTAAATGAAACAAAGTGAAAATCAATTAAATTGAAAGAAATGAATGGAAAATGAACGAAACTGAACTACATGAAACGAAATGAAACTGAACTGAAAGGAAATGAACTGAACTAAAAGGAAGAGAACTGAACTAAACTGAAGTAACTACACTGAACTAAATGAAATAAAATGAAATTCAACTAAATTGAACAAAATGAAAAGAAAATGGACTGAATAAAACGAAATGAAGCTGAACTAAACTAAACTGAACTAAATGAAACGAAACTGAACTAAATTAAACTGAACGAAACGAAATGAAATTGAACTAACCTAAACGAAATGAAACTGAACTAACTTAAACTAAATGAAACTGAACTAACTTAAACGAAATGAAACTGGACTAACCTAAACGAAATGAAACGGAACTAACTTAAACGAAATGAAACTGAACTAACTTAAACGAAATGAAACTGGACTAACCTAAACGAAATGAAACTGAACTAACTTAAACGAAATGAAACTGGACTAACCTAAACGAAATGAAACTGAACTAACTTAAACGAAATGAAACTGAACTAACTTAAACGAAATGAAACTGGACTAACCTAAACGAAATGAAACTGAGCTAACTTAAACGAAATGAAACTGAACTAACTTAAACGAAATGAAACTGAACTAACTTAAACGAAACGAAACTGAACTAACTTAAACGAAATGAAACTGAACTATCTTAAACGAAATTAAACTGAACTAACTTAAACGAAATGAAACTGAACTAACTTAAACGAAATGAAATTGAACTAACCAAAACGAAATGAAACTGAACTAACTTAAACGAAATGAAACTGAACAAAACAAATTAAATTAACCTAAACTAAAGTTGGATGAACTAATCTTAACGAAACTAAAATAAACTAAACCGAAATGAAACGGAACGGAACAAAACTAAACTAAAAGAAAACAATAGGCTACTAAATTGAACTCGAAGCGACGAGCTCGTGAATTTTAACTAGGTGATGAGATGTTACGTAGAGTAATTTTTATACGGCAGCTCAAATAACTGAATTTCATCGTTTTATTAACTACAGTACTTGATATAATGCATCTTTGTAAGTATTTATACACTTTCAGGAAGCGAAGTCCGATAAGAGACATGGCGGTCCGCCGGAACTCTTGGGCCAGATCATAATGTATGTAAACACGTGCTTAGGAACCTTAATAGACCACTCAGATAGCAAATTAGAGAATGTCTGATGGTTTTGTGGAGCTTGCATGTCTCCGAATGAGTTAACTTTCAGTCCGCGCATTTTGGTGCCTCGAGGCGAACTTTCGATTACCTAAAACTACTGCCGCCCCAGAAATTGTTCTCGAGACCACCCTAATTTGATAATAATAGTCGTGCTAATGTTCCAAAACTCGCTTCGTGTATAATGCGAACACGAGGTTTTCGGCATGTGTGGATTAAACACTCGTGTCTGCTTTCATAATATTGTTTCGTAACTAATTAGTAATTCAAATTAATCACAAGACTCGGACGCCAACGCGACCGGGATACCAACGAACACTGAAGTCTTGTCTGATGCTTGTGCACAACACTTCATTATTTTTACAAGAACTCAATACTGCCAAATTTACAAAGTTGTAAGTTACTCAGCAGGGTCCGCAGTGCTGGATCAGTAGTACGGAGTACAGAATGCACTTCCTGACCAAGAGGGAAGGGATCAATTCCCGGTGAAAATTATGTTTATTTCACGAGACGACCTGATTATTGTACAACATGTAAAATATAAACTTAAGAATGCATTTCACGTACTTGATACTCGTAAAATTGGAAAATAATATGATGTTAAAACTGCTTCATCAAATCTGAGACCATAGTAATCAAGAGAAAGCACACAGCAGGAGCAAAAATAATTTTAGAAAATAAATTTAATGTTTTGAACAAGTACATTTTGCAAGATTTCTTACTATAGACTATTAATTGATTTTTTAATTTGAATTTCAGGATTACTAGCAGCATTCCTAGTGATCCTTAATGGGAATCTAGAAACGAATGGCTTTGTGTCAAAGTGTCTTAAGTGGGGAGGTACACCATTGGCCTACAAAAATTTAGTCAAATTTATTTTTTATATCTCAGCTAGTATACAAACTAAATGAAGTAAGCTTTTCATGCTTAATATACATACATTACACTTAAAAAACACTATTCAGAATATTAAAATGGCTAATAATTATGTGTAAAAATAATATCAAATTTGCATAAATTTTTGACAACCGTAAAGCATTTACAGTACATAATAAAATCTACAATTAATTAAATACCGTACCTGAATGATTCTTTTACGGAAATATTCTAAAAACCTACATTAACAACATAGTCTACAGACGTGGACAAATTATTAGACTAAATTAATTATATGTGCAACGAAGCTGTATTTAGCGGTAGAAATAATGAACAAAAATGTAATTATTTTGCACAGATATAATGAACAGAAAATTGAGTCTGGAGGTTACTAATATTTTGTGAACTTTCCCTTATTCTTTATTAACACGTTGATTTTGTCAGAGGTGCTGGAAACCAAAGTTTGACACTTTCTTTGAATATCAGCATCATTTAGCCAGGTATCAGACAGTGCTAAATGAATCCATGTTTTGTTGTAAGCCTCTTTTTGTTCACTTTCTTCTTCAATATAGATCACAGATTTTCAATTTCGTTTATGTCCGATCTTCTTGCAGGCCAAGGGAGAATATCTTCTGCAGTATATAATTAAACACCAGTAGTACCAACATAGTGAGAAAAAATATACTTAGCCATTGGAAAAATATGCCAGAAGATGTAAACAATCATATTTACAACACTAGAGACTCTGTGAATTATACGGGTAGTTGATATGACGAATTATATTATGTTTCCAAGAAAAAGTTTTAGTCTAATATTTGTTCACGTCTAGAATCTTTTACCTATTCCTTCAGGAAATATTGTTCTCTTAACCAAAAAGTTTAGAAAATTTAATATTGGAGGTAACGATTAAGAAAAAAAAGTTTCTTGAAGGAATAGGTAAAAGATCCTAGATCATGTTGCTGATGTAGTTCTATAAAACATTCTAGTAAAAGAACATTTTATTCATTTTTCTCGAAATATTAAAACAAAAATCATCACCAAAATGATCTGACCCTCATCATCATCATCATCATCATCATCATTATCATTATCATCGTCGTCGTGAGCAGTAGCAGAATATTATTTTCCTATACTTTCTCTCAACGACGAAATAACACATTTTTCTGGACTATAACCGAGGACTTGTACTGCAATATTTGTGGAGAGTTTATTCACAAGACCAAATGCGTTTCAGTACCAGGCAATGAACCACCGACGTAGCCCAGTCGGCTAAGGTGCTTGCCTGCCGATCCGGAGTTGCGCTCAGGCGCGGGTTCGATTACCTGCTTGGTTTTTTGTGAGGTTTTCCCCAACCGTAAGGCAAATGTCAGGTAATCTATGGCGAATTCTCGGCCTCATCTCGCCAAATATCATTTTGCTATCACCAATTCCATCAACCTCGTAGTTGATACAGCGTCGTTAAATAACCAAGTAAACAAACCAAGCAATAAGGAAAGAATTGGAGACAGCGATTGTGCAGTGCAGGTGCACCCATGTCCAGTGTACCAACTTGTAAGGTCTGCAGGAAGATGAGTAAAACTTGGGAGACGAGAGGAATCCTGCCTGGGCCTCTTCGTGGGGGTTGTCAGGGGGTAAATGCTCCCTGCAGGTGGGCTCACATCAACCCCATTTTTCATACTGAGAGATATCTGGTACTTCTCAGTTTTCAAAACGCGAGTGAAATATTATGGCGACTAGAGAACAACAAATTGTACGAGGGAACAATGTTAATTGACCGCCGCACTATGACCAAGCATTTTCCAGAGCCAGCGCGCTCGCTGTGGCCGAAACTGAGATGTTATCCAGTGAGTTCGTGCAAAGCATCCATCAAATATAGTTTTTCTCAGAAGGGGCAGCAGTAGATCGGCGTCGCTGTGTTTCCATCCCGCGCGGACATTTGTTCTCGTGTCCATTCTCTCAACATGACTGATTGACTGACTTACAGCTAGTTGCTTGGATGTTTGCCTGGATGACTGATTTATTGTCCAACTATCTGGGAGGCACAGTCAGTATTGCCAAGTGTAGGATAAAATCCCTATCGTAGGGATATTTTAACTCTGGTAGGGATTGAGTGATTTTTGTGTGAAATTGACCAAATTGTAAGGTTTTTGTTACCCTTTCGTTAAAATTCAAAATAATCGCCATGTAGACTATTTTAGTTAATTTCCATTTTACAGTTCCACGAATCTGAAATGGACGTCAATCTATACTTACAGAAAGTATTTATGATCACGTCAGTCATAGTCACATATCAACACTTGCTCTCTTAAGGTAGATGAGGGTAATTGTAAACAAATGCTGTGAAAAATACAAAACTGCCAATATAAAAATTTTAATTCGGGGAAATATTTAAATTAACATGTTGGCTAACCTACAAAGCAGTTTGGCGCCAAATAGGAGTAACTGCTTAGTTGTGAACGAATGTTTTGTAAGAGTCTACAAAAAAAGCTGAGAAAGAATTTTGCTTCACCAGTAAGTAAACGTACAGTGCTATTTTTAAAGAATATGTTGTTTTTATGAGTAATATATAGTAGTTAACATTTATTACAATGGTTTTGAGATCTCTCAGTTCATTAAATTATGACGTGTTTACATTTGCCCCATACTTTTAATTGCTTGGGGATAATTGTAAACATGTTTTACTATGGTTACATTTCGTACTTTTCAGTAATCAAAGAGACCCCCACCCAACTACACTGTAGAGGATTTAGAGAGGATTGTCACAGATGTGAAAAATAGTAACTACAGTTATCGTGAAGCTCAGGAGAGGTACTGAGTTCCTATATCGTCATATATCATAGGTTAAAGGAACCAAATGTACCAGCGACCAAAATTGGAGTTGGAAGGAGTACAGCTCTTTCTTCTGAAACAGGACAAAAAAATGTTCAGTGTCTGATAGCCAGTGCGAAAATTGGTATTTACAATTACCTCCCCTCTCAAAGGGGTAAATGTAAACAGGTGGGGTAAATGTAAACAAGCAATTAAAAGCTGAAAAAGTCAACCTTATTATTTTAAACCCATTTTTAGGGAAAAGAAAGATCTAAAAATAACACAATGTTTCTTTGTCATGCTTACCGTTACTGAGGGTTGTGTAATGTTGAAATATATTTTAAATCAGTGAAATCGTAGTAAATTTACTGTTTTATAATATTAAATTTTCCGGCGGCAAATCAGGTCAGCTACACCCAAGAAGGAAAGGGAATTGCATGGTGAATTAGCTAAAAATGAAAAAACGTGGCGTAGCCAGACATTTCGAGATTCCTGATTAGCGGCGCATACGCTAGCTGCATTCTCCATGCAATAATTTTAACAGCGTTGTCAGAGTGCATTACGTTTTAAAATTCCTTTGCAGAAAGAAAATTTAGATCTACTGGGATAAAATTTCTCGAAATTTAAATGACAAAACTAAAAAACTAAAATTCTTGCCATCAATTATTATCATTATACACTGTTCTCCTAAATTGAATGACCATATTGGAAATTAATTCATCACCTTTCCCAGAATATGCTATGAAATGTTTCATATAAAATAATTTTATTCTCGAACAGGAAGTAAAAACGAGCAAAATTGTATTACTATACTTGATTTTTTGAAAGATGGGACATGACAGTTAAGCGGCCGAGCTTGAAAATACAGTGCTATGTTGCCAATATGGACTACCACGCTGCCAGCTGATGGAAGCTAGCAACTGATGTTAAGATGGCTGTCGTTAAAACATTCATTGACAATTGACGCGAAGGTAAGAAAACAATACAAAAATCGACAGAGAATCAAACATGAAACGTACCAATGCTAACATTGTGTGCACAATAAATGTCGCCAAGAGAGCTATTAAGCACTCGCCACGTGGGAATGGCAAGTTTGGCAACTCAACCGTTGTTACCATAGCAACAGGTCTACCACGCTATGTGACATTCTGTTGTTTTTCCGATCGCAACGTTCCTGTCATGTCCCATCTTTCAAAAAAACAAGTATAAAAATGAAAAATCGTGGTGTAACCAGACAGTTCGAGATTTCTGGTTAGTGGAACCAGATTTTAAAGATTGATTATGAAAGGCTGGAAACTAGTAAGTCTAAATGTAAAGCATGTGAAAATAAATTTAATTTTGAATTGTGATAAAGTCCGGCAGTCCCTGACGTCATTAGGTAACGAATTCCAGAGGCGAGGTATTTCTACAGTGTAGGAGGATGAGTATAAAGACGTTCTGTTACGTATTTGTTATTTTCGAGCCAAATTTTTTAACGTGATAGGCTATTACGTAGATACATGAAGCGACATCAGTGAGGTGGGTTCAGCATTACGTCATCATTTCAGTAGAACATTTGAGCTGATTTGTCGAGTACCTAACTAGACATATGAACACAAGGACGCTGCTTTCTTCCGCTAGAAAGAATAAAAGCTTTCGCTGATAGCCAAATTACCGGATTTTCTACGTCGTGGAATTCCCTGAAGTTTTATCATGATACTTTATATTGACAACTCCTAATTGCTGGCGCCGGCTTTACGCCAGGTAACACATGCTCTTCGACACACAATAGGCCAACCCAAAATTTTGGAAGTGCGTTTGGTTTTCCCTTCGAAGATAATAATCTGTTTTGTTAATGGAAACTCCTTTGCTCAAGATATTTATCTTCTATTCTGTTGAACGGTCTGTTAGCTTCATTTACCGTAATTGCAGTCACTATGTTTGTTTTTTTGTTGCTGTCTGTTTGTTTACCTGTGGCCCGGAAGAAAACAGCACTTATTTTTCTATTTGTTAATCCGATGAGTGAACATTTCCAATCCCTATATTCAACCCCTTAACCTTTCTTTATCTGCTATAAGGGTTGTGTTGAACCCTTTCTGAGACCTACAATTTTAAGAAGTGCAGTAAATGGGCTAGATTACTTACGGTAGGCCGGGCTTTTCAACTTGCATGAATGGTAGGTTCAGCGGATGGTCTTGGAAATAGTCTGAAAACAATAGGAAACAATCATTTTTTGATAACTTTTATTCATTTTACAAACATTATCTAAACAATAATAAAGTCAGACAAAATAAATTTTTACATTCGATTTTTGTTTATTGCAAGAAAGAAAGACCATACTTCAAAGTCGGGGCGAAAAGAAGTTCAAGGAAATATAAGCTCGCATTTAGCTGTACTACCGTAGAGACTGAAGTAGATTGGAAGTGGCTCCTCCTCCATGAAATGCTGCTGCTGTTGTTGTTCTTAATGATGATTATGATGACAAAATTAATAAGTCTTGAAGGAAGTGGTTGATAATATGTTCTCTGAAGTTTGTAAGAGTTGAAGAAATAGATTTGGGAAAAAGTCATAGGCCTAGAGGAATGTGTCTTTATTTCACATTAAAAATATGTATGGTATTCATTTGGTTATAGAGTGACAACAGACCAAACATACTGTACTGTGCTCCAACCACGAGAAAGTCTCCGCCGGGTAAGGCGAAGGGGGGTAATGCTGTGAATGAATGTTGATGTCATAAGATGTCATAAGGTCACACACGTGGGTACTCTTATCTCTATTGGCTATCTCTCACAGCACAAACCATAACATTGATACAGACATATTGATACTACCCTAGTTACAAAATTAGATCACAGTTAATCTCCTGGTCTTTTAATCTATTCATACAGGAAATAACATATGCAGGAGAGCGCATGGTTTTTAAACTGGCGTTATAACGGTAATATTATTTATCTACTTCGTTCCAATAGATGAGGCAATAATAAGCACATACCTTTCACGGTTGATCTCCTGGTTGGAGAACAGTAGTGCTTCCGCTCCTGCTTAGCGCATGATGTCATAATTAATTAATAACGAGAGGCGTTACAGAGAGATATGTTATTTTACACTTTAAGATTGACCTGTAAATAAGCTAACGTAGTTACTTACTTACTTACAAATGGCTTTTAAGGAACCCGGAGGTTCATTGCCGCTCTCATATAAGCCCGCCATCGGTCCCTATCGTGAGCAATATTAATCCAGTCTCTACCATCATGTCCCACCTCCCTCAAATCCATTTTAATATTATCCTCCGATCTACGTCTCGGACTCCCAACCAAAGGTCTTTTTTCCTCCGGCGGCCTCCCAATTAAAGGCTCATTCACAATGAAAATTAAACATAACGTAAGCGTTAACTTAAGAATATAAACGTTACGGTAAAATCAAGAAGTCATACCATCATTCACGATGGGAACATAAACATAACAGCAAACATAAACCATGGAAACATAACAACGACGCCATTTCCTCATATTCTGTCGTATAGCTTACTTCAGCGCTCCACGATTGTGTTCTGTTTGCAAATAACGTAAGCATAAGCATGAAAGTTTGGAGTTTGCAAACTTTCATGTTAACGTCTTACGGTAATGTTTATGTCAATGCTCATGGAAATCATTGTGAATGATCCCATTTGGTAGCCTGGGTGCAAACTTCTGTGTTTATTTTTTTATTAGGTTATTTTACGACGCTGTATCAACATCTCAGGTTATTTAGCGTCTGAATGAGATGAAGGTGATAATGACGGTGAAATGAGTCCGGGGTCCAGCACCGAAAGTTACCCCGCATTTGTTCGTATTGGTTTGAGGGAAAACCCCGGAAAAAACCTCAACCAGGTAACTTGCCCCGACCGGGATTCGAACCCGGGCCACCTGGTTTCGCGGCCAGACACGCTGACCGTTACTCCAAAGGTGTGGACTTCTGTGTTTATGTTACGGTTATGTTTAAATGCTATATTACAGAACCTTACTTTTCAAGAATTTCATGACAAGTGACGTCTTAATCTCCACTGCAGTATGATCGCTAGAAGTAGGCCTGCTTGGTTTCTGCGCACTTTGATATGTTTGTTGCCGGGCTATGGGAGAGGAGTTTGTTGCTTATCACTTATATAAAAGAATTATTCTTCCATCATGTGCCGCGAGATACCGCGACTATTATAAGCAGGAAATGAAAAACAGAGCAATATCAGGAAACCACGACCTTACCCAACTCTGAGATGACACCATGCAGCTCAAGGTCTATAGTCTACAGCGAGGGACCTTCAAGGAAGATTGTTAAGCTGTATACACGGATAAGGTTCTTTTTTTCTTCTTCTTAAATTTGTTATCACTGAAATGAACAACATGACCTAATTAACTAAGGGAAGGAACAGAGAAACACGCACAGCGAATGTCATGATTACTTGGTTTGTACAGAGCTGCCAGGAGCAGGAAAAAGCATTGTGATAAAAAGCACTGCAGAACATTGTCTCGCTTCTTCCTTTGTCCGTATAGTCGCCCTTTTCTTTTCTTTTTTCTTATTGACTACTTTCTTTATTTCTAATCATTTGTTCTTTGTCTTTCTTTCTTAATTCATTCTTTGTTTCTCTTCTTTTCCTTTTCCTTTTCCTTTCTTTGTCCCTGTGTTAACTCATGTCTTTCTTTTTTCATTCTTTCTTCCAATGTTTATCTCTTCATTCCTTTTTCATTTTATGTTTTTTCTTGCTGTAAGTTACTTACTTTTTTCCTTACTTTATTTCTTCCTCAATTTACTTCTATTTGACTTTTCTCATTTACTCTTTCTTTGTCTTTCTTCTTTAATTCTTTCTCCCTTTTTTCATGTTCTCTAATTTTTTTCTCTCTGTTTCTTTGTGTCTTTTTCCATTTCCGCTGTCTTTGTTTTCTCCGTTTTTTTTGTCTTCGTTTGTCCAAATTCTCTTTTTTTATTTTTGCTCTACTTGTTTCTTTCTTTCTGCTGTTTTTCCTGTATATTTCTTCATTTCTTCTCCCATTTGTCCGTACTTGTTCCTCTGTTTATTTCTTTCTTTCGTTCTGCATTTCTTTTTTCTTTCTTCCTTTCTTCCTTCTCTTCTCCTCTCATTTCATTCTCTCTCTGTCTTTGTCCCTCCGTTTCTTCATTTTTCATTTTTGTTTCTCTATTTCTTATTCGAGATTCAATATTCCGAAATTAAAGAACGAGGAAACTAAGCAACATTATCAGGTCGAAATTTCAAATAGGTTTGCCATATTAGCAAGTTCCGACGAAGTTGAGGAAGAGTTAGATGTTAATAGCGTGTGGGAAAATATCCGAGATAATATCAAAATTGCAGCTGAACAGAGCATAGGTTATTATGAAACTAAGAAAAAGAAACCGTGGTTTGATGAAGATTGTTGCATTGTAGTAGAAAGAAGGAAAGAGGCAAAATTGAAATTCTTACAGGATCCAGTTGAGGCGAATAGAGATAATTATTTCAATAAAAGACGGGAAGCAAATCGTACACTTAGGAATATAAGAGAGATTACTTGAAGGAAAAACTGAATGAGGTGGAAACAAATAGTAAAAATAAAAACATTAGAGATTTATATAAGGACATAAAGAAATTTAAGAACGGATATCAGGCAAGGGTAAACGTGATGAAGGGTGAGAATGGTGACTTCCTTGCAGACTCTCATTCATTCCTGAACAGATGGAAGAACTATTTTGGGCAACTACTGAGGACCTTTCCCTGGACGGAATTTTACAATATTTTACCGATGATTCTCTACACACTACGTGTCATAAATTGATTTATTACGTTGGATACATTCAGAATAGTAGAGAGGAAATTTAGCGGATTCAAGAAAACTGCCGACAAATAATTTAAGTCAAAAGTACCCTCTTTCGGGGAGGTTATAAATTCTCTCCATTTTCCAATACTAGTAGCAATTTAGATTCTTCTAAAATTGTAATCATTCGCTAAACTGTCTTTGCAGTATGTGAACCTAGTAAGTTGTTAATGTGTTTGTTTATTCTATTTGCGTGTGTTAATGTGGTTCTAATATGCCTTCAATTAAAGGTTTCTCCATTCTGATAAAATGTACTAAACAATTTCAAGTCGACCAGTATGTCGTATCTGCTTCACTTATTGCAAGAATGCAAAAAAAAAAAAGGAAATTATCTGCAAAGAATTCCATAGATCCCTCAGTTATGCCGTGAGAAAGTGGGTGTAGCAGCGAAAAAAAAAACTGTACAGGGTCATAAATGCGAACCCGGAAGAAGGTTGTTTTGTGGCGAAAACTTTAATGAAGAATTTGATCTGATATTGTCACAAATATGTTCATTCAAGTTTGAGTCCATAACTTCTGCCTATAAAAACATATTAACTGACAAGTGCAGGAACCTCACAGAAACCAATTTACAAATGTTGTTAGATTATTAACTATGCAAAAAAAGCGAAGTGAAATAAGACATTTGAAACAAAAATGAAAATGGATATTTCATGTATTTTTCGCTTGATCGTGTATATTTCATAGTTTGATAGTGCATCATTGCATACATATTTTGGGATTTTATAGTGAATGAAATTCTCGTCTCTGTTCATTACCGAGTGGGAGTATGCAAAGTATATTGTTTTTAAGGTATTGATATTTACTATCTTTTGCATAGATCTAATAGCAAAATAAGCTACAAGTGTACAAGTCAACATTCAAACAAGCATTTTCATTTACTAGCTACTACAGACTTGATTGCTATGCACTATGTAGCTTTGGACCATAAATCCTGACGTCACATCCGGCTATTTAGTCAACAATCTATAGTGAGGGTCACATAAGAACAGTTCCTAAACAGCAAATATTGCCGTCTTGTCAGTGTTGCCAACTGATCCTTCGTACTAAATGACTTATTTATTTACCGTACTTTATGTTGGAAGGTTATTCTAAATAATTCAATAATTTGTAACATATTTTCGTTGGCAAACTATACGAGAAAGGGATCAACATGTCACGTATTTTGTCTGGCAATACGGAATTCATTGGATTGACTAAACAATTGACTCAAGAGACCTAACCTAAATGTATTTTGTTCGACCACATGAAATTATTAGTACTAACTCCAAAAACTTACCTGACTATAGTCTTGAATTATAACCACAACGCAACACATAAAATAACTATTATGTATTAATATTAATACTGATATTAATTCATTATTAAAAGTTCAAATTTCACTAGTTTCCAGTAACAGCCTCAGAAATCTAGTACAATTTCAATTTCATGGAACTCCAGTACCGACAAATATTGTCGATATTTGTCTCAGCTGCCAACATGCTAGTTACAAAATCACTACCATTTGTAGTTTTTGTCAGTATAGAAATTCGAAACGAAGTTGGCAAAAGAAAATTCAACCTGCAAACTAGAAAATCACCACAATCCACTAGCATATATAGTAATGGGGGAAAAGTGGTTAGGTTTCACCCTTAGGGTATGAAGTAAGCTGACCCGGACTATAGTTCACTTCAGCTGAAAATGTAGCTTTGAGTTCGGCCTTAGAACGCGTTTCTTTCCAGCCACTTGAGTAGCCTGGTCTGAGTGCTTGACAATGGGGTTGGTCCACATAGATATATGATGAAGGAAGAAAGAAAAATCACTCAGCTCATTAAGAGGGTTCCCAGTTCTGCTATCATGATAAAATATCAGGCACTAATGGCGAAGCCTCGATAAGGGGGATATCGACACTTCAGATGCCTTGTAATTACATACCTCATTATCGCGTTATATCAATAATGCAAGATTTATTGATTTTAATGCATACCATAAGTCAATAGTTTTTGTAATCTAATAAGATTACAAGATCTTGGCAAGTTGAATTTTAAATATTTAATTACAACCCCTTCAACGATATGTTTAATGTAGAAGGGTTAAGGGTAGTTTTTCTCTGATTGAGGACCCAACATTAGCAGCTGTCTTATGTTACAGTTTCTCCACTCTAATTTCGTCTGAGGGTGTTACCATATTTCAGGCAGACAGAGACTACTTATTAAGTTCGAAGAAGCCCTTAAGAAATAGCCTATAGAGCATTTTGCAACCGTTTAATATTCCAGGTGATCATGTAGGCTAGACACAGAATATATGCTGTACCTATATTAAAAGTTGAATAATGTAAAGATTTTTAAAATTATATTATATTTATGCCAGTACAGAGCCAATAAATAGTCTATAATTTCAAATGTATTGTTTTCGTAATAAATAAATTAGTCTCTGTTACTACACTTATGAACCATCTAGTTACTGCACGCCATTACCTTGTATATTAATAAACAAATATGATTTCCTTTCCTTCTGGTATCCCAAAATGAGAATATGAACTTTACTTGTTTTCTGTTGGAGATTTATCTTTTTGCAATGAATTCAAAGGGAAAGTATAATGTTGTTGCAAACGAAATCTGAAGTACTATGTTGATACGTAATCGTTATTTATGATACAAGTTCGTAAAGGTTCTCTTTTCGATACGAGTGTATGGTTTGTGAAATGAGGCGAAACAAACCTTTCACTTGTGCCAAAAAGATAACTTTAAGAATGTGTATAATACAGTGTTTATTCTACGTTAGCATAAATTTACATTAAATATTTTTTTTATTTTAGTAGGTTATTTTACGACGCTTTATCAACATCTAAGGTTATTTAGCGTCTGAATGTAATGAAGGTGATAATGCCGGTGAAATGAGTCCGGGGTCCAGCACCGAAAGTTTTCCAGCATTTTCTCATATTGGGTTGAGGGGAAAACCCGAAAAAACCTCAACCAGGTAACTTGTCCCGACCGGGAATCAAACCCGAACCACCTGGTTTCGCGGTCAGACGCGCTAACCGTTACTCCACAGGTGTGGACCATTAAATAAATATTTCAAGTTGGAGAAGTTATAAGATCACAATTTCACGGCCGTTTAAACTCAGGATCTTCAAGAAATAAGTATCCCTCCAATAACATCCTGTATGGTCATGATCATGATTTCATGGCCGTCTAAACCAGCCGTATAATCAGCAAGCGGTTAGGAACAGATGAATGCTAATGGCGAAGTGTATCAACATCGGTTAAAAAAGCAGTAATCATAGATTACGAAACGACGGTTAAACAGTAACAGTGGTTAAAATGTAATTTCTGTGCACCATTCATAATCACCGATTACTTAAACATAGCTAGCTGACACCTCATTTAAACAGAGTAAAGTCTGTGATGGTACACTGTTTCTACAAAATGACTAAAGGAAAGCATCCATACCGCTGCAAAAATAATAGTCAACGTCTAAAAACGACTGCGCTCACTCCGTTCTACATCGAAATGAACGTGTCCTACATTTTCGCTTTGCATTTGTTTGCCTTTGAGCGCTGTTATATTTGCGACTTGCATTTCTTTGCTTTTCAGTGCTGTTAGGTTAAAATCGTACAAAATAGAAAATTGAATGCAAAAATGATTATATCCCAATGTGAGGTTGAAGTATCGATAGACTTAATTACTAGATTTAAATATATTATATATAAAAAGATGGAATATCTCTAAAGGAAAAGGATGTAGAAGATTAGTAGGAATGTGTATACGATCCAGGACCCCATTTACATGAGGGAACTGCTCATTATTCTAAGATCCGTCCATAACCTCTCTTTGTTCAGCCAGTGACATAGAGAAAGAGATATTCGAGTATTCCCCCTTTTAGTACAGAAAATAACAGTTACATAGAATCGTAATATAAGCAGCCGATCCATAGGAGAAATATGACTTTTTGTGATATTTCAAGTGATCCATTTCTAAATTTTGATAAACGAAATCCCTCCTGAAATTTTCTGTCATCTAATTCCTCGTAAGAATTCTCTCTTTCCACTAAAGAAACTTCACGCTCACGCTCTATCCAAGTAATTCAAGTACAGTACAATAATAATCGTCTTCGAAATAAACATCTGTGGCTTTGGCCGCCATTTTGCTTTACTTGCTCTACTAATCATTAATTATCTCCTTTAACCGCTCGAATATAGCCGGTTAGAGATTACTGTGGTTAACCTCCTGTTTAAGTCGTAACCGAGGTCGATCCAGCGTAAAAATGCTTAACCAGGGGTTAGGTGACAGTTTTAACCGGTGATTACACTAACCGACGTTGATGCACGTGGGCATAAATCTTGTAGCAATGACTACTACAGTTGTGACTTCACTGTGTGTTCACATTGATATTCTCCTACTTATAGAATTATTCATACTTATAATACATTGCATAACTTAGGAGAAATATATTATGTATTTCATATGAGTATTTAAAAGTTCAATAACATAACATAAAATTTATGACAATAATAAGACTTAGCTATATTACGTTGTATTGTATTAAGACTACAGGCCTAATTGTAATATGATTAACTTTTGTATTAAGATTCATATTAAGCATATTTTGGCTTTGATGTTTCAACTTTTATTCCTTTACATATGCTTATTTACATTTTTATATTTATATAATTAGATATATTTTGCCTCTATTGGCCATTTAATATACTGCTTTTATTGCATATGTATTGTTATATTCATAAATCTATAATAACTTATAAATTTATAAATATATATTTGTAAATTTTTACATTAAAAATTAATATTGTTAACTACTGGATTACACGTCACTACTGCAATTAGATTTTCTCCTGTATATGTTCACATCTACAAAGTATATGATTATGTCTCGTGACCAGAATATTGTACGAAATGGAAACATAAAAATTGGAGATTATCCTTCGAAGAGGTGGAAAAATTCAAATATCTTGGAGCAACAGTAACAAATATAAATGACACTCAGGAGGAAATTAAACGCAGAATAATTATCGGAAATATCTATTATTATTCGGTTGAGAAGCTTTTGTCATCTAGTCTGCTGTCAAAAAATCTGAAAGTTAGAATTTATAAAACAGTTATATTACCGGTTGTTTTGTATGGTTATGAAACTTGGACTCTCACTTTAAGAGATTAAGGGTTTTTGAGAATAAGGTTCTTAGGAAAATATTTGGCTAAGAAGGATGAAGTTACAGGAGAATGGAGAAAGTTACACAACACAGAACTGCACACATTGTATTCTTCACCTGACATAATTAGGAACATTAAATCCAGACGTTTGAGATGGGCAGGGCATGTAGCACGTATGGGCGAATCCAGAAATGCATATAGAGTATTAGTTGGGAGGCCGGAGGGAAAAAGACCTTTAGGGAGGCCGAGACGTAGATGGGAGGATAATACTAAAATGGATTTGAGGGAGGTGGGTTATGATGATAGAGACTGGATTAATCTTGCACAGGATAGGGACCGATGGCGGGCGGCAATGAACCTCCGGGTTCCTTAAAGCCAAAGCCATTTATATATGTTCACATCTTGAAATAGACAGACAGACAGACAGATAGATAGGTAGATAGATAGATAAATAAGTAAGTAGATAAGTAAGTAAATATGTAAGTAATAAGTAAATAAGTAAGTAAGAAAATAAGTAAGTAATTAAGTAAGTAAGTAAATAAGGAAATAAGTAAATAAGTAAGTAAATAAGTAAATAAGTAAGTAAATAAATAAATAAGTAAGTAAATAAGTAAGTAAATAAATAAATAAGTACGTAAATAAGTAAGTAATTAAATAAGTAAGTAAATAATTAAGTAAGTAAATAAATAATAAGTAAATAAATAAGTAAGTAAATAAGTAAGTAAATAAATAAGTAAATAAATAAATAAAGTTAATAGCAAGCTCTCAGTGTAATCTGAAACTAAGAGCGGCACGGTCCAGAGCCCAGTTTGTCTGGTCGCGGTTTTTTTATACCTAATCTATTCACCTAGTCTTATAAACAAATACTTTACTAACCCTATAGGCAAGAACAAGATCTAGGTAACTTAATAACAAGATTCACATATTCCTTAAGTGCTTCTCATTAATTTCTTTGTTCTAGGTACGGTTTTCTTTCTTTCTTTTTTTTCCAGAAAATTGACAGAAATTCTGTATTTAGGTACTACTTTTTGGCTTTTTGCACTATATCATAGATGGAGAAATATTCAATTTTCTTGCCTTTCCGTAAAAGATCCTTCACGTAGCTCTGAACCGTTGGATTGAACGGCAAAAAAAAATATAATCAAATTGTTTTATTTCAAATAACGCATTCGTGAGCGGAGTGGCTGCAGGAGTGTTGAAGCTATATTTCACTTGATACCGTTATGGTATAACACAGTAAACAACATTATGACATTTTCAAGTTTTATGAGCTTATTTTCAGAACGGGAGGGGGTGAACTGACCTGCAGCACATGTTCCGTTTCAGCTAAAACAAAAACTCTGTCCATGCCCCACTTTTGACTTCAAAACATTACGGTTATCCTGCAGTCTCCCCTAAAATTATAAAAGTTCTTCCATATACACTAACTGCAGTAGATTAAATTGGAAGTTTAGGGGCCCATAATGCTATAGACAGAGGTAATCAATTATTATACTTTTTATGCAGGTGCAATATGTATATTAAGCAACCGACTCTCGGCTGTTCGACATACAGATTGTGCAAATTTCATCGTGTATATTCGTTACTGACGATACAAGTGTTAAATACGGTATTTTAAACATGAATATCGTACAATGTTTTTTTTTAGATAGCCGCTTAGTATTTATAAATACTTTAGATAATTTAAGGGTATATGTACGTGAACGACCACAAATACTTACTATCAGAAAATGCAGGCTCTAAATTTCTACAAATTTTAAAGGAAATGAACTCACAATTGGACAAAAATTACAAGGTACCACAACAAGACTTATTAGAACTTAAATAGCTGATAAAAGTATAAAAAAGGTTACTAATAATATTTTTTAGAATTCACTTTTTACTTTAAATTAAATTTTTCAAAATTTGAAAATTTTCACATATATTATTTCATAACTCCAAAACTATTAGAGATAGGATTCTGAAATTTTGTGCACTGATTTAACATGCATTTATGCAAAAGTTAGACTGCAATAATGCCCATTTATTTGAAAATAGAAAAATTAGGTCACAAAACATTATGTAAATTTTAATATATCTTATATAGGAAATATAAAATATTAATTGTATTGAAATAAACGACTCTCCATGTCCGAGAGTAGTCTACTTTTCAGAAATAAGTGTTTATTACATGTAGGAAAAATATTAAATATGTCAGAGACCATAACAATGTTATGGTTACCAAATGATGTAATTGCAAAATTTTTTTTCATACTTTGATAAAACTGGTTTGAAAAATATTATTAGTAATTTTTTTATACTTTTATCATATATTTAAGTTCTAACAAGTCTTGTTGTGGTACCTTGTAATTTTTGTTCAATTGTGAGTTCATTTTCTTATAAAATGTTAGAAATTTAGAGTCTGCATTTTCTGACAATATTTGTGGTCGTTCACTACATATACCCTTAATATATTCATTATATTACAGTGAGTTTTAAAAGTCACGCATATTTTCTGCTACAAAAGTACAGATTGTAAGTATAGAATTTCTGGTGATTTTGTAAATAATGTGTCCTAAGTCTGTTAACAAAACAAATATTTTACGTAGATACATTTAAGGATGGGAGTATAACTTAAGGGTACAGTGCATCAGTTATTCATAGATTTCAAAAAAGGGATATGGCTCGGTTAAGAGAGAAGTTTTATATGATATTCTTATTGAATTTGGTATTCCCAAGAAACTAGTTCGATTAATTAAAATGTGTCTTAGTGAAACGTACAGCAGAGTTCGTATAGGTCAGTTTCTGTCAGATGAGTTTGCAATTCACTGTGGGCTAAAGCAAGGAGATGCACTAACACCTTTACTTTTTAACTTTGATCTAGAATATGCCATTAGGAAAGTCCAGGATAACAGAGAGGGTTTGGAATTGAACGGGTTACATCAGCTGCTTGTCTATGCGGATGACGTGAATATGTTAGGAAAACATGGGAATTTTACCGGAAGCAAGTAAAGAGATAGGTTTGGAAGTAAATCCCGAAAAGACAAAGTATATGATTATGTCTCGTGGCGAGAATATTGTACGAAATGGAAATATAAAAGTAGGAAATTTATCTTTTGAAGAGGTGGAGAAGTTCAAATATCTTGGATCAACAGTAACAAATATAAATGATACTCGGGAGAAAATTAAACACAGAATAAATATGGGAAATGCCTGTTATTATTCGGCTGAGAAACTTTTATCTTCCAGTCTGCTGTCAAAAAATCTGTAAGTTAGAATTTATAAAACAGTTATATTACCGGTTGTTCTTTATGGTTGTGAAACTTGGACTCTCATTTTGAGAGAGGGTGTTTGAGAATAAGGTGCTTAGGAAAATATTTGGGGCTAAGAGGGATGAAGTTACAGGAGAATGGAGAAAGTTACACAACACAGAACTGCACGCATTGTATTCTTCGTCTGACATATGTAATTAGGAACATTAAATCCAGACGTTTGAGATGGGCAGGGCATGTAGCACGTATGGGCGAATCCATAAATGCTTATAGAGTGTTAGTTGGGAGGCCGGAGGGAAAAAGACCTTTAGGGAGGCCGAGACGTAGATGGGAAGATAATATTAAAATGAATTTGAGGAGGTGGGATATGATGATAGAGAATGGATTAATCTTGCTCAGGATAGGGACCAATGGCGGGCTTATGTGAGGGCGGCAATGAACCTCCGGGTTCCTTAAAAGCCAGTAAGTAAGTAAGTAAGTAAGTAAGTAAGTAAGTAAGTAAGTAAGTAAGTAAGTAAGTAAGTAAGATACATTTAAGGTTCTAAACAGCGTTTCCAACAGTCAAATTTCCTAATTCTTTTGTGTGCTAAGAATACACTTACACTGACCATTAGGGCAGCTGGTGGTTATGGATGGACCACATGCGGCTTACCGACCACGTATTGAAACTGCTACTCCGTGACTCGGCGTATATGTGCTGTGTTTCTGGGCTGTGGTCGGAATAGAATTACAGGCAATTACATCTTGTACTGCCCTTCATTTCATGCGTTCTCAGACAGACATGCTAAATATCATTCTAGGATAACATTTTGTTGATCTCTCTTCCATCTCTCTCGCATACACACGAATTGTTCAATGAAATACGTCCACTGCAAGACAAAGAAACTTGCCCATCCATCCAGGTATTGAAAATGATGGAAAGGCGAAATCTTTTTTTTTTATCCCATCTCATTTTATCTCATTCTTTTTAAGGGTCTTGATTTGGGCGAGGACTGATCCTAAAAAGCTATTTCTATCTCCTTCATGTGCTGTGTAGGATTGTGGACCGTGTTCACACTAGAGCGAGATCTGTGTGCAAGAAATATACGCTTAACTAGATTTGTCACTGAATTTGTGATGACTAAAAGATCGATAATGAAATCGATACTGGTTGATCAGTGTACACAGGATGGTCTTATTCCTAATAATTGTGTAAAACTCCAGATCACATATAGATTGTTCATTCCTATGTTAAAATCGGTTGCACTTTAAAGAGAACAACCGCCAGGATCGCCACCCGTCCGCCGTAAACGAACACGAGATGGCAGTACAGTCGCTAATGCAATTCAAATGGGAGTTATGACGTGACTCCTTATGTTACAACTAGATGGCAGCATAGTAAACCTGACAAAAGTTGTTACCGTCAGAGCCTATAACGCAGAGCAATCTGGGTATATATGATCTAGGGTAAAACTCTACCAAAGATGAATTTTTATTCAATTTAATGCATGTTAAATCTCTCTCTAATTTTATTCTCTCTCTCTTTTTCTGACACACACACACACACGCACGCACAATATCTTACATTCTCCTCCTCTCCTTCTCTCTCACATACACTTTCCCTCTCTCAAATTGGAATATACTGAGATACCGTATTTGCAGAAGTAAATAATCACATTGGACACATTTTATTAAAACAAATATTTCAAAATGAAATAAAACTATGGTCCACGAAAAATTGTGGTACATAGTTGAGGACTGACTTCTAGCCTTTAGGTCAAACATTTTTCACGCAGAGTCCTTAACCTCTGCCAGTCTAATTATTACTTAAAAGTAAACACTATATAGCCAGGTTTAATTGTACAAGGACGTAGAGTTGCAGAAAACGCTTTCGGGTTAGTATCGTCCGTTTTCACACATTCAATAGGACGATGCTCACTGACCTTGTTAAGCATCCATATCATTGCCACGTGTAATGGTAGATGGAAGCATCTATGGGGAACATAATTCCATCATAGTGGCGCCTTAAATGGCAAACATCAAACTCTTGGGAGACTAAGTAGTATGTAATGCGTTTTGGACCATAGTTGGGTGCTTGGACCATAGTTATGGGAAATTACGATATTGAGATATTTAAATATAGTCACTGTCAAAAATGAAGGGAAGGAAGGTAGATAAGAAAGATGAGAAAACAGTAAGAAGACAGGAAATGTAGAAGAGAAATGAAGTAAAAATGAACATGGAAAGAAAGTAGAAAAACTAAAAGAAAGCAAAGATGGAAGATAGAAAGGAAATAAGTACAAAAAGTAGAGAAAGAAATAAAAAAGGAAGGAAAAGTAAGAATGGTAGAAAAAAGAAACGAAAAATAGAAAAACGTTAAGTGGAGAAGAAAAAAAAATAAAAGTTATTATAGAAAAGATGTAGGCAAGGAACGCTAGAAGCAAAGGACTTAAAAGAGATATGGAGGCTATAGAGAGATCGGCAGTTGAGCTGGTGGGTTTTATGAGCACTTGAAATAGTGATATCGTGTGAACCGCGCGGTGTGGGAAGAGCGCGGCGCGCAGGTGCACGGGTTGGCTCTACCTGCCGCTGCCCCTCACTGGGCGCGTGATTTACACACACTCAGCGAGCACAGCGCCGCCAGCCATGGCCGCTCAGAGCCAGAGTGGCGCATCAGCCAGCGACCCACCATTTTAATTCCATCCTAATTAGGAGAGCCTCAATTGGCAAACCCAGCCAGCAAGCAATTTCGAATTGCAAGCTCTGAGTCTGCAATATTTCTTTCTACAACCGATTTGATCTTTCACAATTATATCCGTCCTGTGGGTGGTGCAAGTGGTAAAGGAGTCTTATGCCCTTCGCATAAAAGGCGCCTCGCTTTAAAGACTGTTTGTTGCTTATGGTAGTAACGCTTGCGTCATTCAATAGCGGGGGAAATACCTGCGGCAAGTGCAGGGTCGAACCAAAAATGGTTTGCGCACTCGGCGAAAGTAATATTGGGTCCCTTGAGTAAAAAATAAGAAAATAATTGCAATGATAACAGTAACAGCAATCATAATAACAATAACAACTTACAAGGACAAACTTCACTCAAAGTCACACATTTATTCAGTGGCGTAGCCAGACTAATTAATCTGGGTGGGCCAGATATGTAGGGTTTAAAAAGTACCTGACCCATCTCCTGACAATGCCGCTGCCATCAACTCTCTTGAAACTCATTCTCGTACTAAGTCGTATTTAATAACATGCAAAATTATGATAAACAATCATGCAAGGCATATCTATACAAATGCTTCATAGGGTGAACTGGAGCTGTTGAGATTTCCTAGCAACGAATCTGTCGATCACTGATGGTGGATCCTTCAACAAATCCCAACTTTCCTCTCTTAATGGATAGAATTGCTAGATTACAAAGCCTTGTGCTTGACATGATTGTCGAATATTTCTTCGTTTCAGAGCTTTGAAAAATTTATATAACTGCCTTAATGAATAACGAACATTTACTAATATCCATTTTTGGAGACTGAAGTGCTTCTGATAATGTATTTGCAAGAGCAAGAATATCGTCCAAACATACCAAATAAAATAAGGAGTCAAATTTTTCTAGCTGATGCAACAATTCAGTAGCCTCCACAGCTTCCTTCTTTTTATCGCTGCCGGACAATTTTAGGCCCAACCCAACACAATTAAATTGGCTCTTGAAGAAATGAACGAATTTTTTACTTCTTACCTTAATTCTATCGATTGTCACTATTCCTCTGGATCCATGGTTTAGTTTAATGTTGAGTATTTTCCATAAAAAACGCAAAAATTCGCATATTTTTTGGGTTGGCCTGGACCCACCTGGCCCACCCGCTGGCTACGCCAATGCATTTATTTACACTTTTTCCTTAAATACTAGTCTCTAGACTACAGAAAGGAACTTTTCTGCACTTTGAGGAGGCAAAATCATAAATTAGCCTATGTTTTAAAAATCAATATCAGCCAAAATTTCATATTCAGTAGCCATCAGCAGAGAACGGATTTCCAGTTCCGTATCTATTTTGTTCGCTACGTTCTAGATATATGTTATTCACATATCTCTACATTTTATGTACAGAGGATCCTCTTATTAAAATTCTATAGGACCTAACATACCTAATTGAACCATAAACTCCTATAAATGTCTAAAAATTATGTTTGTGTCTGAAAAGTGCCTTTTTAGACAGTCGTTTCATAATGACGACTTTTCGATTCTCGTTTTAGTATCGAAAAATCATTGATTTCCGCATCCATAAATTAGTGTGCTTAAAAGTAAAGTTCCGTGGCCAAAATATTTTTAAGCATGCTAATTAGAAATACTGAAAACATAAATTCCAACTAGGCCTATTTATTTATTATAAATATTCACAACACAATTATGTCTGTGTGTCTAATGCCTACCCACTTCATTTTGCGTGATTCGGGTTCTGCATACTGCGGATAGATGACACGATTGTGACCCATTTTCTAGTTGTACACCACTTCGGCGGGTCACGTTATGCATGATATGTGTCTGTGAAAAGTTATGTCGTGTACTAGGTTGAGTGTAGGAGGAGGAGGAGGAGAAGTAGGTTATTTTACGACGCTGTATCAACATCTTAAGTTATTTAGCATCTGAATGAGATGAAGGTGACAATGCCGGTGAGATGAGTCCGGGGTCCAGCAACGAAAGTTACCCAGCTCAAATTGGGTTGAGGGAAAACCCCGGAAAAAACCTCAACCAGATAACTTACCCCGACCGGGATTTGAACCCGTGTCACCTGGTTTCGCTGCTAAACGCGCTAACCGTTACTCTACAGGTGTGTTCAGGGTGAGTATCTGTTAAGTGTTCGTGTAAGTGTAATGTAGGGAATGGGTGAGGATGATGATGTGGAGAAGGGAGAAGGGGAAACCCGGTGCCGGCACGTAGCCTACTCCTGTCGAAGAGCACTAAATTTATTACATTAAAAGCTGAACTCCACTTGCACAACTTCCTATCAAACAGCAAACAATCACCATAGCCTACTACATATCCAAAGGCCGTGAAATCCATCTCTTTCCATACGAATGTAATACTCTTTCGTCTTTAACATCAGAAGTTCGCCATTGCGAGAGAACGAATGAATAATTTTATTCTCTTTAAAATATAAATACATTAGGGATTCTCGAGCGACTGTCTAAAAAATATTGTATAAAAGACTTGCGAAACTAGCGTTTTAAGCACTTTTTCACTTCTCGTGCTTAAAAAGGTATCATTTCGCAACTTGTTGCATAAATAGCTATTTTATTACTTTACGTAGGTAATATTTAAAATAAAAATACCGGTACTAAAAATGCAAAAAATGCCCAAAAAACTACAAAAATGCTATTTAAAATGTAAAAAAAATCTCTTACAGACAAGCACTGGATCAGCAGCTTCGTTTCATATCGGTCTTGCAAGGGGAAGGAAGAAGATTTTACCCAATTTCCTGGAATCTGGAAGAAGCCAGGAAGAAAGCTACCTTTTCCAGTTTAATGTGATGTCTTTGAAGCTCCTGCCAATGTTATCTGGGACACTGAAGATTCGTGTTGCTAAACTCCAAGCTGCAGAAATGTATCATTCATCCAATGTGATTATTGTTTACATTAATTGTGCTTAACGGATTTCTACATGAACACCCACAAACATGTTTAAGTATAGCCTATGTAAGAACAGCTAAAATTAGTAGAATAATCAGTATTTATAGATGAGTTTCCTTCCATATTCATTATTATACCAACTCTGCCAGCGAAAATAAAACATTCTATAATATCTATCTAGGCTCATAAACATTGTATAATTACCACTATGGGCAGCTACAATTGTTACCATAAACATTGATTACAGCTGAACTTTCCATCGTATTTGATTTTATACCATTATCAGTCAGGCACTTCGCGAATGTACCTTGTTAGAGCCTGTCTGTTCGCTAGAAGCTTGCATCATACGACACCCTTCGCTTTTTGTCTTCCATCTCCTGATCAAGTACAGCTCACTTTGGAGTTTTAACAACACTGCCTTATGACTCGGTTAAGAGAGAAGTTTTATATAATATTCTTATTGAATTTGGTATCCCCAAGAAACTAGTTCGATTAATTAAAATGTGTCTCAGAGAAACGTACAGCAGAGTCCGTATAGGTTAATTTCTATTTGATGCTTTCCCAATTCATTCCGGGCTAAAGCAAGGAGATGCACTATCACCTTTACTTTTTAACTTTGCTCTAGAATATGCCACTAGGAAAATCCAGGAAAACAAAGAGGGTTTGGAATTGAAGGAGTTACATCAGTTGCTTTCTTATGCTGATGATGTGAATATGTTAGGAAAAAATCAACAAGCTACTAGGGAAAACACGGTAATTTTACTTGAACCAAGTAAAGAGATGGTTTGAAAGTAAATTCCGAAAAGACAAAGATTATATTATTAGGTCTCGAGGAAAAACTAAAATATCTTGGAGCAACAGTAACAAATGAAGGGTTCAGAACCATAGCCTAGTGGACCAAGCGCCATTTACTAAAACCGTAGAAAATAAGGGTTAAAATGAAGTTATTACCATAATCCAATGGAAACATATAGGTTAGCAAGTAATATAAAGTATACACATTAAAACTAAATTATATGTCAATCTTCATTAAACTATGGTATTCACTTAGATGTAACCCTCGCTTTCTCCGTTTTTAATAAATGTCGCTTGGTCCACTATGGCTCTGAACCCTTCAAATATAAATGACACTCGGGAGAAAATTAAACGCAGCATAAATATGGGAAATGTATTTATTATTCGGTTGAGAAGCTTTTGTCATCCAGTCTGCTCTCAAAAATCCTGAATGTTAGAATTTATAAAACAATTATATTACCGGTTATTCTGCATGGTTGTGAAACTTGGACTCTCACTTTGAGAGACGAATAGAGGCTAAGGGTGTTTGAGAATAAGGTACTTAGAAATATATTTGGGAATAAGAGAGATGAAGTTACAGGAGAATGGAGAAAGTTATAAATGTAGAACTGCATGCATTGTGTTCTGCACCTGACATAATTAGGAACATTAAATCCAGACTTTGAGATGGACGAATCCAGAAATGCATATATAGTGTTAGTTGGGAGTCTAGAGGGAAAAAGCCCTTTGGGGAGGCCGAGACGTAGATGGGAGGATAATATTAAAATGGATTTGAGAGAGTTGGGTGATGATGGTAGGAACTGGATTAACCTTGCTCAGGACAGGGACCGATGGCGGGCTTATGTGAGGGCGGCAGTGAAACTCTGTGTTCTCTAAAAGTAAGTAAGTGTTAACAGCAATGCCTTCAAAAATTCGGAAGCGCGAGAAGAGAGGGACATTGGGGAACGACGAGCAACAGAGTAACCCGAACAGAGCCAAAGCACACATAGAACCTAAGCAGAATTTTCGAGTTTGCATATGAATCTAGTGCGCCATCGATTCTAACGCGCGCCCCAATTTTAGAGACTAAATTCAGTTGAAAGAAGTGCGCATTATATTCGTGTAAATACGGTATGTGTCAATTATGCAACACTTTCCCAAATAGAACATTGTTGTCACGCAATGAGACATAGGCCTACATATTTTTATGAAATGTTACTATAATACACTTCACTCGAAGAACTTTCATTGTCATTCACACTGACTTGTATGCCTTCAAAAATGTGGTTGCCTTCTCTATAAAAACCAATGATAAGTATTCCTATTTGGAACTGTCGTTGATTTTTGTTGACTTCAGCGGCTTTTTGTTTGAAATAGGCTGTTTTAAGCAAGCTCGGACTGTGGTTTGTTAATGTTCTTTTCGTGATGAACGTTTGGGTTATCAAGTCACTTGACGTCTTGTTTGCTGTTATAGTATTCGCTCTGTTCTCCATTATCTTATAAGAGGTGACCTTCCATTTTTCTTGCCTCTTGAAGAGATGGGAGCTCGGTTTCTTATCTTTAAAAATGCTGTCTGGAGACCATAATCACTGACTGCTTCAAAAAGAATATTTCCAAGTTCTAGAACAATTTCTCATTATAAATCTAACTAACAAATGATTTTTAAGGAACTCAGAGGTTCATTGCCATCCTCATATAAGGCGCCATTGGTCTCTATCCTTAGCAAGATTAATTCATTCCTTAGCATCATAACTCACCTCCCTCAAATCTATTTTGATATTATCCTCCCATCTACGTCTATGCCTCCCCAAAGGTCTTGTTCCCTCAGGTCTTCCAACTTACATCTATATGCATTTCTGGATTCATGCATAACATGCTACATGCCCTGCTCATCTCAAACGTCTGGATTTAATGTTCTTAATTATGTCAGGTGAAGACTACAATGCGTGTAGTTCTGCTTTGTGTAACTTTCTCCATTCTCCTGTAAATTCTTTAGATTTAAAATAATAAATAAACTATAAGCGATTAAACTATTAATAAGCTATTTAATTTTGAATCGCTAAATCAATTTCACATTTTAAATAAGTCCATAAATTTTATGTCTCTAAGTCAATCTGAATTACTTTACTTATTTTTTTTTCTTTAAATCTATTTTAAGCCTAAGTGAATCGGCAAAATTGAAATCCTTCACTAATTTTGAAATCCTTGAATAAACCTTTGAATTCAGAATTGTTTAAATGAATTCTTAACGTTTATGTGCTGAAATAAATTTGAAATAGAAGCTTCAATAAAACAATAAATTTTAAAGTAATATATGAGATGTAGGCTATTGTAAGTTCTTACGTAAATTATTAAGTTTGATTCTTTGTACGAATTTAAGTAATAAACCCTTAGGGTGCTATGCATAGACATTTCGCTAGCCCGCGCTACGAGGGTGCTGAACTAGCCCCGGCTATTGACTGATTACTTGTACAGTCTTCATATTATATCACATCGCTAACACTAGTTTATGATTACGAAAAACGTTAGTTCGCTGATCATCCACCGAAAGCCCGCGCTAAGAATATCTATGAATATGGCAGTTAAAGTTTAAACCTAAGCAGCGCCAGCGTTTAAAAAATAATAGGAAAGGAAAATAATAATTTTCAAATATAGTTAGGAAATATTAATGCAGAATAAGCACATATGAAGTCAAAACGAGATCTCCACTAAGCAAAATTCGGACAACAAACAATTTTCATTTACAAAATATTTTAAGGTGAAAAATGGAAGTATTTAGATTAGATTAGATTAGATTAGATTAGATTAGATTAGATTAGATTAGATTAGATTTATTTATTTAACCTGGTAGAGATAAGGCCGTCAGGCCTTCTCTGCCCCTCTACCAGGGATTACAACTATAACATGAACAATAAGATTACAATTAATATTAAATTTACAATTACAATTACAATAAAAATTAAAGTACGACAAGAATACCTGATTAATGAAAGCTAGACATTTTATCATAGAAGTTAAGAACAAAGAATATTTTTGTATTTACTAAATTACAAATTAAACCTACAATAACAAAATTCTATAGTGATGAAATTACCGGATATTGAGATATTTTGTGGTAGATTAAAAGAACTATTTACAAGAAACCATGTCTGAACGAGTCTCAATTACTGACCAAGTGCCTAGTAAGTTTGCGTTTGAATTGAATTTTATTTCGACAGTCCCTGATGCTAGCAGGTAGCGAGTTCCAGAGTCTTGGCAGGGCTATTGTGAAAGAGGATGAGTATGAAGAGGTGCGATGGGATGGTATTGTTAGTATTGTTTCATGGCGAGAGCGTGTGTTCAGATTGTGGTGGGAAGAAAGGTAAGTGAAGCGAGACGACAGGTACGAAGGAATAGAAGAGTTCAAGATTTCGAAGAGAAAGAGAAGTGAATGTAAATTTCTTTTCTTATCTAGTTTAAGCCAACCTATTGCTTCCAGGGATGGGGTAATATGATCATATTTACGAACATTGCTTACAAAACGTACACACAAATTATGAGCACGTTGAAGTTTCATTTTGTTGTCGCTGGAAAGGTCAGTCAGTAAAATGTCAGCATAGTCAAAATAGGGAAATACAAGGGTCTGCACAAGGGACTTTTTTAAGCAAGAGGGAAGATGAACATTTATCCTTTTTAGCACATGAATAATAGAATATACTTTTCTGCAGGTTTCTGTGATTTGCATGTCCCAGTTGAGATTATTATCCATGTGAATGCCAAGATTTTTTACCGAAGAACTGAAAGGGATATGCACTGTACTTACTTTAACGGGGGAAATGTCGAGGTGCTTTACAGCGTCGGTTTGCCGTTTGTGTCCTAATATGATTGCTTGTGTCTTTCCAGGATTGATATTAAGATGGAATTTCTTTGTCCATGTCACAATCGAGTCAATGTCTTCGTTCAATTTATCTATAGCGTCATTTATTCGATCTAAGCGGGAAGAGATGTAGCATTGAAGGTCGTCAGCATACAAGTGATAGTTACAATGCCTTACATGAGATGTAATATCACTGACATATATTGTGAACAACAATGGTCCGAGTACCGAACCCTGTGGTATACCTGATGTTATGTTAAGCCAGGAAGAGCTTCGATTCCCGGATACAACACATTGTTGTCTTTCCCGTAAGTAGGATTCGAACCAACTCACAGCAGTCTCTGACAAATGCAGATTTCTCAATTTATGGGTGAGCAGGTCGAAATTTACAGAGTTGAAAGCTTTGCTAAGGTCAAGAAGTGTTAGTATTGTTACTTTATTAGAGTCGATTGCTTCACGAATGTCTTCGGTCACTTTAAGTAGAGCAGTGCTTGTGTTGTGTCCAGCTCTGAAACCTGACTGATACTTGTCGAATAGTTTGTGTTCGTTCATGTAGTTAGTAATTTGTCTGTGTACGATTCTTTCCAGTGCTTTTGATATGGCTGGCAGGATACTGATTGGTCTATAGTCGTTCGGGTCGGTGGGAACTTTGACTTTTGGAAGAGGAAGAACGAAAGCTTGCTTCCATATTTTAGGGAAAGTTGAAGTGATTAAGGAACTATTGAATATGTGTGCAATTGTAGGTATTGCTATGTCTTGTATTTTCTGTATGAGTAATATGCTAATGTTGTCTGGCCCTTGGGCTTTTGTCTTGATGCGTCGGATGGCTTTCATTACGTCAATGGGAGTGACGTCGGTAAAATAGAATTTGTCTCGAGTTGGGGGAGCTGAGTCAGGCAAAACTGTGTCTTGTTTCGTTGTGTCGTTTAAGGTCGGGTCCTTTACAAAGTGTTCGTTCAATCGGTCAAGTGGGATGGGAATGTCTGCTTGTTCACTAGCCCTTCCAAGTCCAATAACCTTCAGATTTTTCCATAATTCGGAAAAGGACAACAAATAGATTAAAACATAAACAGAAAACTGAAACCTATAAAAGGATTTTAAAGTGATTAAATAATAGCATTTATAAATACAGGACGGACTTAGTCAATCATGTCAACAAGATGCGTCCAACGTGGCTGCCCAGGAATGTATCCAAGGATTTAAACTGCATAATAATTTTAAATTTGAGATTTATCTTAAAAGTATTAGGCTATAAACGTATCTAATGATTTAGACAAACTTACCTCACCTACTCTCTTGTTTCTAGAAATATTGTTTATTTTAGTTGACTTATTTTTGTTTTTGACGGTACTTATTGATCATCGTGATTCAAACAAATAAACCTGTATAGCAGGAACCAGCCTAAGTTGCAGATCCTTTGAACGTCATCGATATTTTCAATATTGAACCAGCTAGAAGTTGATCTGTATCGCATCAGGGATGATATGTTGATGCTGCTGCTGCTGCTGCTGATGATGATGATGATGATGATGATGATGATGATGATGATGATGACGATGATGATAATGATGATGTATAGAAAATGTTGGACTATTAGAAAGAAAAACAAATGTAACCCAAGCGAACCTGCCATAAACCGTCTTTGCCTACCACAAATTCCACTTCTACTCGCCGGTTTTTGTCCCCGGCGTGGGAAGTCGCAGTCTATCTGTTAAGGCAGTGTTTCTCAAACTATAGTCCGTAGACCATCTATGGTCCTCGAGGTCTGCCCTTGTAGTCCTTCAAAAAAGATAAAAGAATAAAAGAAAATTCAAACGAATTGCGTACCACACTATAGCTGATAATCTCAGAGTTTGGAAATGATACATGGCAATCGCCTTTCACTTTTTCTCCCAGTACTGACATTTTATGAATTTTATTACCCTAATCGTCTACCGAATTCTCACTCTACTCTCAGCAACAAAAGAGGGTGATGTTTCTCGCCATGTTTTCCCTGCACGTCTGGTGCCGCACCTGTAATCCAGCCAGGGACCACCGAATTCACAACAGAGGACCAAATTATCGAACCTTTTAATGTGTTTATGATTTTCTTAATAGTTTTGCCGACACCCAGTCTGCACATTGAAATGGCCATGTACTGTAGGTCGTATACCAATAATAGAACATGCCAAATTGCATTTTTACTTGTTGAAAATCGGGCATGTTTCTGCAATAATTTTTTTTATTTCTGTTTTTCCTGATGACGATATAAGAAATGTTAGACTCCGTCTGTTTTAAAATCCGGGAGAATCAGATCCAGAAATTCAAATTACAATACTTTTCTAATTATATTTTCTGCAGTTAATCACAAGTACCTTATAACACATTCTGTGCATTGTTGATTCGTCGCTTGCCTGTTAGCAGTTAGTTGTTTGAAATCCTTCTTATGTGCTACACGCTAGTAGTTGTCTATGTCTCTGTTAAATAGTGTCCATTATACATCTTCGTAAAGAAAGGAACGCTTCATTTAGGCAGTGCTAATAGTTCAGAAGCTGTGTGTGAAGATATTCAGTGATTCTAGTGCCATTAAAGACATATCTAGTCCTAGTGATAGCTGTTCAAAGAAAAAATACTTTCGTAAATAAAACAAGAGTTATTTTGAAGTTGGATTTACTTGGTGTGGCAGTGAGAGTGAACCAAAACCTCGGTGCATTGTTTGTTACGAAATGCTTTCAAACAAGTGTATGAAACTCGTGAAATTGGAACGGCACTTAGAGATAAAACACACGTGTAAAAAGTAAACCTGTCGAATTACAGTATTAATGTGAGTGGCAACATTTATTAATTTTTTTAAATTTATAAGTTAAAGATTATCCAAACTCTAATAGACTTGAATTATTAAAAAAAAAAACGAAAATGAATTTTCTTCTATTAACATTAACTTATTTAGTTAATACTAATATAAAATTAATTGCAATAAATTAATTTTAATTAATTAATACTTACTTACTGGCTTTTAAGGAACCCGGAGGTTCATTGCCGCCCTCACATAAGCCTGCCATTGGTCCCTATCCTGAGCAAGATTAATCTAGTCCCTACCATCATATCCCACCTCCCTCAAATTCATTTTAATATTATCTTCCCTAAAGGTCTTTTCCCCTCTGGCCTCCCAACTAACATTCTATATGTATTTCTGGATTCGCCCATACGTGCTACATGCCTTGCCCATCTCAAATGTCTGGATTTAATGTTCCTAATTATGTCAGGTGAAGGATACAATGCGTGCAGTTTTGCGTTCTGTAACTTTCTCCATTCTTCTGTAACTTCATCCCTCTTAGCCCCAAATACTTTCCTAAGAACCTTAATCTCAAAAACCCTCAATCTCTGTTCCTCTCTCAAAGTGAGAGTCCGAGTTTCATAGCCATACAGAACAACCGGTAATATAACTGTTTTATAAATTCTAACTTTCAGATTTTTTGACAGCAGACTAGATGACAAAAGCTTCTCAACCGAATAATAACAGGCATTTCCCATATTTATTCTGCGTTTGTTTGTTACTGTTGCTCCAAAATATTTGAATTTTTCCACCTCTTCGAAGGATACATCTCTAACTTTTATAGTTCCATTTCGTACAATATTCTAATCACGAGACATAATCATATACTTAGTCTTTTCGGGATTTACTTCCAACCCTATCTCTTTACTTGCTTCAAGTAGAATTTTCGCGTTTTCCCTAATCGTTTGTGGATTTTCTCCTAACATATTCACGTCATCCGCATAGACAAGAAGCTGATGTAACCCGTTCAATTCCAAACCCTCTGTGTTATCCTGAACTTTCCTAATGGCATATTTTAATTAGTTAATTATATTTTAAAATATAAGTATACTGGTATTAAGATATGTTACAAAAATGATAAATTTACTTTCGAAGGGAACAGGAGTAAGGTGGTCCGAGGAACTGTTCTGACTTAAAAAAGTGGCCCCCCACTTCAAAAAAGTTTGAGAAACGCTGTGTTAAGGTAACGGTGTGCCCCTTGAGAGATTTTGACAGTAAGGTTTAGTAAAGCTTGCTGCACTGATCCACATTTCTAATTATAATGGCTTACTAAGCAGGTTACGGAGGAGATAGGCAAGCACAGGATTCATTAACAAGATCCGAAACCACAGAGAAGGCTGAAATTTCACCTGCTCTTTTAAAGGTATTCTGAAGTAACGGTAGATGGTAAGCAGTTTCTTTCGCATTCCCGCCAAGGACTTGAACGTATAATTACAAATCCGTGACCCTCATTTATTGTTTAGTTTCTTGACCATTAATCTCCTCCATAACTAATGGGTACGATGATTATAAATTTTGGGTTTCTATGCAACCTAAAAATTGACTAATAAGATCGCAGTAAACAGAAGTTGTGAGTCTCTCAATACACAACCTGATAGGAAATAACTAATAATTAGCTTGCCGGTGAAGGTCGGACTAATTCATGCCCTTATAAACCATAATTGGGAATGAAAATGTTCTAAAATGTTGGATTCCTAGAAGATCAAGTGATTAATATTGTCGCCGTTACATTTGAAATCCGTAGGTTCAAGTTAGTGTCCTGCAATGTTCGAACAAGAGAGAGGCAACCAAGACATTGCAAACTTAGTCTTATTTCATATGAAAAACTAATCGCAAAATCTGTACTAAAATAATTCATAAGCTGTTAAAACACGAAGGGCTGGGAACGAATATTTTTATAACAACGTGGAACAAATACGGAAGACCTCCTCCTGCAGAGCGAACATTAGCGAATATCGAACTTGGCCATACTCGACAAACCTGAATCGAACATACTGTAACTCCTGTAATGCATGACAGTAGTTCATTGTTTTCGATTATACACCGTGTCCACACTAAGAGTATGGTATACAGAAATAATAGCTTATGATTTCACAATCGTATATTATAATTCCTTAAGATAAAGCTCAATCAAAAAAAAACTCTCCAAGATTTCGTTTCATACCTTTTCCACGGCCATTGTTGTGTGCAATGTTTTGTTTCAAGCTTATTGTTGTTGCATGGCCATTGTTGTGTGAGATGTTTCGTTTCAAGCTTATTGTTGCATGAATTAAAAATTGAATTTATTAGTCTAGTGCCTTGTCAATAGAGACGTGGACTGTACAGCAAAAAGTTCAATGCGTGCTCTGGTTCGCAGAATTGAATTCAGTTATGCGTGTTCAGCGGCGCATACGGAGGGAATGGAATGTACGTACCTTGATATGCTGGAGAACTTTGCTATTCTGCAATTTCCGCCAGGTTTAACATTTCAGCAGGATTGTGTTCCACCACACTTCCATCGAATTGTTAAAACGTTTTTGGATGTAACCTTTCCAAGAAATTGGATTGGTAGGAGTGGGCCAACTTCCTGGCCGCCTAGATCCCCGGATTTAACTCATTTGGATTTTTTTTTGCGTGGGGATTTATTAAAAATTTTGTGTATAGCAGAAAAGTTCGTAATTTTATTGATTTGAGACAGCGTACCATTCAAGCAGTTGAGCTTATAACACCTGATATATTGGTGAACACCTGGCGAGAGGTTGAGTACCTGCCGAGGTAAAAATGGTGCTCATGTTGAATTGTACTAGTAGAAATAAAATCTTTTTCAGTTACTCTATACAATGCAGAAGAAATTTAACACACCTTATTCAAGTTACTATATAAGCTGTTATTCCTGTATACTTTAAGCAGTGGCGGCTGATTGACTGAGGCAAGTGAGGCCGGGCCTCAGTCACTTGGCTTAACTGAAATCAAATTTTGTGTTTTTATATAATGTATTAGTTATTTGAATGAAGCATATATCGCTGTAGAAGCATTTGAAAACTTTGATTACATAGACCTGTTTTGCAGTAAAATTTGTTCCTGAGGCCGGGATCGCTCGTGCCGGGTCTGGCTTGTGATGTATATAGATCTGTTTTGCAGAAAAAATTGTTCCTGAGGCCAGAATCGTTCGTGCCGGGTCTGGCATAATGCATTTCATGTCCTTTCGCGGGCTTTGAGTTTACGCTTAAAACGTTGTAGCTGAGGCACAATTCGGCTGGCCTGGTCAGGTTTTACTCGTCCCATCCATGGGCCGGCCTCAAGGGTAGAGTGGGGTGGGAATAGCACTGATGACTTGTCTTCCTAAATAGGCCATAAATAACAAAATTCCAGCTCTTTGGCAGGCAGAAACCCACTCGATTCTCTCCCCTTATGTCTCAGTTTATGACATAAGCGAGGGTGTTCTACTATTGTACTTCGTAGTACAGTAGTGAATCTGGGCCAATGTTGTTATGTATTTTTGGAAAATATAAACAGAAACAAATGAGAGAAATAATGCTGGTGTAGTTAATTCATTGTTAGAGTGTCCTTTTTCGAGAAGAAATAATACTAAAAGAAAGGAAGTTTTAAATAAAGAGAGAGACTACCGAGATACCTACGACATCGCTGATAATTTTTCTGACACATAATCTTAAAACGCGAGTTTCTATTGCATCCTGGTATGGGCAACATAAATGGTTAAGTGGTAATGTGAGGCAAAATAAACTTCTCTTGGCCTTGTTTGTTGCTGTCAAAGGAAAAAAATAAAAAGAAAAGAAAGAAAGGGAAATTTCAACACATAATATGGGATGCTTCATCACACTGAAACAATCACTGAAACTCAGAGCATAACAGCTTATTTGGTGAGTGAAATTATTATTTTTCATTGATACTAATAAGAATAGACTAATAATAGTAATAATAATAATAGAGTAATAATGATATTAATAATATAATAACAATAATAATTAATATCATAAACAAACATTTCCTATCGGAGGCACTTAAACTAGTTGCATTTGGCCTCACCGAGGATTTTGATCACCGGCCGCTACTGACTTTAAGTGTGACACAGTGTATTAAATTATTTTATTTAAATGTCATTAAATGCATTGATACTCACGTTTTACTGAAGTCTAATTTCATTCCTACATATTTATTTAATACATCATTGTTGTCATAGCAACCCCTTTCTTCATAGACTGTGATATCAAACTACTCATCATTTAAATTCTGATTTTTTCTTTATTAATTGTTTTATAATGCTGTTGTACAAAAAATAACGAATGAAACACGTTTATAATGTTACACAGTTATTGCATTCGTCAAAATTAGGAAACTCGATTCGCTCGTTCCCTAAGCATTGACTCGTGCCATAAGATATAACATTATGAACTTGTTTCATAATACGTATACAATTGTGGAACGGAAAGAGATAATTTCACATTTTACAATAACTTTCAGTTGTAATTTGTAACGTATTAAAGACCTACCATACTTTTGTATGGTCTGATGCCCGAAAGAATTTAATTACAGGGAGAGAAGGAGGCGACCTTTGTAAAGATATTATAATAGTAATTTATGTAACTAGAGTATAATCTTGATAATTATAGCACGAGTCAATGTTTAGCGCGTGAGCGCAAGCGAGTGCGCTAATTTCCACGAATGTTTATAGTGAATATTATACACGTGATACATACAACGTTTTATGCAATTCTAGCATTGAAATATGTAAAAAAAAAGCTGTTATAAATTTATAAAAAATGTAATGTAGGCATAATGACGTAACAGAGACATGAATACTGAATATGACGTAATATATTGCATAGTTTCTAATCGTTTTTTAATGCAATGTTATTTTGTTGTTATGAAGATTTTTCTTACAGGTACATTATACATGGCTTTCATTTCAAAACTTCCCAGTCTAAATAACTAATTATTTAAATTGAAATCAATTTAAACAAAAAATACGTCAATTTAGATATTGAGGGGGAAGTCTGAAAGCAGGCTTAATTGCATTTTAAATCTCACTCCCCCACCCCAGCCTCCCCCACATTGAAATTTCAAATTGTACCCCTATATTTTTATACTTAATATGAAAGAGTATTCAATTGTTTATACACCTCATTCATTTCTTTCCGCATCTTTTGTTTTCTATCGTCGCCTGGCAACCTATATTTTTGTTATTATCAGTTGATTGTAGGATGAAAACACGGATTATTTTGTGTAACTTCCTAAATTTGATCAATAAGGATGATTTATGTTCTCTCGTGAAGGGTATACACCATTTTAAAATAATTTAATATACAAACACAATTACTACATGAAATGCTCAATAAGTTTTTGTAACTTTATTTTCTTCAGCTCTAATCAACAATAACAACAATCCAGGTTGCCAGGCGACGATATAAAACAAAAGATGCGAAAACGAATGAGGTGTATAAACACTTGAATGCTCTTTCATATTTAAGTATAATAATATAGAGGTGCCATTTAAAATTTCAAAGTGGGGTGGCCTGGGAGTGGGGGTGAAATCTAAAATGCAATTAAGCCTGGTTTCAGACTTCACCCTCAATAAATAAATTGACATGTTTCTTGTTTAAATTGAATTCAATTTAAATAATTAGTTAGTTAGACTGGGAAGTTTTGAAATGAAAGCCCTGTATAAAGTTGTGTTGTGAAGGCGGTGATGACGTCATGGAATACTAGTTGCTAGGTAACCTTTCCTGGCACCAGTGCCAGAATTAGACCAATTGTGCACAACAAGGGTGTTTTAATGATAGAGTTGCATGAATGTAATTTGATCGTAAAGAATTGCTAAGTTCAATGCTTTGCTGGGTAAAGATCATGATAATTTTTTTTGTATAAACTAGTGGCTCTTAAGAAATCCCTCTAGAATATTCTTTTAATTTTTGGAACGAGGATATGACGATGAAATGAGAATGTGTGACAGCCCTAAGAAAGGAAGATTTCAAGAAGTCAGAAAACTTGCACGAGCTGCTCCATGCCCATTTGGGAGTGGAAATTGACCATCAAGAGGAACGGTGAATTCCATATTTGCATAAAACGTGTATAATTCTGAGAAATCCACAGCAGGCAGGCACCGGACTTGGTAAAAAAACAGGTTACGACTCTAAAGACAATTAAATGTGTAATGATATATCATCTTCCAGCTCTGAAAGATACAGAGCAATCTTCAGCAGACAGGTTCGCCCACATACGGCATGTCGATCTGCTCTTATATAACGTTTATGAGGCAAGCGGCAAATAACATTCATGTCAATGGAGGTGGAAGTACCATCACATATCAATATACTGTCACACACAGCTGCTTTTATTACTCAAATCAGCATAATTCTGCTATAAATATTCAAGCCCAATGAAATTTATATGAATAAATATATGTTTAAAAATTCCATAACAGAAGTGAAATTAGTTTTCGACGTCACTAATCAGTAGCAGTCCAAAAAATTAAAACATTTAAAATTAGAGGATAATATATTACTTTGCATTTTGTAAGAAAAATATCGCACTCACCAGGGAACCTTCCAAAATCATCAGGTCGAACACCTCCGCCTCCATAAAAGGAATTCGTATGCGTTCGTGTACTGCGAAGAAAAGTAAAATATAAGATCGAGGTTATTTTACGTAGACAGAAATGCGATTCATAACATGAGAAACTAAATTTCACTGTTTGAGAATTCACAAAATGTATAAGTATCATTTTTGAGGCTGTTTATTTGGTACCAAATTATTAATTGCTTCTGTTCTGAATCAATTGAAGAGTCAGAGGGTGTGAAGCTGATTCAAAATAATGCAATAATAATAATAATAATAATAATAATAATAATAATAATAATAATAATAATAATAATATTAATAATAATACTTACTTACTTACAAATGGCTTTTAAGGAACCCGAAGGTTCATTGCCGCCCTCACATAAGCCCGCCAGCGGTCCCTATCCTGTGCAAGATTAATCCAGTCTCTATCATCATACCCCACCTCCCTCAAATCCATTTTAATATTATCCTCCCATCTACGTCTCGGCCTCCCTAAAGGTATTTTTCCCTCCGGTCTCCCAACTAACACTCTATATGCATTTCTGGATTCGCCCATACGTGCTACATGCCCTGCCCATCTCAAACGTCTGGATTTAATGTTCCTAATTATGTCAGGTGAAGAATACAATGCGTGCAGTCCTGTGTTGTGTAACTTTCTCCATTCTCCTGTAACTTCATCCCGCTTAGCCCCAAATATTTTCCTTAGCACCTTATTCTCAAACACCCTGAACCTATGTTCCTCTCTCAGAGTGAGAGTCCAAGTTTCACAACCATACAGAAGAACCGGTAATATAACTGTTTTATAAATTCTAACTTTCAGATTTTTGGACAGCAGACTGGATGATAAGAGCTTCTCAACCGAATAATAACACGCATTTCCCATATTTATTCTGCGTTTAATTTCCTCCCGAGTGTCATTTATATTTGTTACTGTTGCTCCAAGATATTTGAATTTTTCCACCTCTTCGAAGGATAAATCTCCAATTTTTATATTTCCATTTCGTACAATATTCTGGTCACGAGACATAATCATATACTTTGTCTTTTCGGGATTTACTTCCAAACCGATCGCTCTACTTGCTTCAAGTAAAATTTCCGTGTTTTCCCTAATCGTTTGTGTATTTTCTCCTAACATATTCACGTCATCCGCATAGACAAGAAGCTGATGTAACCCGTTCAATTCCAAACCCTGCCTGTTATCCTGAACTTTCCTAATGGCATATTCTAGAGCGAAGTTAAAAAGTAAAGGTGATAGTGCATCTCCCTGCTTTAGCCCGCAGTGAATTGGAAAAGCATCAGATAGAAACTGACCTATACGGGATAATAATAATATTAATAATAATAATAATAATAATAATAATAATAATAATAATAACTAACTTACAAATAGCTTTTATGGAACCCGGAGGTTCATTGCCACCCTCACATAAGTCCGTCATCGGCCCCTATCCTGAGCAAGATTAATCCAGTCCCTATCATCATATCCCACCTCCCTCAAATCCATTTTAATATTATCCTCCCATCTACGTCTCGGCCTCCCCAAAGGTTTTTTTCCTCCGGCCTCCTAAATAATAATAATAATAATAATAATAATAATAATAATAATAATAATAATAATAATAATAATAATAATAATAATAATATAACAAAAGTTTTTCAAATGCTCAGGCATCTTCCCGTATCCACCATTTTTCCCGTCATTCTTCCCTATCCTCCCAGTCTCCTACTTCGAAGCCTCTCATTTTCACAGCATCTACAGTTGAAGGTTAAAAAAAGAACTGTAGTCAAAAAATGCAAATTTGAGATATTAAGTATGTGGTGAGCGTATTGTAGCAGTCATCTACTCGATTTTTTTTTTTTTGGTTATTTAACGACGCTGTAGCGTCAGTTGGTGATAGCGAAATGATATTTGGCGAGATGAGGCCGAGGATTCGCCATAGATTACCTGCCATTTTCCTTACGGTTGGGGAAAACCTCGGAAAAAACCCAACCAGGTAATCAGCCCAAGCAGGAATCGAACCCGCGCCCGAGCGCAACTCTGTTTCGACAGGCAAGCGCTTTAGCCGACCGAACTAGTCGATGGCTCTGAATTAGTTGTTAGGAGAAAAAACACTATACGCCTATGTTATAGGAGTGGAAATTTTCAGTGGTTTTCACAAAACAACCATAGTCTAAAGCCTTTTTTTTTTTTTTCTGAAATAAGTCATTATCCAGCCAGGTCGATGGTAGCATTTATCACATAAGTATCCCATTTATACCATCTTGAAACATTTATCCATACAATTTTAAACTGTAGTAGATTGGCAGTACTGATTCTACGTAGGCGGCAAAAGCCACCTCAGAGAAAAATATTTTGGCACTTGAATAGTTGTATTAGTTTTTGGAATCATCTTTAGGTACAGAAGTAACCCCATGGAAGTAAGTAACGAAACGAGAAGAAACAGGCTATAATAAAGAAAAAGAAGATTAAAGGAGAGGCACGCTTCAGGCACAACAGAGTATTTTTTCTTAAAACAACAATTGTCCGCAGTTACCTACATTTACACATGTATTTCTATGAGGCAATTTAAGTTTATAAATGTAGCCTACTTCAGTTTTCCCAAGTTTCTACAACATCTTAAGAAATGGTATGACGAGTTTCATACTTGAAGTGTCAACAACAATCACTGATCTGAATGAAGGGGGGGGGGGGAGAGCAACGGTGAATACTTCAATGGTTGAGTTGTTTGCACATTTTCCATTGCTAATTTAAAAAAAAATTGTTGCACAACATTTCGAAGATGGATCTTTCTTCGTGGAAAACAACTTATACGTCTGTTCCTATGGTATCACGCGTGACGTCAGTGTAAACTTTTCACGTAAAAAAGTTTATAATTTTTCTCCGTTGTATCTCGAACATAGAAGTTTCACGTCTAAATGTTTCAATAGGACCATTTGTTCAGTAGCTCAGCCCTTCGTTTTTGTACAGCTAGTAGCCTTACTATGACCAGAGTCCTGCGTTTGGTAATCTAAAGCCTCCAAGCGAACGACAACAATATAGGTATGTATGGAGTATATTTATAGGCGGCCAGATCCTATTACACAGGTTAGTGAACACGCGAAAACAAAACAAAGCTGGGCGCTTGGAGATCAGTGCTCTAATAGAAGAATTTGATAGACAGTACTTCATTAGGAAAGAAAACATGTATTTTATAACAAGGAAGAAGAAATTTATCATTTGAAACACTTAACATGTTTGCAGTCATTCACTGTAATGCGTAGAGAATCGTAAAGCACACACTGGTTTTATTTCAAGTTTGTGCTGACATTTATGTTTTCTTATTGTTAATTACAACCTTTAATTAAATCTGAAGTTTTACTTATTGTAAAAAATCAGGAGTAGACAAATTCCGGGTAGTATATAGCCATGGCGACTAAAAATTTTTATATGATGCCTAATTGTTTATTGAGTTCAATTTTTTTTAAGACTTCGATTTATTTTATATTACTACGACTAATACATAATGTTAACAAAAGTGCTTATAGGAAAAAAATCGAATATGCTTTTCAGATTAATATTGTTACATTTGTTGCGCAGCTCAAGATTGTCACTACACAGCTTCAATAAAGAGCACAGAGCGTCTCTGAGAGAGTGTGTTTACATTGCATAGATATTTAATATTGTTTAATATATTTCAGTAAATGTATCTTTTTCTTATCTCGAATGGCTTTCTCATTGCACGTGTGGGCAAAATGTGGTGGCTCCCGAAAATAAAGGGGCTGGATCATGAAAAATTTTAGTTTTGTCTAACCGTGCTGAAAAATAATCTTTTATTGCATATAAGCTACCTTTACATAAATCATTCGTTATTATTGTTATTAAATCCAAGTTGTGTTTTGTACATAAGTTCTATGTTCACGTTCACCGGCTTACACACACACGCACCGAATAAATAGACGTAAACACACAGTACCGGAACGTGCGGGGATAGAGCGCAGCGTGAACTGTTGACTCGCAACTTGTTCTCCGTACCAAGCTAAGCTATATACTGTAGAATGCTCGACGTACGCCTAACTTGTGTTGAAAGTAACCAAACGCAGGACTCTACTGATGACAGACATAATAAAATATTTTCATGAGTAGTAGGCCTAATAAGATAGATAAAGCTTCCTTACATCGATAGATACAGGGAAATGGATGAGTTCAGATTCTGTCATATCAAATTCTTTGCAGGGCCGTAGAATCTATAAATGCTACGTGGAATTGAGTAGTACCGCAGAATCTGATCGCAAAATTAGAATTACAGCTCTAACTTCTAGACAGAGATCGCGGACAAAATGTAGCCTACAGTATTATGCCGGCAACAAAACACAATAAACTCCTTTCTGTAGAAAATTCTTCAATCCATGATAAAAAAGTAAAGCAAAGTAAATCCTTGGCGCTACGGCCCATGAAGGGCCTAGACCGACCAGCCGGCTGATAGCCTCACGCCCACATGCCGAAGAGATAATACCGCTTTATAATCAAGAGAATTTATTATTCTTTATGTATGCGTTTCCTATTCTGAATGCTCAATTTTTATTTAGTATATATGAGTCCCCCGCGCCGTGGCGTCGTGGTTTAAGGCCTAAGACTGCCTAAGACTCGCGTTACGGAATGCGCGCTGGTTCGAGTCCTTAAGGGAAGAAATTTTCTCATGAAATTTCAGCCAGTGTATGGAGCCGGTGTTCACCAACATCATGATACACTTGGAGAGCTACGATAGATAGCGAAATCCGGTTACGAATGCCAGCTATAACGGCTGGGGATCATCGTGCTAACTACACGATACCTCCATTCTGGTTGGATGATCGTCCACCTCTGATTCGGCATGTGGACGTGAAGGCAGCAGCCGCCTGGTCGGTCCTGGGCCTTCATGGACTGTCGTGCCTCGGATTATATTATTATTATTATTATTATTATTATTATTATTATTATTATTATTATATTATTATTTCTTATATAGGCCTTATATATTTTTTTAAATAGAGTACTCTGATCATAACGATATATTTATTGTTATTATTACAGTGTGTCCGTAAACTCATGGTGTGGTGTTAAATAGCTGTATTTTTTTTTTATTTTAGTAGGTTATTTCATGACGCTGTATCAACATCTAGGTTATTTAGCATCTGAATGATATGAAGGTGATAATACCGGTGAAATGAGTCCGGGGTCCAGCACCGAAAGTTACCCAGCATTTACTCACCTTGGGTTGAGGGAAAAGCCCGGAAAAAACCTCAACCAGGTAACTTGCCCCGACCGGGAATCGAACCCGGGCCACCTGGTTTCGCGGCCAGACGCGCTGACCGTTACTCCACAGGTGTGGACTAAATAGCTGTATAATTGTAACGAAACACCATGTGATGTGAAAAAGCGACTAAAATAAATACCCTTTTAATTTATACTTTGTATTCACTGAAATTCGTTTTATTTCTCGATAGCCCAATAAAATCTCTGCTGCATTCTAATTCCTGCCATACACGATCAATAATATGATTTATATTGTTAATGGGAACGCTTTACAACCTCAGCTTAAGGTAGGCCTAACACTTTAATTAAAAATTCAGAGGAGTGAGGTCCGGAGACCGTGGTGACCATGATTTCCATCCGCCTCTATAGATCCATCTCTGTGGAATTGTTTCATTTTGGAATTCCAGAACTACACCACAGACTTACGGAAGAACATTATTTTGCTAACAGATTACATTGACTTTGGAAATTTGGAGTTTTACAAATAGTTCCACCATATCGAGACAATTCTGTGGGATTACAATGGATGGGTATGCAACCAAGGTAGGTCAAAATAACAATAATGATAACAATCAATAAGATAGGACAGAAGCATGGACAGGAAGTTAGTTATTCTTTCACTTAATGGCTGTTTCACATCTTTGTAGTGTTCATTGCAATTGTATTATATATGATCACTAAACTTCGGATTTTAGGTAAAAACGGATTTTAATCCTTAAAAAATAAGTTCATAAAAACTTGCAAGTACACGTTTCATATAAAACTATGCCTAAATTTGATATCTAACGCATCTAAAATGGCTATTTTTACGATAGAGCATATTTTTGACCTATTAAGTATGTTTTATGTCTAATAGGTCAAAACACCTATTCTTATTTCAAAAATTTATATTTTTAATTCCAAAATGTATTTTTCAGTGTGCGTTAATCGTATCACAGAGCATATCAGGTTAAAATATCCAAATGTAAATAAATTGTATTCTACTGTAAGAAAATTTTTCGTCAAGGAGCCAACAAGGGTTCAGATTTTCCTTGAGAAATTGCCCAATGTCTCTCTGCCACCAGAACCTGTTCTAACCTGCTGGGGAACATGGTTGAAAGCTGCAGAATACCACAACGATCACATTAATGAAGCGAAAGATGTTGTTTGAAGTCTAGAAGACGAGTCTGCAAGCATTGTTTCTGCAAAGGAAGTGATGGAAGATTCTGGTATTCAGAGGGACCTAGCATTTTTAAAGTCACACTTCACTTTCCTAGTGCACGTTATTGCATCATTGGAATCAGCGGGATAACCACTGTATGAAGTAATGGAAATAGTTCGTGATATGCAAGAAAGGATCAAAAGTGTTCCTGGTTCTGCTGCAAATAAAGTACGGGATAAACTGGAGCAATTACTGCAGAGAAATGTAGGACCGAAGGACCTCCGTACTGCTTCAGATATTCTAACAGGGAAGAACACGGATTTACAATGCAACATTCCTGTCCATCTAGTGTCAAAATTGAAATACGCTCCTGTTACTTCAGTGGATGTGAAGCATACAAATTTGTGTTGAGTGACAGACGACGTTGCTTTTAATTGATAATTTAGTAAAAGTATTGGTAATCTATTGTGAAACTAATTATGGACATTAATGGACAAGGCTTGGTAAGAACTGATTGTATTTGACTTGTTTGTATACCGAATTTATGTCTAAAACATATTTTTCACATTTTATTGTTTAGTTTATGTATAACTAGTTATATATTTGTTGTTCTCGTAGTTCTAGTAGTAGTGGTGGTAACGGTATATAAATATTTAAAATTATTAAATTCTAAAAGTGAATTCCTGATGAATTGAAACATATTTTTAAAGAAAACATTTTTTGTTAGAGCCTATTTCCAATTCTTTAGAGACTATTTCCTACACTTTTAAGCCTATTTTAGGCATCTAAAGTTACATTTTAACGAGATAAAAATCCGTACTCTAATAATCACTTTAAACTCTACCTTGGCTTTACGGACAGAGTGTATTATATTTTATATTAATTGTAAAGACCAAGATGAAGTTCTTGTAACAGAGGATTTCGTCTTAAGAACGCACGCTCCTCCATCCCCAGTAGGCTGCCCAAGAATAGCACATCGGAGGGACTTCGCTCGCGTGAGGGCCACGTTCCGCCTAATTTTGGACTGTGCCTTTCAGCACAAAATCGCCAAATGTTTTCGTGTTCTGTGTGAACCATTAAGCGCGATAATCATTCGCACCTCGGAGCTGTGGAGCAGAATTTCTCAGCCTTGTTCGAGCGCTGCCAATAAAATGGTAAGCCTCACCCCTCGAGAGAATCACGCCACAAAGGCTGGAGGAATCCCACTGGACGGACACGTTGTCATTACAGCGAGGCCTTTGCGGTGTAAACACATGGTGCTAAAATGCTTAATTGCTTTTATTACAGTATCGGCTCTTGCATGTGTGTGGCCTGTCCAAAATCCCCACTCCGTGAAAACATTAGTCACCCCGCGTCCACTCTGTTATGTTACGACCTGACCTCAACATAATAACAATATGATGGGGAAGAAGGAGAATTATGGAGACGAGTAGGGTGGAGAGAAAAAGACTAAGGTAGAAATAATACAAAGGAGCTGGGGAAGAGAAAAGGGAGAAAATTACCAATGAAGGTTACAAAATCTTTGGGGAAAAATCGTAAATGCAGGCTATCATATTAGTTCAAATATATGCATGGAAGATGGTGATGATGCTGCTGATGATGGTGATATAGAAAGAAATAGAAACTAGCGTAAGAGGGCAACAGAAGAGACAGAATCTTTCTTTCCTTTCTATTTTTCTTCCTTCTTCCTTTCTTGCTTTTTCTTTCTTTCTTCCTTTATTTCTTTTCTTTTCTTTCTTCCTTTCCTTCTTTATTTTTCTTCGTTTTTTTTCTTTCTTTTTCTTTATATTCCTTTCTTTTTTCTTCCTTCCTTTTCTTTCATTCTTTCCTTCTTTTTCTTTTTTCTTCCTTTCTTTTTCTTTCTATTCCTTTTCTCTTGCTTGTCTTTGTTTCTTTCTTACTTCCTTCCTTTTCTCTGCTTATTTCTTTTTCTTTCTTTCATTCTTCCTTTCCTTTTTTCTATTTCTCTCTTTCTTTTCTTTGTTTCTTTCCTTCTCTTTTTGTTTCTTCGCTTTTCTTATCTTTCTTCCTTTTCTTTCTTTTTCTGTCTTCCTTTTCTTTCTTTGTTTCCTTCTTTCATCATTCCTTTCTTTCTTCCTTCCTTTTCTTTTCTTTCTTCCATTTCTTTCCTTTCTTCCTTTTCTTTCTTTCATTCTTTCTTTCCTGTTTCTTTCTTTCTTTCCTTCTTTCATTATTCCTTTCTTCCATTTCTTTTCTTTCTTTCTTTTCTTTTCTCTTTCTTTCTTTCTTTCTTTTTTCCTTTTTTGTTTCTTTCTTTCATCATTCCTTTCTTTCTTCCTTTTATTTTCTTTCTTCCATTTTTATTTCTTCCTTTTCTTTATTTTTTCTTTCTTTCTTTCCTTTTTTCTGTCTTTGTTTCTTTCTTTCATCATTCCCTTCTTTCTTCCTTTTATTTTCTTTCTTCCTTTTCTTTCTTTCTTTCTTTCCTTCTTTCATCATTCCTTTCTTTCTTTTTGTCTTCCTTTTCTTCCTTTTTTCTTTCTTGTTTCCTTCTTTCATAATTTCTTTCTTTCTTCCTTCCTTCATTTTCTTTTCTTTCTTCCATTTCTTTCCTTTCTTCCTTTTCCTTCTTTCATTCTTTCTTTCCTTTTTCTTTCTTTGTTTCCTTCTTTCATTATTCCTTTCTTCCATTTCTTTTCTTTCTTCCTTTTCTTTTTTCTTTTCTCTTTCTTTCTTTTTTCTTTTTTGTTTCTTTCTTTCATCATTCCTTTCTTTCTTCCTTTTATTTTCTTTCTTCCATTTTTCTTCTTCCTTTTCTTTATTTTTTCTTTCTTTCTTTCCTTTTTTCTGTCTTTGTTTCTTTCTTTCATCATTCCTTTCTTTCTTTTCTTTTCTTTCTTCCATTTCTTTTCTTTCTTTTTTATTTCTTCCTTCCTTTCTTTCTATATTCTTTCCGTTATTATTAAGTGTTCTCTTTGATAACGCTAACTCAGCCGTAAAAAAAAAGTCATTTGATGACGACAGGGATATTGTAAAAGGCTACTTCTACAGTAAGTTATGCCTAAAGAAGACAAACTAAAAGCTGAAACTTATCAGATTTCGACAACTGTCATAAACTTTTAAGGTATTTTGGCTTAGGTTTTTAAATGTAATCAAGGGGAACAAAACAACCAATAATGTAGACTATTATAATTAGTGATGGGATAAACTGCTCTATTGTGATCGCTGTTCGACCTGTGCAATTAGCAATTAGCAATAGCGAATAAGGCAACAACTAAGAAATTGAAATGACTGTTTTTCTTTAAGGCGAATAATTTCAATATTTCCCATTACATGGTTGGTGTTTTGTTTTTCGTGGGATCCTACACTATGGTAAGTTAGTCGGATCTTTAGCTTTTAGTGCATATTTAAGTGCATATTTCAGCGTTTGTAAGTAAATATTTGCATTCATATTTTAGGGCTTTTAGGCAATATTTAATTATTTATCAATACTAAACTTCACACTCGTAATGAATGAATGACAGATGATGATGATGATAATGATGATGATGATGATGATGATGATGATGATGATGATGATGATGGAGAATTGTAGGGATGTCATAGGTAGGATGACCATAATTCCTTGAGTGAAAGTGGGACTTAAATCACTTTCTTTAAGGAAAAAGTGGGACACGATTTTTTTCTAAAATACAGTATTTATTTGATTTAAATTTAATCATAAGACGAATACACATACCAAAATGAAACATAAATAACACTAAAAGAAGGAACAAATTTAATAATTTCAAATGTTACTTGTTAAAAATAGTTTTATATCAATAAGAAGGAATTAAATGCACATTCAAAGTTATTAATATTGAGCTCAAGTCAGAATTGCGCTTCTGAAAGGGTTTATTTACTCTCTTTACTCCAATCATACTTAGCACAACATACTATTGCATTCAGAAACTCAGGTTTTGCAAGAAAATATGAATAAAAATCATTGCAGTTATATTCAGGTGAATCGCTATTTGCCGTAGCTCTAAATTAAAACAAGAAAATTTCTTCTGAAGCTCTGTAAATTTAGGTACATTGCCTTTTTGGCATTGTTATAAGGAGCAACACACAGTTCTAATGTTCACTGTAAATACGCATTAAATTGATTAAAACTCTAACTGAACTTGGCAACTGAACAAAAAACGGCAAAAAAAATCTCGAATATTATAGTTCTATTGATAAACACAACAGGTAGTACCAACCTAAAAATTTTCATCATTAATATAGCATCTATAGCATAGAGAACTATCTTCCATGTCGACAGTAGGCCTATGCAAATATTATAGGTAAAATTTATCGGCACACTTGAAAGAAGTTTATAACTTGCAAACTTACGCCAAAAATCGGGACAAAGCCTGCTTATTGAAAAATAAGTCGGGACAGGTTTTCAGGCTCAAAAACGGGACAATCCTGATTAATCGGGATGTATGTTTACTCTAGTCATAGAGGAACCGGAATACCCAAAGAAAACCCCTTTGTTGCTGGACTATGGGCTTGCCCAATAGAAGTTATAAATTTATAAATTCAAGGTGGACCAACGGGGATTTAATCTGATTGGATATGTATTGTATACTTTTAGTAGAGCCATCGATGTAGCTCAGTCGGCAGACTTGCTGGACTGCTGATCCGGAGCTGCGTTCGGGCTTGGGTTGGATCGCCCTTTGGTCTTTGATTTCTTCCGAGGTTTTCCACAGCTGTGGGACTGAAGCCGGATGGTCTGTGGCGAGTCTATGGCGAATCCTTGGCATCAACCCCTTTGATTTAATTACCTGGTTGGGTTTTTCCGAGGTTTTCCCCAACCAAAAGGCAAATGCCGGGTAATATTTTGGCGAATCCTCGGACCTCACCTCATCTCACTACATCTCGCCAAAATATTGTAAAAAATTGCACAAAATTGTAAAAATTGTAGAAAATTACTAAATTGTAAAACTATAAAAATTTGTAAAAATTGTATTGTAATATTGTAAAATTTTGACTTGTTTCACATCTTAAAGCTTCATTGCTCATGTAAGATCTATGGAATAAAATAAATGAATGAATGAACACAAATAAATAAATAGCGGCAAAAGAGAAAGGAAGAGAAGAAAATGAAATGACGGAAGAGTGAAAAAATATGAATAACTTATGCCTATATATAATACGAAAGAACTAAGGAAGAGACTAGTGAAGTGCTTTGTATGGAGTGTGGCATTGTATGGGGCAGAACCATGGACATTACGACGAAGTGAGCCACCAGCATAGCTCAGTCGGTTAAGGCGCTTGCCTACCGGTCTGAAGTTGCGCTCGGGCGCGGGTTCGATCCCTGCTTGGGTTTTTCCGAGGTTTTCCCCAACCGTAAGGTGAATGCCAGGTAATCTATGGCGAATCCTCGACCTCATCTCGCCAAATACCATCTCGCTATCACCAATCTCATCGACGCTAAATAACCTTGTAGTTGATACAGCGTCGTTAAATAACCAATTAAAAGAAAAGAAAAAAACGACGAAGTGAAGAGAAGCGACTAGAAGCATTTGAAATGTGGATATGGAGAAGAATGGAACGTGTGAATTGGACAGACAAAATAATAAATGAAGCTGTGTTGGAAAGAGTGGGTGAAGAAAGAATGATGCTGAAACTGATCAGGAAGATAAAAAGGAATTGGTTGGATCACTGGCTAAGAAGAAACTGCCTACTGAAGGATACACTGGAAGGAATGGTGAACGAGAGAAGAGTTCGGGGTAGAAGAAGATATCAGATGATAGACAACATTAAGATATATGGATCATATGAGGAAACAAAGAGGAAGTAAGAAAAAAAATAATAATAATGATTTATTTCAGCTGGCACAGTTAAGGCCGCAAGGCCTTCTCTTCCACTCAACCAGCAAAAAGTATACATACATATGTATGAACTTACAAAGAATTCAACAATTTGATTTAGATAAGAGCTACATGTATACAAGAGTTATTTACAAATTAAACAACAAAATACTATGAACTATTAATTAAACATTGAAATACAAACTACGTAGCAGAATTAAGCTAAAATACATAGAATGTTAATATATTTCAAATAATGTTAGATAATAGAAAGAGATTATTATGAGACAATTTTGAAAATACAGCACTATCAGGATGCATGTCTAAAGGAAGGAGTAACAATGTAGACAGTGATAGTTTAAGTCAATATGATTGGAGTGAAATGCTAAGATGGTTATTTTTAAGCTGTTTTTAAAAGTGTTTATTGTCTTGCAGCCCCTAATACTTTGTGAAAGGGAATTCCATTGTCGCGAGGTGGATACTGTAAAAGATGATGAATAACGAGATGTTCTATGAAGAGGTATACTTAACGCGCCACAGATAAGTGATCTGGTATTTACGTCGTGGTTAGAGTATAGATAACAGAAACGAGACGAAAGGTAATTTGGTGTTGAAGTGTGCAGAATTCCAAAGAGTAAAGACAAAGAGTGTAAAGTTCTACGTTCTTTAAATCGGAGCCACGAAAGACTTGCGAAGGAGGGTGATATGCAGGGTTGCCATCGTACGACTACGACTATAGTCGTACGCTTACGACTATTTTGACTAATTGTACGAGATACGACCGAACTCTAAAGTCGTACGCAATTTTGTACGACTAGTTTACTGAAGGGAAAAAAATTATTTTGGAACTCACAATGTCGGACTGTAATTAAAAAAAATAACAATTTATTTGCCCCTTTTCTTCATTCAGTATGTCATTCACTAATATCCTTCATCACACACATGTATGCTTTAAAGGGATAAAAGATGTTTTGAAAATCAATATGGTGACTACACTTGCCATGCAAATCATAAATTCGTCATCTTGAGCTCCAGGTTTCATGTACGGTGCAGTTATATCAAAGTAACACGAGTTCAGAGATCTGTTTACTTCATTATATGTTCAGCAATGGAAGCATTGTTTTATGAATGAAATAGTACCGTGCTAGGATTAAGAAATCTAGACGCGCTGACATTTTAACGGTGTCGGATTTGAGTCGATTGCAGGTGGATTAATTTGATGCAATCATCAGCTGCCGCACTGATTGATATTAAATATCTGCCGTTGCTCCGGCCAAAGATAAAGTTTTTGCTGGCTTTCAATATAATAATGTTGTTTCCGACCAAGCGTCATCATGCATGCTTTACCGAATATGAGAGTATTGATGAAGAAATGGTAATTTGAATGTTGAATGCCATTGTAGATATTAACCATAATTACTAAAATTCTTGATTGAATGAAAAAATGGATGCTGAAATAGAAATAACTGGGGATGCTGGGTTTGCAGTGAAAGATATGCCCTTGTACAGAACACTATGAATGAATGAATATAAATTTATAGGCCTATGAAACATTTTTTGGGGTGTTATGTGAAATATATTTGTGCGCACTATATATAAAATAGTAAAATGATGAATGTACGACAATTTTATGCTAAAATACGACATTTTTCATAAGTTGGTACGACGATTGCGTTTCATTTATCTGGCAACCCTGGTGACATGTGATAATATCGTCGGATGTTGCATACGTATCTGACGCACATATTCTGAACTCGCTGTAAGGAAAGATTGGAGAAAGCTGGGTTTGCAGTGAAAGACCTGTCTTTGGGCAGAACACTAAATGAAATGAATATAATGCGGAGGTAAAATAAAGCAAGCAAGAGGGAAAGAGAGAAAATGAAGATAGAGGAACACGCACACATTAATGTTTTTTGCAGGTCATTGCATCTCCTTCAAGTTGTAATCAGTGTACAATTCATTACCAGATCGCTATTAAGCAATAGGACCATTAGGCCCGGAAAAGAAAGACGTTACAGCAAAGAGACTAATCCAATTATGTTTTTGTGCTGGGCGCGGACTTGTGCCGCTGCTGCGCGCAGCCGCTCTGGACGGCAGGTGCAGCGCTGGCTCTCAAGACAGGCACGCGGCAGCGGGTCGGGGGTGGAGTCCGCTCTCTTGGAATTAGGCATAAAGTGAGCGCGCAGGGGTGCACCTCCAGGGGCGCCCAAGCATGCGTGCCGTATCCACGCGGACTTGATCGAATTTATTGCAAGGCGGAGGATAGAATAGTCAACAATGAGACAAGAACGAGAAGTATTTCCTCCAAAATCGAACAGCTTTACTTATTTACATGGTTGAAATGTCTGCAATGAGCAGGTGCGAATTTGTTTCGGATAAGCAAGAGCTTTAACTTTACTGTTTTTCCTATCTATCCACCAAGTCATCGATCCATCTGCCCAGCCATTAATCTATTCATCGATTTTAGTGTCAATCTATTCGTATACTCATTGAAGCATGCGTTCATCCATTCATCGATCAATATATCCACCTATCCATCTATTCAACGTATATTCTTCCATATATTCATCTAGTCTATCCATTAGTTAAGCCATCGATCCATCTATTCAACGAATCGTCCGTCAATTCTTCCGTATATTCATCTAGTCTATCCATTAGTTAAGCCATCGATCCATCTATTCAACGTATATTCTTCCGTATATTCATCCATTAGTTAAGCTATCGATCCATCTATTCAACGAATCGTCCGTCAATTCTTCCGTATATTCATCTAGTCTATCCATTAGTTAAGCCATCGATCCATCTATTCAACGAATCATCCGTCAATTCTTCCGTATATTCATCTAGTCTATCCATTAGTTAAGCCATCGATCCATCTATTCAACGAATCGTCCGTCAATTCTTCCGTATATTCATCTAGTCTATCCATTAGTTAAGCCATCGATCCATCTATTCAACGAATCGTCCGTCAATTCTTCCGTATATTCATCTAGTCTATTTATTAGTTAAGCCATCGATCCATCTATTCAACGAATCGTCCGTCAATTCTTCCGTATATTCATCTAGTCTATCCATTAGTTAAGCCATCGATCCATCTATTCAACGAATCGTCCGTCAATTCTTCCGTATATTCATCTAGTCTATCCATTAGTTAAGCCATCGATCCATGTATTCAACGAATCGTCCGTCAATTCTTCCCTATATTCATCTAGTCTATCCATTAGTTAAGCCATCGATCCATCTATTCAACGAATCGTCCGTCAATTCTTCCGTATATTCATCTAGTCTATCCATTAGTTAAGCCATCGATCCATCTATTCAACGAATCGTCCGTCAATTCTTCCGTATATTCATCTAGTCTATCCATTAGTTAAGCCATCGATTCATCTATTCAACGAATCGTCCGTCAATTCTTCCGTATATTCATATAGTCTATCCATTAGTTAAGCCATCGATTCATATATTCGTTCACTCATGCATCCACTATTCATCGATCTGTTCCTTCCACCATCCATCCATCCATCCATTCATCGAATTATCCGTTCAGCAATCCATTAATATATTTATAGATTTATTCCTTCAGTGATCCATCCATCTTTTCATGGACCCATTCTTTCGCTCATCCATCCACTACTCATCGACCTAATAGTTCACCCATCCATCCACTATCCATCGATTTATTCGCTCAGTCATCCATCGATTTATGGAACTATTCGTTTAACTATCCATCCATCTACTCATCAATATATTCTTCAAGCTATCCATTCTCTATTCATCGATCCATTCGTTCAGGCATTCCCATCGAAACATTTGTTCAGCCATCCGTCCATGTATTCATCGCTCTGTTCGTTCATACATCCAACCGTCTATTCATCGAACTACTCGTTCAGCAATCCATCCATCTATTCATCAATATATACTTCAAGCCATCCATTCATCTATTCATCGATCCATTCGTTCAGGCATCCCCATCGAAACATTCGTTCAGCCATTCATCGATCTGTTCGTTCGTACATCCAACCACCTATTCATCGAACTACTCGTTCAGAAATGTATCCATCTATTCATCGATATATTCTTCAAGCCATCCATTCATCTAGTCATCGATCCATTCGTTCAGGCATCCCCATCGAAACATTCGTTCAGCCATTCGTCCATGTTTTCATCGATCTGTTCGTTCATACATCCAACCACCTATTCATCGAACTACTCGTTCAGAAATTTATCCATCTATTCATCGATATATTCTTCAAGCCATCCATTCATCTATTCATCGATCCATTCGTTCAGGCATCCCCATCGAAACATTCGTTCAGTCATCCGTCCATGTATTCATCGATCCATTCGTTCATACATCCAACCATCTATTCATCGAACTACTCGTTCAGCTATCCATCCATCTATTCATCAATATATTCTTCAAGCCATCGATTCATCTATTCATCGATCCATTCGTTCAGGCATCCCAATCGAAACATTCGTTCAGCCATCCGTCCATATATTCATCGATCTGTTCGTTCATACATTCAACCATCTATTCATCGAACTACTCGTTCAGCATTCCATCCATTTATTTCATCAATATATTCTTCAAGTCATCCACTTATCTATTCATCTATCTATTCCTTCAGGTATCCCCAACAAAATATTCGTTCCATCATCCGTCCATGTATTCGTCGATCTGTTCATTCATACATCCAACCATCTATTCATCGAACTACTCGTTCAGCAATCCATCTATTCATCAATATATTCTTCAAGCCATCCATTTATCTATTCATCTATCCATTCCTTCAGGTATCCCCATCAAAACATTCGTTCAGCCATCTGTCCATGTATTCATCGATCTGTTCGTTCATACACCCAACCATCTATTCTTCGAACTGCTTGTTCAGCTATCCATCCAGCTATTAATCAATATATTCTTCAAGTCATCCATTCATCTATTCATCTATCTATTCCTTCAGGTATCGCCATCAAAGCATTCGTTCAGCCATCCGTCCATGTATTCATCGATCTGTTCGTTCATATATCCAACCATCTATTAATCAATACATTCTTCAAGTCATTCATTTATGTATTTATCTATCCATTCCTTCAGGTATCGCCATAAAAACATTCGTTCAGCCATCCGTCCATGTATTCATCGATCTGTTCGTTCATACAACAACCATCTATTCATCGAACTACTCGTTCAGCATTCTATCCATCTATTAATCAATATATTCTTCAAGCCATTCATTCATCTATTCATCGATCCATTCGTTCAGGCATCCCCATCGAAACATTTTTTCAGCCATCCGTCCATGTATTCTTCGATCTATTCTATTCCATCTATCTATTCATCGAACTACTCGTTCAACAATTCACCCATCTATTTATGGATCTATTCATTTATCCATCCATTCACTATCCATCGAACTATTCGCTCAGGCATCCATCTATCTATTTATAGATCTATTCATCCATACATTCATTAATATATCCATCGATATATTCAAATCATTCATCTATTCATCGATCCATTCGTTCAGCCGTCCACTTATTCATCAATCTATTCATTCAGCCATCCATCTTGTCATCGATCTATTTACACATCGATTTATTTGTTCAGCTATCTATCCACCGAAATATTCGTTCAGTCATCCAGTCATCGTTCTATTCATTTTGCCAACCATCCAGCTATTTGTCTGGTCATCCTTCAATCTTTTTTTCATCTATTCGTTCAATCATCCATCCATCCATCCATCCAGCGATCTATTAGGTAAGACATCTATCCATGTATTCATCGATGTATTACTTCAGCCATCTATCCATCGATCTATTCTTTTGGCCATCCATCCATCTATTCATCGATCTATTCGTTCAGTCGTCTATCCATAGGCCTATATATGTCTATTCATCGGTCATCCATCCATCGATCTATTCGTCCATCCATCCATCCATCCTCCATCCATCCATCCATCCAGCCAGCCAGCCAGCAGCCAACCAGCCAGCCATCCATCCATCCATCCATCCATCCACCCATCCATCCATCTATTGATCGATCTATTCGTTCAATTATCCATCCATCTATTGATCGAGCTATACTTTCAGAGATTCATCCATCTATCCCTAGATTCATTCATCCATATATGTCTATTCATCGGTCATCCATCCATTCATCGATCTATTCGTCCATCCATCCATCCATCCATCCAGCCAGCCAGCAGCCAACCAGCCAGCCAGCCATCCATCTATCCATCCATCCATCCATCCATCCATCCATCCATTCATCCATCCACCCATCCATCCATCTATTGATCGATCTATTCGTTCAGTCATCCATCCATCTATTGATCGAGCTATACTTTAAGAGATTCATCCATCTATCCCTAGATTCATTCATTCAGCTATGTACTCATCTATTCACCTATCTATGTCTCCCTCTCCATCTTTCTTATCTCTTCGTACTTCATGCCTTTTTCCTCCTTTTCTCATTACCTTCCTCTCTGTAGCTTCCTGTGTTAGCTTCTTTCTTTCTTTATGTATTTATTAATTCCTTGCGCATTTTCTTTTACTTAAAATGCTAACAGCCAAACAATCCTTGCAGCATGCGTTGGTAAAACTTTCAAAGTCGAATGTTCTGCGGTCACTACAGAAGCCTGTTGATTGCAGAGCACATTAGCTGTCTGGGTAATCCAACACACTGAAGTACACCACCCACTTGTAGCCAATTCTCTGCACGTGTCATCAGTTAATTAGCCGATTGTTTCGAGTCCACGAACTCCGTAGGCGAACCAGCGAATCTGCTACAAGCGTGAAGAAACCGTACTCTGCTTGACACAAATAAGATGGAGAATCGAATGGCAGTTCTTGGAAGCTGTTGTAATATGAAGAAGTTAATACGTGACACGGCAGTAATATTGCAAATGATCCTGAACGGACACGAATGCCAACTAGCAGCATGGGGGTATAGAAAGAAAACGCAATTTGCTGATTGCTGTTATTAGATAAAAACATCTACATCGCACGTATATTGTATTGTTATCGAAATTTCACGCTTCACAGGTACTGAAAAATGCATCGAATTTCATTCCTTAGTATATTTTTCAACTGACATTTAAAGAAAAATGTTCATACTTTTTGTTCTTCTGATACTGAAAGAGAACTACTTTATATCACTCATTACTCCTATCGATATTGACATAAGTGATCAACATTTCATTCATTATAAACATTATTGAAAAATACCGACGTTTCACTTTCCTATAACTATTGGAAAATGTTCAGCTTTTATCATCCAGTCTGTTGTCAAAAAATCTGAAAGTTAGAATTTATAAAACAGTTATATTAGCGGTTGTTTTTCATGGTTGTGAAACTTGGACTCTCACTTTGAGAGAGGAACATAGGTTAAGGGTGTTTGAGAATAAGGTCCTTAGGAAAATATTTGGGGCTAAGGGTGATGAAGTTACAGGAGAATAGAGAAAGTTCCAGAACACAGAAATACACGCATTGTATTCTTCACCTGACATAATTAGGAACATTAAATACAGACGTTTGAGATGGGCAGGGCATGCAGCATGTATGGGCGAATCCAGAAATGCATATAGAGTGTTAGTTGGGAGGCCGGAGGTAAAAAGACCTTTGGGAAGGCCGAGACGTAGATGGGAAGATAATATTAAAATGGATTTGAGGGAGTTGGGATATGATGATAGAGACTGGATTAATCTTGCTCAGGATAGGGACCAATGGCGGGCTTATGTGAGGGCGGCAATGAACCTCCGGGTTCCTTAAAAGCCAGTAAGTAAGTAAGTATTGGAAAATGTAGTTTCTTAATAGTTATATTGAAAAAAATCATCGATATTTTACTTATTTATTACAAATCTAAACCTGTACTCCCCAAATCACTTTTAATTTGTAGGTATGTTAAGAATAACGTAGATATTTTATCATTTATTAATACTGAAAGGAATGTATAGAAGATATTTCACTATATATTGGTACTGAAAGAAGAGGACAAATACACCTATTAAGATAGGCCTACCTCAGCTCCATCCCACTTGCCGTCAACTTCTAAAATCGCAAGCTCTGCAGCAGAATCTGCCATACGCAGTAAACGTCATAAATACGTACATCTTTTAGACAATCACATCTTCATCGTCTTTGCCGTCGATACAATAGGCTCGTGGTGTAAAGAAGCAAAAGATTTGGTTTCCGAAATTGGTAAAAGTTTGGTGACTGTTACTGGAGGACCTCGCTGCACCAATTATTATCTACGGCAACGAATAGGAATAGCCATCCAACATAGAAACGCAGCCAGCATTTTGGGAACCCCTCCAGACTCCAATTCTCTGGATGAAATTTTCTTTATTTGAATATCTGATGGGCCTTTATTATTATTATTATTATTATTATTATTATTATTATTATTATTATTATTATTATTATTATTATTTATCCAGAATTAAGTTTTGTATTGTGAACAAAATAGTTAACAAATTTCAGCGTACTTTTGGATTTTTATTAATTATATTTCGGCACATGTACATGCAGTATTTCATGTAGAAATCTTTGATGTTTCCAAATTATTCTGTATTTTGTTGATTCTCTAATAACAGAAGAATGAACATCTTACATATAATGGAGGATACACCTATTATCATTTGCTAATACAGAACTAAAATAATAGGGTTTTCACTCTTTATTGATGCTGAAAAAAGTGAATAAATGTTATCGTATTTTATTAATCTATTCTAATAATAAATCTGTAGCCGAAATTTTTCTGGTAATTTTTGATTTTCCAAAAATAATTGGTCCTAACATATATAATTAACCACCCTGAAACCGAAAATAACTTTTTTGAAATTTTTGTTTGTATGTCTGTGTCTGTCTGTCTATATGTTTGTTACCTTTTCACGCGATAATGGCTGAACGGATTTCGATGAAAATTTGAATATAAATTAAGTTCGTTGTAACTTAGATTATAGACTATATGGCATTCAAAATACATTATTTAAAAGGGGGGTTATAAGGGGGCCTGAATTAAATAAATCGAAATATCTCGCTTATTATTGATTTTTATGAAAAATGTTACATAACAAACATTTCTTTAAAAATCATTTTCAATAAGTTTTATTCTTTGAAAAATTTTGATAGGACTGATATTTAATGAGATAAATGAGTTGTAAAATTAAAATAACTGCCATCTAAGGCCGTGTAATGAAATAAACAAATGACTTCGTCTATAAGGGGCCTTGGTCAACAACAATCGAAAGCTATGAATCATAGCCTACAGAAAATATTTCTGTGCTTGTATGAAGCAATATCGGAAGCTAAATTAACCGATTTGTATAATTAATTATTATTTCACCATTGGAAAGTGTAGTTTCTCTGTATGGACATAATGCTATAATGTTATTACAGTAACTTCTGAGTGAATTGAAGGCAGGTAAGATTAAAATAGCTTCTTATGCAGAGAAAACTTGATAGGCTATTTTGTGTATTCGTTTCCTGTATTTCTTAAAATAATGTTTATCTCAGAGAATTAACGAACAACGAGAGTGTATTGATTTAGTATGCAGTAATAATATGTTAGCTTAGCATTTCATTATTTTATAATCCAAATTTTAACTATGCTCAATTGAATCGAGTTAAAATACATAAAATACATATGCACTAAATGCAATGCAAAAAATTTGGGTAATGAGCCAAGCAGATTATGTTGCCCTGTTGTAAAATAAAATTTGTTCCTCCTGAGATTCAAGAGCCCCCATAACAAATTGAAAACTTACTTATCGGGGTACATCCGTTATCAACACACTTTTTATATAATATAATATAATATAATATAATATAATATAATATAATATAATATAATATAATATAATGTAATATAATATAATATAATGTAATATAATATAATATAATATAATATAATATAATATAATATAATATAATATAATATAATATAATATAATATAATATAATATAATAAAATATAATATAATTTAAGTTATTTAAGTTATTTGAAGGGTTCAGAACCATAGTGGGCCAAGCGCCATTTACTGAATACGTAGAAAACAAGAGTTAAAATTAAGTTATTACCATAATTCAATGGAAACATATAACAAGTAAAATAAAGTATACACATTAAATGTAAATGATGTCAATGTTCATTGAACTATGGATGCATGTAATAAAAATTAAGAAACATGTTAAAGGAATTGTCATTGCACCAAATGAGTGCTCTCTGGACCAAAATGATTCCATTTTAATTATTTAAATATAATTTAAATTAAGTAACATATTAAACGATTTATCCTTCTATCAAACACGAATATTCCCTGGATCAAATGTCCTATTTTAATTATGTAATTACTTTATATTTATTTCTAATGGGTGCAGCGGAGCGCACGGGTACGGCTAGTATTAAAATAAAATTAACCTTCCTGTTGTGAATGGGTCTAAATGACCCATTGCATTTACTATAATTAACACAAAACCTACAAAAACAGCGATAATGTGACAGGACTTTGAGTAATCCTAAAAAACATCATTAGGAATATTTCCTATTACTTTTAGCCACAAAAATATAGTACTTCGTCATATTTTTCACTTTGACACATCTATTGTGTTTGGGTCATTTAGACCCAATCACGTATTTTGATTATAATTATGAGTTACGTACTGTGTTGTGTTCCGATACACACACACACTCACTCTCACTCTCACACACTCACTCTTACACACACACACTCTCACACACTCACTCTCACACTCTTACACAATCTCACTCACTCACTCACTCACTCACTAACACTGATATTAGCCGGCGTGTACAGATCTGCTGGATAATCACTTCAAGAACTATGGGACAGTATGTATAGTAGACCTGTTTTTTGTGCAACAGTATCACTTCAATTTTTTCATACTACTAGCAGGTTTCTCAGGTTTGACAACAAATCAGTTCTACCAGTTAGATGACATCATGATAAATTGGCTGCTATTATATCTTTTTTCTACATGTCAAAAATGTTCTTACCCTACCAAGATGTCACAGTATATGAGCAGTTGGTGCCATGTCCCTTCCGCCAGTACACACTTTCAAAATCCAGAAGCAAGTATGGTATAAAATTGTGATATAAAAACAGCATAATATGTTTGCGCAGCAAAAGTGTGCAAAGCAAAGTCACAAAGTGGACCACGAGAAACAAACCAAGGCAGAAATGTTGGTAGCATTGAAAAGACTGATCGAAACATCACCACGGACAATTTTTTTACCGGATATATTTTGGCCGGTCCCACGCCGTGGCGTCGTGGTCTAAGGCATCCTGCCTAGGACTTGCGTTACGGAATGCACGCTGGTTCGAGTCCTCATGAGGGAAGAAATTTTCTCAAGAAATTTCGGCCAATGTATGGGACCGGTGCCCACCCAGCATCGTGATGCACTTGGGGAGCTATGATAGGTAGCGAAATCCGGTTACGCAAACGAGCTATAACGGCTGGGGGGCTCATCATACTAACCACACGATACCTCCATTCTGGTTGGATGATCGTTCACCTCTGCTTCGGCATGTGGCCGTGAGGCCAGCAGCCGGCTGGTCGGTCTTGGCCCTTCGTGGGCTGTAGCACCACAGATTATTATATTTTGGCCGAGGAACTTCTCAAGAGGAATATAACGTTAGTCAGAACTCTGAGAAAAAACAAACCATAAGATATGCAGCTGAACTGCACGAGACCAGGATGTCCAACCATTTTTGGATTTCAGTCCGACGTAACTATGGTGTCGTATGTGTCTTAGAAGAATAAATAAGTTATTTTGCTGTCTACAGTGCATTACGACTGCAGTCTATGTTCAGAAGAACACAGAAAGCCTGAAATCATATTACAATACAACAAAACGAAGGGAGGAATTGACACCACGGATAAACGTGCCAGTACATACTGTTGCAAAAGGAGTACCAAAAGATCGTCTGATTGTGCGTTTTATAATGTACTCGATACTGCAGGAATAAATGTTTATGTATTATATGTTCATGCGAGTACAATCCAAATAAATTGTACAGATGAAGATTGTTCCTGAAGGAATTGGACTAGGCCTACAATTAACACAAGCAATGCGAGAAAAAAAAGATGACAAGAAGCCTGCCTCAGAAGATAAAACTAAGTTTGGAAAATGTTCCAGGAACGAGTTCAGGAGAAAGTGCAACAAAAAGAAATGTAGACCGAAGAAAGACCAAATTACTATAAAAATGCAATAGGTGCAAAGTGTTCCTCTTCCAAGATCATGCAAACATTTTAGACCTATTGCAACATTTGCATAGAATAAATTGGTAATTATTTTGTGTTCGCACATTGGAAAATAGGATATTATATGTTTTTTTTTTAACCAAGGCTTAAATAAAAGAGATGTTTTACTATTATATCCATTTTTAAAATCCTGGGTCAAACTGACCCATTCACAACATGTGTGACAAAGTTTCGAACATAATTGGAAGGTTAAGCAAATTTAAGTTTTTACTGGTATCGAAAAAACAATCAATTTATATAATTTAATATTATAAAAATAATTGAAATTTATTCCTTACTGATACTGAAAGAAGAGAGTGAATATTTCATCGTTTACCAAAAGGCTACTGAAATAAAATATAATAGTAAGTTCAATATTTATTGGTATTGGAAAAAGAGAATAGATATTTTATCATTCATTAATAGCCTATTGAAAGAAAGGTACAGATATATCAATCTTTATTGGCATCGGAACAGGTTAATAGCTATTTTATTATTTTCAAATATTCGAATAAAGTAATAAATATTTCACTCCATATTGGAATTGAAAGAACAACATACAGAGAGTAACATAACTTCACCGATAAACTTTGAAGAATGATAGGTCATACAGACAGAACTATTTTTGTTAAGGAACGTATGATCGATGACACATCCTTAAGAAACTATTCATCCAAAAAGACAGATCTCGGATAACTTTTTTTTGCACAAAATAAATTTTATTTTTATTCAAATTTTCCATCCATGTTCCGACAATTTTCAATAGCTATTCGAATTTCATGTTCTGTATATAATTACATTTTGACACTTTCGTAGCATTGATCGTCCGAACCTGTCGGGTAAGATAAGATTGTGTAGGATTTGTTGGATGGTAAAACGAACTGAAGGCTCACTACACTGAACAACAAACCTACATACGTAGCTTACTGCAGGGTGACAGGGATGAGAAGAATATAGAAGATTAATCATTAATAGGCGTACTGAAAGAAAAGTGTATATATTTTATTAATTAATGGTGTCGAAATAATGTCTACATTTTTTGTTAGTTTTACTCAAAATACTGGTACTTTATTCGAAAGAAAATTATCTACAACTCATTTTTTCTGATACTGAAGGTGAAGTGTCGACAGTCCACTAGCTACAAGGAATAACTGCCAAAAAATCTATCGCTATTTCACTCGTTATTGAATATAAAAAAAAGCACAAACCATCGACATTTCACTTTTATTTTTATGCAAAACAGCAGTCATATTTTACTGCCGTTAGTGAAATAAACGAGCAGATCCCTTACGTACATGGAAAGAAATCTGCCATTACTATATTTGGATCTCTGTACCGGGCCGCTAATGCACATGCTAGAAACGTTTTACTGAAAATCTATATATGGAATAATGTTCAATGCTGGACATGTACGTACTTATCGGCAGATTACCAAATTATACGGGTTTTCTGTTCTATAATCCATGAACCAAAGTTGGCACTCATCTTCTAGTAGGATATTAAATAAAAATTTTATTCTTGCATAAAGCAAGTCGCACTCAAATGACCCAACTGAATAGGATTTTATTGTATTAAAATTTCAGGACACAAAGATAATATCTGTCCCATTATTCTACAGTGCACTTGGTTCTTCCTTACCTCTAAGCAATACTTTATTCAGTTATGGACGCTGGCAAATATCAAGGCCTGAGATGACAATAAAGTAGGTCTATAGTACGTTCACGTAAGATTATTTTGTAAGAAACTATTATGGCAGTCTTTTTAATATTTACAACAGTTAACAGCTATTACCAAATCAGGTAAAATCATAATACTATGTTTTAAAACATAAGACTAATTACCAGAGACCGGAAGTTTAGGCATTATGAATCATTAAAATAGGCAAGCAAAAAGGCATCATAAATAGCTAAAATAGGCAGGCAAAAAGGCATTATAAATAGCTAAAATACGTAATAAAAAGCAATTACAAAAACCTTGCACTAGACCCACAACCTAGCACTTTCCACAAAGGGATTTCGGCAACATGAAAAGCTTTACATAAGGCGAATGCAAATTGAGATTTTCCACTCGATGTTGCAATTACTGTTGAGAGTAAAGAAATCTTTTTCCCAGTAGCCTTGGAAAGGGCATTTTTGTGTTTGGTTGTACTATGTTGCGATATGAAATATTTACCTAGCTACAACAACGTCACAATGAAAACTGAAAGAAAAGTAAACTTTAAAAATAACGTTAGACCCGCACTCATTGTTGCCTTGTCAAATAAACACAAGCGATAATTAAAACGCTTACTGTTATACATTTTTGCACGGCAGCACTCGTTGTTGCAAAGAGAATATGAACTGACTGAAAGACAATAACATTCATTCGGTGAAGTCCTTTCATTGTAGCGGTTATAGAAATAAATTAAAATATACGTGTAGGCAATTTTTAACAATAAGTTAATAAATAATAGATAAATAATAAAATAAATACTTTTTTTTTGTAAATTACGCATTTATATTACAAATCGCAGAAAAGGGCAACATAAAACTGTGACGTTTCAATCACAAAGATATAATTCATACAGATTTACTTTCAAAATGAAGATGGGTTTAACACATTTAAAAAGGCATTCTACCAAAGTTCCGGTCTCTGCTAATTACTATTTATTTATAATCGCTCTATCGATTTATGTATGTATTTAATTAATTAAATTTTTTATTTAGTTATTTATTTACTTTTAATTTATTAATTTTATTTATTTATTCATATTTATTTATTTATTTATTTATTTATTCATTGATTAATTTATTTATACAGTAAGTTATATTTACTCATTTTATTTATTAAATTATATTTATTTACTTATTTATTTATTTACTGACCTAATATTAAACTGTACTTTGTCTGGCAATATGAAATTCATTGGTTTGACTAAAGAGTTAATGATGCATGAGATCTAGGCCTAATCTAAAAATGTATTTTGTTTGACAACATGAAATGCTTAGTAGACTGCGAACTCCGGAAACTGAATACCAATTTAAAATGTATGCTGTTTACTTATTAATTCCGCTGGACAACAAATTAAAACTTTGTTTCTGTCCTTTAGATGAAACTACATTGTATATAATTTTAACTAAATGAGAGGTGCTGAGTTCATTTCTGAAAACCAAAATTTTCTAACACATACCATTTTTATGGTACACGCACTTCACTTATTTACACAAATTTGTTACACAAGCACATAAAGTAACCTTTGTTTGGCCAAAATTCGCAAATTAAAATGTCTTTTTGATCTTTTACGTTTGTAGACAGCAACTGGAGTCTCTTTGATGAGTGACCTGCAATATTCAGCCAGCATACTTCCATTCAACCTTCCACTGAAGCGCTTTTAGAAGGTAGATATTTCTTGATGAAACCTCTCCCTGTGTTCATCGCTTACAGCACCAAGGTTTTTTGGAAAGAAGTTCAGGTGGCTGTCAAGAAAATGTACTCTCAGTGACATGTTGCATCCCATAAGGTGAAAGTAGTGCAACATTTCACTAACATTAAATAAATATTCATTTTGGAGAAACAGTACGTTTTTTTATCAGAAAATACATCGAATACACACATTTCTGTAAAAAGGACAAATTTCATGTTGTACAGTGTTATTAATGAATTATCTATTAAAAGTAGAATATCATTAAAATTATTAATTACGTTCAAGTTATAAATACCATAAATACTACACAATACGTAGCAGTATTCGTTTCATGAACGTTGGCAACTTCTTCAAAGGCAAACGATGCTGTCAATTAGAAAGTAACTTCCAGTTGTAGTATTTGTCAGTACCGAAATTCGAAACAAAGCTGGCAAAAGATAATACTGACAACTAGAAAATCACTATAATCCATTAATATAGTAGTAGTAGAAGGAAAATGGTTAAGTTTCACCCAATGGGTATAAAGTAAGAAGACCCGGGCTATAACAAAGAGAAAATGTAAGGCAATTGGACTTAATTGGAAGAAATTAAATATTCTGTTGATTCTGATAGTGAGTGCGAAAATATTAAACAGGGAACCTCTCGCTTCCTAAGTTACGGTTCTCTTTATGTTTATTTAATTTTCCAATTCTAAGTTTATACTGGGTGAACAGAATAGAGCAGAACAGTTTTCACGGCTCGGCCTCGCGCGGCCTTGAGTCCCTCACCTCCGCGCGCATAGCCGGCCGGCCGTGAAACCTGTTCTGCTCTATACTGTTCACCCAATACATATAAATTATGTAGCCCTACATTATATACGCCTTTTTCTCAAAAGTTGTAATTTTCACTTAATGTGTTTTGACTGTAAATCGACGATTTTTTATACAGTAGCAAGTGGTTTATTTCTCATATACTCACTAACTCTACCCGACAGGTACAAAGAAGTTTGCAGAAACGTTTCTAGATGTCAAAGTTCTTAACCGACCTATATTATAAAATCTTGTTAAAATATAGAGAAACTGGAAGTATAGAAGACAAGAAGCATAAGAAGCGACATGTTTTGATTTAAAAAACAAACTATTTAACGCTTCGTGTAGCCCGCTTGTAAATAAAGCTATATATTTTATTTGTATATTTAATGGAATGTAGCGATTACTGATAATAAGTGACTGCCCAAAAGATGCTATCATAGGGCAGCATTACAGAAGCCGCTAGCGTATCTGTGAAAAATGAAAGCGCAGCTTTGTAGTAAGAAAATAAAACAGACGCCCTGTATAGTGTTTCTTCACCGAATTCCCTTTCTGTTCACATGCGCCATCCTTCTTTCTCGCAGTCTGCTTATGGGCCAGGCCTCATTATTTTCATTTCTAATGCCTTTCTTGTTATTCTGCGCATGTACAATCATACAACTGGAGGGTGTTTGAAAACAAAGTGCTGAGAAGAATATCTTGACCTATGAAAGCCAACCAACAGGACAGGGCTGAGTGATGACAAACTTGGTAATTTGTATCCATTCTGGAGGTCATTAAATCAAATAACACAACAAAGGTAAGGCCTGTAATGCCCAGGGAAGGGCCATGAATGTATTAGTAGATGTTTCAATTGAACACTGTAAGGATTTAGCTGGAGCTGACATAAGTCCCGGAGTGCCGAGAGTTTCTCATGTATTGGGCTTCAAAATGTGTTCTACCCGAAACTAGAAAATAATAGCTAGAATTTTCATTTTGAGGCAAGTAATAAAAATAAATACTGAAAAAAAAATTCGAAGGAACTATGATTTCGTTTTGTATACGAAGTAAACAGTGCGGTATTTGTACAATTGATGTTGTGCGTCCATGGGACGAGCCACATCGCAAACAAATGGATGCTGTTAGGTAGTTGTGATCAGTTTGTAGTTATATTACAGACCTGCCAAATGTCCTTCATAATACGCGAGTCTCCCGAATTAGCTCACGATTTCCGCTCTCCTGCATTCAATAATCTCTGGATTTAGAGACGCTCAGATAACTTAGGTTCTACGTTTTTAATGTTATGTTTTCGTTCCATTATTGTTGTTTTTGTTAAATTTTATTATCAGGTTTTACAATGTCTTAAAACCTCTTTCTGTACCCATTTTCACGATTCTATAACCTTTCTCCATTCTTCTCTATTCTTTCACTACCGATCTTCCAATCCACTTCCTCTCATTGTTCTAATTATTACTTGTGTTCTTGTCAGTTTTGGTCTTCCTCTCTTCCTTTTCCCGTTGGAATCCATTCAAACAACTTCTTCGGCAATCTATATTCCGAGCATTTGTTAGTAAATTACAGTGGAATTGGAAATTGTTTCGTTGCAAAAAGAAGGTGGCCGACTTACACCTCTTTTTCGTTTAGGATGATATTAAAGGATCGTCTCTGATATCCGAATATCTTTCAATCTGTTTATATATTCTCTCCAGTTTGATCTCTACTTTATTATATTTTTATAATTTTATTTAAACTGAAAATATTTAGGTCTACCTCTTTTGTAATTTTTGTATAACTTATCATATCTGTCCTCTTTTGCGTAACCTGCCATTCTTCTCATGAATTTCAATTCTCTTCTTTAATATTTTTTGTCTTTTATTTAAAGTGCAAATTTTTAACTATACGTAAATGTGAGTCTATAACAATAGCTCCATGAAAGTCTGTGTTGGAACGGAACATTTTCCGCTACTTTAAAATAACGATTTTGTATCTTACAGTAGTTTATTAGCAGCTGGATTTTAGTAGCTAAGTCACTTCTCCTTCACAATATTTATACATGTGTACAGACTTTCAAGGCGGTTGTAAAAGGTGCTCTTGTAAGTAATATTGCAGAGAATAAAGGTAGGCGATCACTTACCGGAAAAAATTCGATCGCCGAGTTCGGATTTTTATTCTTTGCACTATTTTAAATGGAGCATCGCCCATTTGGCTGTATCGTTTTTCTCCGCATGATCGAATTCGTTTCAGAATTTTGGTCAGAGAATTCTAAACGGATTTCCGTATGCTCCAAGATCGAAATAAAGAATGTCATGGCGAATATATCGATTGCAAGATTTCCAATCGTGGTAAGATTGAAGGTATAATGAAATGAATGACGCGAAGCTCATTTTATAAAGTCCATCAGTATGAAGAGCTTTATAAATTATGAAATTAGAGGGTCATTCCATACAAAAGTTTAAGGATATGCCAGTGACGTCATGAATTTTTTTGCGCTTTAAGTATAATAATGGCATTATGAAAATAAATTAAACTGCCAATTATGACCGCCATATCATTAATACTTTAGTCATACGGATGACTGAAAAATAGGTGACAGTTACATGTTATCCATAATTTAAAATATTCTAGAAACCCTATATGAAGTGTCATCGAAACTAAAGAGACGCCATTATAAACCTGAACAACTATATATTAATACCTTAAAGACTAATTCGAATAATAAGGGATGCTCATAAAAACACCCCATTGAAAAAATAAATAGTTTTATATTCGAATGCAACAATTTAAATTCATGCGAATTTCATTCGAAGTGAAGAAAATCTTATTCTTAATTCATCTCCCAAGTTTTATGACTTTATCTCAAAAAACCTATAAATAACTGGATTAATAAAATTATTAATTTTTGTTCCGACGGTTGAAAATCGCTTGCCATATGTGGAGGTCGCAGCGTTCGCGAGACTTCATCACGATGAGTAATCTCAAACGTCCGTCTCCCTGATCTTGATCGCGCAACATTCTGTACGACGGGAGAGCCTACCTGCTGAGCTCCTTTGTTCCGGTGAGTTATTTTTATTAAAAACTGACAGGATATTTAAGTCAGCATTCTGAAATTTTCACAGTGGAATCACTATACCCTAAAGAATTAAACACATGTTTTTTCGTCTGTAAAAATGAATTGCATTTTGTTTTTTTATATGTCTTTAAAATTATTTTACGGTGAGTAACCATTTAAAAAATTATATATATATATTTTTTTTTCATTTTCAGGGCATTTATAAACAAGGCTCTTCTTTTTCGAACTGCATTGAAATCACTTTTCCACCTTCTTTTACATAGTAAGAAAACTTCAATGAATGAAGCCGTGTTCTTTGCTAAACCAATATTTTAAATGCTGGTTGCTGCCAAACTATGAAGTACATGAATGTAATGTGTGAAATTAATATTTAGAACATACAAAATAATCTGTTACAATATTTTTAACTTTTGAGACATCATTGTTCAAAAACGTACTTTTTTTTTTTTTTTTTGCATGGAATGACCCTAGAATTATAGCAATGTAATATGAAGAAAGAACATACGGGATGAGATTTGGAAAGTACTAAATTAACCAGGTAGGTCTATGTCCTTCATAGTTTATATAAGTTATAAACTTTTCATTTTATTTCCAGGTTCAGTTCAGAACACTACAATGAAATAATGCGCTCTAGCGGTAAATTTCAAAACTATTTGATGATTTATTCGGAAATGCGGACAAGTGAGCGATACTATAATAAAAATCCGACCGCAATGAACGAATTTTTTCCGGTAAGTGAGCGCCTAGCTTAAATCGGAAGTCTTCTGCAAACGTTGAGTCTTGGATCTCATTTGCCTGCTGCCACGTGGCTGACCCGAGCGGTTGAACACGAGTTGACCAACAGATGTGCGAATTCGAAGCCCGCTGACAGGGATGAAATACAGCACCGTGAGTGGCGTAACCTCGCCTGGAGAAAATCAGCATTCAGGCGAACTTGTGCAAATTACAGGCTATGTGTTACGGAAGTAGCGAGATAGACGCCCATGGCTGCGATACAATCGCTACAAAATGTTCATCATAATTAGCCACGTGCTTGCTAACGAGATGACTGTGATCAGCATCGCTCTGAAGGACTTGGACCCGCTTCCAAGACGAGGAGCGATCACAGAAAAAGCTTCCTATGTTCTGGGTAGTGACCCGGAAATAACGCGACTCGCGAAATCACGAAAAAGAAAAAAACTTGAAAATATCACTGATTAACATGGTTCGAACTCATTTCAACCACTTTTCTACCATTTTTTACTAAAGAATCGCTCACGATTATTTTAAAATCTGCCTTCATACACTATGTTTTTACTTCTACCCTCGAATTTGCTAATTTTTTTTGTAATTTGAATATCACGTTTTATATATTCTCGACAAACTTGAACAGAACATAAAGCCTGTAATGCACGACGCAAGATTAAAGCATGAAGTATGGAAAATTAAGAGAGCAAATATTTTCATGATATTGGTGAACAAATATGACAGGCCTTCTCCTGCAAAGCGAACATCAGCAATATCTAACTTCGCCATACTCGACAAAATGAACCGAACATGGTGTCTGTCATGCACAACGATAATGTAGACCTACTGTATAGTATGAAAATGAAATTATTTATTTATTTAACCGGCTGGATAGTATGTTATAATTATGTAGTCGTATAATATAGGGTGCGGCAGTGGGATATGACGGTTTTTATAGCCCTGTTGTGGGACACTCAAGACGAATTAAAAGAAAACACATATACTGGAAGTAATCTAATACAATGCAATTTATTAATGTGTAATTACTTTTTAAAAACTACATTTCGTAAGTAGCCTCCACGACAATGAATACACTCCTGCAATCTGCTATGAAAGTTCTGCATAACTCGTCCCAACAAAACAGGTTCGATGGCACTAATTTCGTTCCTTATGTTTTGTTTCAGCTGGATGATGGTGCGAGGCTTGTTGCGATACACCCTACTTTTGAGATAACCCCATAGGAAGTAATCAGCTGCAGTCAGGTCAGGAGATCTTGGCGGCCAGGCAATGTCTTCAAATTATAAAATTATTCGTCCTGGAAACATGAGCAGTGTGCGCTGATTACTTCCTATGGGGTTATCTCAAAAGTAGGGTGTATCGCGACAAGCCTCGCACTATCAGCCAGCTGAAACAAAACATAAGGAACGAAATTAGTGCCAGCAGATGGCAGATGGCAGAAATGTATCCGTTGCCGTGGAGGCTCCTTACGAAATGTAGTTTTTGAAAAGTAATCAGACATTAATAAATTGTATTGCACTAGATTACTTCCAGTATATGTGTTTTCTTTTAATTCGTCCTGAGTGTCCCACAACAGGCCTATAAAAACCGTCATATCCCACTGCCGCACCCTATATTATGAAAATGAAAACATTTATTTAACATGTTGGATATTATTAATATTTTATTAACAGAATGGATAGTATAAGTTGTAATTATGTGTAGTATGAAAAGAAATGTTTTTTTCTTCTATTTATTGAAAAGTAGGGCATTGTAAGATTATTATGTGTATTATAAAAATTAAATAATCTTATTTATTCTCAGGTTAGATATTGCAAGCTACAACGAATTGTGTGTAGAAAGAATATGAAATCAAATATTTTGTTTATTAAAAGGTTGAATATTATGTTGTAATGTGTAGTACGAGAGAGAGAGAGAAATAAATTGTCCGGCCTTAATTAAGGATGACAACGAGGATCCGGAAATTAATAGCAAATAAATATATAAAAATATAAGTAAATCATTTATTTTTATGGACTTATAGGCCTACAATTTATTTCATATTAAGTATTCATGTTATAATACTCTCCTCGTCCGTATAGGCACACATAATATTGTTCCGAGCAACTGAGATTTATTTGAATATTATGTCAAGAATGTAATTATAGCTACATTCTGTTGGTAATTGGTATATATAGTAAAAATTGTCATTTGAAAGATTCAGAATCATAGTGGGCCAAGCATCATTTTCTAAAACCGTAGAAAACAAGGGTTAAAATGAAGTTATTATCATAATTCAATGGAAACATATAGCAAGTAATATAAAGTATACACATTAAAACTAAATTATATGTCAATCTTCATTAAACTATGGCATTCACTTAACTTTAACTCTTGCTTTCTCTGTTTTTAATAAATGGCGCTTGGCCCACTATGGCTCTGAACCCTTCATATATTCTTACCTATATGCACGTATATTTCTGTCGATGTTTAATGATAATTTTGTACTAAAAATTACCTGTCCTTACAATTTTATAAACTGCACAAGATTTGTTCTAAAATCCTTACGCAGTTGAAAGCATGAAGGGATGGGAGGGGAGGCTAGAAGAGACCAGAGAGCTTGAAGGGGCAGATTCGAACGAGCGGGATAGATCTGCTGCTTCAAAGCAGACTTCGGTTCTTGTCACGCTCGACAAACTTGAACCGAACATAGAGTTTGAAATGCACGACACTATAATAGAGTATTTGGACTTTCAATTGCAGTACAGCGCTTATGGAGTGCGTTGTTGCGACGTCAACTGCAGAAGAATACGCGCAAGAGTGGCTTAAATGAAACGTCACAACTACATAAGCTTATCTTTGAAACGTTTCTTCTTAATTTGAGAATCCATTTTACACTCTTGATATGTTATAGGCCTATATCTTATTTTATCTTACACAAGTTTTACTTTAAGAAACTCTACGTATAAGCACTAACACACACACACGCATAAAATTACTATCCTTAATTGTATATAATTGGACATATTACGCTATAAAATTACTTAAGATCGTCAATGCACGTGACCGTCTCAAGATTGAAATGTACATAACTCCGTGATCTCCACGAGACAAAATTCGAATGTGTGTATGTTGTAGTCGACGATAGTTGCAAGAGCTATCTCGACACGTCAAAATGAAACAAAACAGATATCCACCCTTTCCTAAATCATAAATCTGGAACTAAATGAGCTACAGACTTGGGGTTTGTTTTAAAAATAACTTCCATCTTCGAAGGACATTTCTTCCACTTTGACCCCATGTATAGACAACACCGAAAAAAGTTTTCCGCTTGCTGAATTTTTCGTGTTTTCGTGTAAAAATATCTATGACTAAAAAGAAAGAGACATTCTGCATTTTCTTATCATTCAAATGTAGATTTAAACTTACGTACGTGGAGAGTGAATGTTTCTTTTACCAACAGTAAACAGGAAAAGTTTCTAACGGATTTAATATAGGAGTTATGACGTGATATGTTTCCTGTAGCGAACATTTTGCATTTGGGGTAAATTTTCATTATATTGACATTTTAACCCTTAATTACTTCGTAAGACATGTTTCATTAATGCCAACAGATGCAGCTTCAAATTCTCTACGTAACTATATTCATGTGTTTTAATCAATTACTATATATTTTACGGAAATGTGGCAACCTCGCTAGATTAGAAAAGGATAGCGCTGAGAAGGAAAGAGACGAATAGTTTCCATTCTTTGCTGTACTGCAATTTAAGCTACGAATACTCTATAGCTTGTACAAAATATTTTTTTATCGAGACCTAGAGTTGGTCCAGAAGATGAAACGTGTTTACTGCTCCAAACAATCTCACACGATTTCCCAAGTCCGTCTTACTATATGATGCAGCTGTAAGTCATTCCTATGACGCATAGTGACAATTAACACTGCATGGTCGCTAAAAGAGGCGACAAGAAGACACTGTCGCAGAGGAGGGAGTGTTTTTCTGCGGCATGTGTCGCCGAGCTTTCGCCACGGTTAGCTGGAGTTGAGGCACTTGCTGAAAAGAGCGAACTTGTGCCATGTGCGCACCTGATCTGCCGGCGGCGCAGTCCGACCCACCAGACAAAGGAAGAGTCGGACGGCCGGCGAGCCGCCACTTCTGGTTCCTTCTCGGTCTTAAGTTTTCAGTTGACTAATTAAGACGCAGCCGAGCCCAACTTCCTCAAAATCACACAAGCAGACTTAATCCTTCAATCCCTTACTTACAACGGTGTCTCATGTCTGCACTTCATTGTGGTTTGCTCAGTGTTGAAGGTAATACCTGACCTGAGTCATGGGGTGTGTAAGGAGACACGTTCAACAGCCCTTCTTCTTGGAATCAGTAATTGCCATTTTCTCTCACTCGTTGACGCTATTCAGACTCACACAATGCGGGTGGCAGAAACAGCTCAACAGAAATAAACAGCTACAAGTGAGTTGCTTCGTACTCTCTGAACAAGAGAATCGAGCACTTTTCCCCTTTATTATTATTATTATTATTATTATTATTATTATTATTATTATTATTATTATTATTATTATTATACAATCAAGAATAAACTTAATAAACACTATTCGGACAAAATTAGTGAAGAGCAGAATAGTTTCCGCTAGGGCAGATCCTGTTGTGATGGCTATTTCAGACTCAGAATTCTGGTGGAGAAACACAGGGAATTTAATATGGAAACTCACATACCTGTATATGTATATATACTTACTTACTTACTTACAAATGGCTTTTAAGGAACCCGAAGGTTCATTGCCGCCCTCACATAAGCCCGCCAGCGGTCCCTATCCTGTGCAAGATTAATCCACTCTCTATCATCATACCCCACCTCCCTCAAATCCATTTTAATATTATCCTCCCATCTACGTCTCGGCCTCCCTAAAGGTCTTTTTCCCTCCGGTCTCCCAACTAACACTCTATATGCATTTCTGGATTCGCCCATACGCGCTATATGTATATATATATATATATATATATATATATATATATACTAGCTCAGAATACTAGCTAATTAAAGAAGTGATACTTTCGAATAGTTCATTCTCTATTTGTAATATTCTTTTATCCTTAAAACTAAAGAAAACGGTATTTTACAAACAACTTCAAATTAGTATAAGCTGAAAATATTGAGATTAAAGAAAATGTTTATATAAAATCTTTTGCTCAGCATGTCTTCGGAAATAAGCTCCGTAACTGACGGTAAATCCTCGTGAATCACCCTGTATATATTCATGTATGTATGTATGTATGTATGTATGTATGTATGTATGTATGTATGTATGTAAATTAGCTCATAAATTAAGTTACTACTTTACCTTATAGGTTTATCTAAATTTAAATAAATATGTAGTCTACTAGTCGTTAACTTAACTGAAGAATATTGCTGGAGAACCTTTTAAGTGTAGTGTAAATATTCGTAATTTAAATATGTATTGTATTGATTAAGGCTGGTTGAGTGGAAGAGAAGGCCTTATGGCCTTAACTCTGCCAGCGAAAATAAAACATTATTATTATTATTATTATTATTATTATTATTATTATTATTATTATTCATGTATGTATGTATGCACAGTAACGGGCCGAACATTATTTTATGACCAGTGACTGTTCGCTCTGGGAAGGGAATCTGTAATGAATATTTATTTAACAAAAGAGCATTGTGACAGAATATAGCGTCGAAGCTGAATGCTGGCCGTATTTAAGTACGTAGGCCTACAGTGAGGGAGAGGGCGAAAATGTTTCAAGATCTGTAGAGCGCTTAATAAAAGGCTGCGATTTTAATTCCTTCTCAGCATAGACTGTAATACTTCATTAGAAAAGCGAAACGAATATCTCGTCATCATATGAACCAAAATTTTCGACTCGTAGCATGCGCATTGTAGTATTTTTGACTTCGAAAATACCCAAGCCTCTCAACTATTATGTACCTCATCGTACAACACATTAAGCTCGCCGATCCTCTTCCACACGACTGCGTTGATTGTTTCTACAGGTTAGGCACAGTATGTTGTCCTCTTACGTATAATATTACATGTATTTTGAATCTTGAATTTTAGTGCGTGATAAATATTTCACACCATCACGACTGCACGTAATGTTTCAGAATTCGGTTAGTTTTCCATTTACTATCCTCTCTGGCACAATAAAATATCGACACATTTCGTTTGAAATGTGTATATTTATTACAGTGCTAAAAGAACTTTTGTTTTCCTCCATGCATTCCTGACTTATAAACAGATGGCGGCTACTCCATTTAAAGCTAGAATTCAATTATTCTTTCCATCTTTGCTAGTGTGATGACCAACACACCGGTGCGTGCTGCAGACGGCTGCACTTAAAACAAGCGCTGATACAATAGAGCATTATCATCATCACGATGAAGAGTGTGCCTGCTTTTCTCCAGGTGCAACGCAGCCAGGCCTCCAGATCCGATCTTTACAGCGCTGCAGCATCCAGTCATTTACGAGCGAGCTGCAGGCTGTTGTGCGCGATGAAAGATGCGGACCGTGAGTTCATCATCTTTTATCTTCGTATAAACCAGCTCAACGCATCAACGCTTACAATAATAATAAAAAGTAAGTGGGCAATATATGTCAATTTGATCGTATTAGTTGGAACGGGTTTTTAAAGGATCGAGTATTAGTCAGACATGGAAGACACTTCGACATATCGTCGACTCTAACATTCTTTTGTCATGAAATTTATTGCTATTCACCATTGGGACTCAATTTACATTAAGTTTCCTCCGAGCTATAAGAATCTTGTGTACATCTTACCTCTCCCACTGCCCACAATGTCAGTTGGCATGTGCGTTCAACAACGACGATAATCTAGCCTTAAAAATGAAACTTGACTCGAACGTCGGACATTGCTGTTGAAGTGACTGATATTTTGGAAGAGATTCTCAAATAATTCAGTAATTGTGTCCTTGAACTCGCGTTAACTAATTAGAACAAATATTTCTCAAGGAATTCAACGAATTCTTGATTTTATGTCGAGAGCAGTAAAAGGTGCATACACACTGCGGAAATAAGATTTAACGTGAAACTTTTAAACATTTTGTGTCTAGTGTGTCGATAATAGTGATAAAGGAGAAGAACGAAATATTTTAACAAACAAAGGAGATGGTTTCTAATTATGATGACGTATGTGAAGTAACACTACCAGAAAGGTATCCAAAGAAATCTTACAAATTCAGATTTATGTGACTTACTGACAATAACTTACTTCAAAGATATCTCAAGAACGAAATATTTTAACAAACAAAGAAGACGATTTTCAATTATGATGACGTATGTCAAGTAACACTACCAGAAAGGTATCCAAAGAAATCTTACAAATTCAGATTTATGTAACTTTCTGACAATAACTTATTTCGGAGATATCTCAAGAACGAAATATTTTAACAAACAAAGAAGATGATTTCCAACTATGATGACGTATGTGAAGTAACACTACCAGAAAGATATTTAAAGAAAACTTACAAATTCGGATTTATGTAACTTTCTGACAATACTTCGAAGATATCTCAAGAATGAAATATTTTAACAAACAAAGAAGACGATTTTCAATTATGATGAAGTATGTGAAGTAACACTACCAGAAAGGTATCCAAAGAAATCTCACAAATTCAGATTTATGTAACTTTCTGACAATACTTACAAGATATCTCAAGAATGAAATATTTTAACAAACAAAGAAGACGATTTTCAATTATGATTAAGTATGTGAAGTAACACTATCAGAAAGGTATCCAAAGAAATCTCACAAATTCAGATTTATGTAACTTTCTGACAATAACTTATTTCGGAGATATCTCAAGAACGAAATATTTTAACAAACAAAGAAGATGATTTCCAACTATGATGACGTATGTGAAGTAACACTAACAGAAAGATATTTAAAGAAAACTTACAAATTCGGATTTATGTAACTTTCTGACAATACTTCGAAGATATCTCAAGAATGAAATATTTTAACAAACAAAGAAGACGATTTTCAATTATGATGAAGTATGTGAAGTAACACTACCAGAAAGGTATCCAAAGAAATCTCACAAATTCAGATTTATGTAACTTTCTGACAATACTTACAAGATATCTCAAGAATGAAATATTTTAACAAACAAAGAAGACGATTTTCAATTATGATTAAGTATGTGAAGTAACACTATCAGAAAGGTATCCAAAGAAATCTCACAAATTCAGATTTATGTAACTTTCTGACAATACTTATAAGATATCTCAAGACTCTTTCACAACCTCCCTCAAATAGCGTAGGGTCTCCCACAGTCAGGGGAGCACAGCAAAGCTTGACAATTTTTAAAGTAGCAACCAATAACTTAACGAATAAAAACAAAGGAAAAAGACGGGACAAGAAGGACAAAGATTAAAAAAAAATGAAGTAATGAGTGAAGACAATATAAAGAACAAAAAAAGACATAAGAAAAGAAATGGAAAAATTAAGAGTGAAAACATAACAATGAAAGTAGAATGGAAGAATAAAAAATAAGGAGAAGTGACAGATGATAGAATATAAAATTGCATGGGTTTCGTAAAATGTCTTTATTCTTGGTTTGTGATTATTAGTTAACAGGTTTAAGGTCTCGTTCATATCACAGACTGTCACACATTACAAAATGTAGCAAAATATATACTTTTTTTGGAAAACGTATTATATGTCTTTCACGTGTTACATTTTATGTTACCTTGTTACATGTTTCGGCCTGCTATCGGCCATCATCAAAACAAGCGTCTGCACAAGGGACTTTTTTAAGCAAGAGGGGAGATGAACATTTATCCTTTTTAGCACATGGATAATAGAATATACTTTTCTGCAGGTTTCTGTGATTTGCATGTCCCAGTTGAGATTATTATCCATGTGAATGCCAAGATTTTTTTACCGAAAAACTGAAAGGGATATGCACTGTAGTTATTTTAACGGGGGAAATGTAAAGGTGTTTTACAGCGTCGGTTTGCCTTTTGTGTCCTAATATAATACTGCCCTATGATTCTAAAGCTCAGAACGCGAGATTGAGAGCGATTTTTGAGTGATGATACCGCCCTCACAGATGGACCGGGAAGTTCCCGTGACGGCTGCGAGGTTTCCTCTTTGAACTGGTTTATCATTATTTCACGGTTGTAAAGAGAACGGGTTCTCTCAGTGTTTATGTTTCGCTTTATTACACGTAACTAAATTACTGAATCCTACCCAACCCGTGTTCTAACACTTCACTTATTTTTTATGAAGTTATATATGTATATAAACCATGAAGGAGTTAGTTCGCTACCAAAACAAATGAGATCCATGTTACTGGGGTAATGTTCTGTGATTCCTGTTTTTCTGTAATGTTTCATGTTATCTTTGTTTGATATCAGAGTCACAGAGTTTGCTAGACTGTTGAGTCTTAAAACTTGTCCGAGGGGAAGAGATTCAAAAGACATTAATGCAAATGAGGAGGTGGAGGCACTAACCAACGCGAGACAAACTGGATTAATCACCGAGTTGCCCAGACATTGAGGTCGCGCTGAGCTGGATCGAATGCTTTATCAATTTCAAGAAATCATATCCAAGAAATGTTTTCCAACGAAGCGTGTATTCCTGTTCATTACCCTTCCTCTGCAAGATCTTTGTTTTGCATGCTTTTATGAATATGTAAACATTTACAGGCCTACTAAACTTTAGTTAAGATATTATTATAGATATAACACACCGTGTGACGCTTAGAGGGATCGAGAAATAAGTGCTAATTTAAAGTATAAATAATGGTTTTATGACATAACCTTTTGTATAACTAGATGCAAAAACTCTCCGAGTTTCGGAGAATGGTCAGTGCAACTTGATGTGTGCGCCTCGAACTACCCTGAAGACATCCAAAAGGTACTCAACCTTCTGCCAAGTGTTCCATAACATTTGTGGAGTGATTAGCGCAGCTGCATTTACGAGCATAATTTGTTGTCTCAGTTTTTCCAAAGTGTCAACTGTATCACGTTGGTACACAACACTTGTCACAAAGCCCCAGAGGAAGGTCAGTGGGCGTCAAGTCGGTTGACCTCGGTGACCAGGCAAGGGTTCTCCTCTTCCAATCAACCTATTGGGAAAGTTTGCATTCAAGAAGCCACGCACTACTCCATAGTAATGGGGTGGAGCCCCATGTTGCTGAAAAACCGATTCTGGGAGAAGTTGATCAACAACAAAAGTTCTGCAACATTTCCAGATACACATTCTCTGTGACTGTTGCCTCGATGAAGAAGAATGCTCCAATGACGGAATGTTCTACTGAATGGCGCCAGGCTTGTTTCCACGATAAACTTTAGTGAGCATGCGTATGAACATGCAACTGTTTTTAAATCATTGGTGCATAAACTTGGACAGTTTCTGCATCTTGTAAGATGTAAATCACAACGATATCTTCATCTGATTTTAAATGGTGAGCATTTATTTCTCGATCCCTCTAAGAGGGACACGGTGTATTTAACACAGAAATTCAATTCCATCAGTCATCATTATGGTGAATAATCGGCAGAGCAGAGAAAAATTCTCTCCAGGACCGGGACTCGAACCCGGGTTTCAGGCTTTACGTGCTGGTGCTTTATTCACTAAGCCACAGCGGATTCAAGTTCCGATACCGGATTGAATCCCTCCCATTTTTAAGTTCTACCTGCTGTGTTCCCCTTTGTTGGCTTACCTTCATGTACTGTGTCACAGTACACACTCCATATATACTGTACTTAGGTACATCATAGTAATACAATCAGTCATTGTTAAACGACAATAAGTCAACTTTTGACGAAATGGACTTTTTGATGGATTTATTAAGTTTTTTTTTATTTACTAGAGAATTAAACAAATCAATTAATTATATTTTCTAGCTTAATATTATATTGGTGAGTGATATGTAAACACAACAGAAACATAACTTTAAAATAATAAGCTAGTAGAACAGTTTTCTTCGATTATCACAATACGGAAAGAAATTATTTAGTGCCTTTTAACAATGACGGGTTTGCTTACTTTAATTCTGTGGCCTGGAGGAAAAAGATCTTAAATTAAAATGTTATACTTTTCAGAAGAGCACTAGAATGGTGTCAATTATATAGAGTTTTTTAATTAGGAGGTTTTTCCTGGATATTATTTTTTTATATTCCTTCTAAAATAAGTAATGTTGCTCACTTAACAATTTTCCTCATTATTTACAAAAATAGCCGCACTTAAGCCCTTTTAAGACTAGAACCCAAACTGAGTAGAAGGGATTATTTAAACATAAGACCTTTTTCGTGTCAAAATAAATGAGAAATGTAAATTATTAGGAATGCAAAATGGGTCTTAAACAATTATAGAACTTTTTACCCTGGTGATTAAGGTTTTAAAAGGAAAGGGCATCAGTAGGCTATGTGATAAAATGGCTAAAATACAAGTTAGACCTTTTTAATAGGGAAGCATGGAAAGTAACATGTGATGGTTTGTAAGGAATAAAGTATTAAATATTCTTAAGTCCTTTATTATGTGTGTGCTCGATTCAAAAAGTAGCCTACTTAGGACATTTGGTAACGCTCTATAAATCCAGTCAGGAGTCTTATTTGACTTTAACCGTTTTACCAGATGGCAGAGAATTGTTTCCGCTTTCAGAATATATAAAAATCTCATTTTCACAAAAAATTGACTTAAGACCTTTTTCCCCCCGGCCACAGAATTATTTGCATTGGAAAATACAGAGTCATCCGTATTTCATATCACGGGACATACGTTGACTCCCACAGTGCGCCTGTTGTACGCGGCGAAGTTCAAGGGCATTTGTCGGGCGTTACATGTGTGCAGTTCATCTTTGTCGTGAGCTAATAAATGAACTGTTCATTCTTGTGTAATGTAGTGCAAGCTATTGTGTTTTTTAATTGTTTGAGAATACTGAACTGAAGAGATTATTCAATGGTGCGTAGTGTAATACAAGCTATTATGTTTTTTTTTTATAATTGCTAGTAAATACAAACATATCGAAAATAAATTTGTCCTTGAATAAGAGGACTCTAGAAAAAAATTACCGGTCAATTCTCATCCATGTCAAAGTTGGCATTCCATCTAGGTTCCATATCATAACATTTTGTTGATGATCATCATCATAGTCATGATGGAATTTTCAAGAGTTAGATGCCAACTCCGTGACAAAATAATAATAATAATAATAATAATAATAATAATAATAATAATAATAATAATAATAATAATAATGACGATCTTCATGGGTTAGAAGCCAAAGGCCTTTTTCAACTCAGTCACATAAAATACTTTCTTCGGGAATTTGAAGCATACTTTTAGCGTTTTCTCTATCTTCCTGCAAGATTTTTCATTTTCTGATTACATATGATGATGATGATGATGATGATGATGATGATGATGATGATGATGTCGAACTTAATGTTACAAGCCACAGCCTCTTCTGAGTCAGTGATATAAAATACTTTCTTCACCAATTTAAAATCTGATCCTTCCATCGTTTTCTTGTCTTGCTCATAAGACTTTTCCCTTTTGGACTAGATGTGGTGGTGGTGGTGGTGGTGGTGGTGGTTGCGTTGCTAGGGGGAGGTTAGGGCGATGACGGAGACTTACTTTTTCAAGCACGCGCCACGCTACGATGAGGAGTCTCAAGAAAGAGCAATAAACGTCAAAGTGATCAACGAACCCTGGTGTCCCCTCCATCCCTAGGGATAACTGCTCCCCTGCCTGTTATCACTGGAGTGTTGAGACAGCAGGAGAAAGTGAGATGCGTGTCGCAGATACTGCTCGGTTATGCAAGGCACAGGAGATGAGCTCCAGAAGATCTCGAGGTAATTAAACGTTAGGTGGCTGAAGCCCTGAGGCGCAACCAGGCTTTCCGTTACACTGCGTGCTGGCTCTTGTTTGTTTATGATCCGCCGCTGTCTGTCCTTCTCGGGTTATCAGGCATCTTCCCTGTTCCGATCACCACACACTTCATTTGCATGCCTTCGTCCCTCTCTGCAAAATTGTAGGCTGTGCGCCTTCTCCGTAGAGTACAGCCATCTATTTTGCTCGTATCTTCCGATCGGCGCATCCAGCAATCAAGATTCTTGTTGTCGGTACCAATAAGGCACGTCTCATCAGCTTTAAGGCGTCTAACGACACACGCCCGTCTGCGAATCCAATACAATGCTGGCATCTGGCTTGCCAGGTGAAGTCGCTTTACATCTTCATCACCAACATTGTCTCAACAGCTTTGCGTGGCTCGTCATCATTACTGAAAGATTTCCCAATGCTTTGTTTCTCGCTCCAGTTTCTCTATCAGAAACAATTTCAGAATCCTGATCCACACTATACCCTCCATCATCCCTTTGGTTTTGCACTCTGTATTTGCCGTTCAGTCTGGCAAGATACACTGTTTTAGTTGTTCGATCACTAAGCAGTCTCATCACATATTCTGGCAATTGTAATCTATGTTTGTTCAAAATTATGTTTTTCTTCCATTGTTCGTTGTGTACTACTGCTCTACATTCGCATAAGGCGGTCTAAATAGTTATCTAATATAGTATGAGCCATGCTTAAAATATCCGCACTTAGGCTATAGTGAATATCTCTATCTTTATTATATCACCAGTGTAAAGAGCGTTTTGCCATGAAAGTGACAAGTAACAATCGTAATAGTTTAACCATATTTTGATTTGTGAGGTAGACATTATATGAATGTAATTAATTCTTGACAAGAGTCATATCATATCATATCATATCATATCATATCATATCATATCATATCATATCATATCATATCATATCATATCATATCATATCATATCATATATCATATCATATCATATATCATATCGTATCGTATCATATCATATCATATCATATCATATCATATCATATCATATCATATCATATCATATCATATATCATATCATATCTTATCATATCATATCATATCATATCATATCATATCATATCATATCATATCATATCATATCATATATCGTATATCCCTTTTGCTTTCTGTGTTAAAAACCTTGGAGTTTACTTTGATACGCATTTAAACTGGAATAACCAAGTAACCCATATTACCAAAAAAGTGCTTTCCACACTACATTATCTACACAGCATTAAAAAATTCCTTCCGCTATCACTCAAGAAAATACTAGTGGAAACACTAGTAATGCCCCACTTCGATTATTGTGATTTTATACTGACTGACATCAATGTCAACCAGTTGCAAAAATTACATGTTCATAATTCTTGTGTTCACTTCGTCTGCGATGTCCGTCGCGCTGACCACATTACCCCATCCTTCCAAACTCTAAACTGGCTACGGCTTAACGAACGTAGAAATTTTCATTCTCTTGTTCTCCTTTTCCAAGTTCTTCACACTTCTACACTTACCTACCTTGCCTCCCGTTTCAGTTACCTGTCATCATATCATAATCTCTTCACAAGCACGCAAAATAGCAGCATACTAGCCATACCAACACATAAGACATCATCGTATTCATTATCATACACAATCTCGCTCTCGCGCTTGTGGAATACCCTACCCAGTGACATCAGAGACTGTCGGAATTTAGTAGCGTTCAAAAGCAAGCTTATTAAGCATTTTCTTACTGCGTAGAGTAAGTTTAATTTTTACTTAATCAATAAAAGAAAAGTTTCTCTTTTCTTAACTTTTACAATAAACTGTCTAGCTTTTATTAATCAGTTAATCTTTTAGTACTTTGATTTTTATTGTATTTGTAAATTGAATATTAATTGTAATTAAATTTTAATTGTATTCTTAATATTGTAGTTGTAATCCCCTGGTAGAGAGGAAGAGAAGGCCTGATGGCATTATCTCTACCAGGTTAAATAAATAAATAAATAAATAAATAAATAAATAAATAAATAAATAAATAAATAAATAAATAAAATATAGTATCTTTAGTGTTTGCTTCACATTGGGAGTTGATATGGAGAAGAATGGAGCGTATGAGAGAATAATATTGAAACTGATCAGGAAGAAAAAAAAAATGCTGGGTCGCTAGCTAAGAAGAGAAAGATGCAATGGAAGAAATGGTAAACGGGAGAAATGTTCGAAGCAGAAGATTTCAGATGACAGACAACATTAAGATACATATATGAATGTTTTGCGGAGAAAAAAGAGGAAGGCGGAAAAGAGGGAAGATTGGAAAATCCTGGATTAGCAATGAAGGTCCTGCCTTCGGGCAGAAAACTATAAATGAATGAATGTCAAATCTGAAGCAGCTAGAAATTTATTGGGCACTATTTTATTTACTGTTGCTCCGACGCAACCAAAAACTGCCAAGTTTATGCACTGACTAAGCTTGCGGCTACAGGAGATGACATCAGATGAGTTACAACGTGAAATATGTAATTTAAAGAACACTGCTTGGAAATTCAATATGCAAATATGTGCACAAAACCAAAATAATAATATTTGTAAGTTAAAAATTTACATTTAAAAGGCGAGATAAGAAATAGGTTGGAGATCGCCGTGAGATAGATACGATAAGACACGAAAATAACCTCAGTCATTCAATAACTCATAGTGCAATGTTTGGTAAACACACAAAAGTCCCTCAATGGTACACACTGGCGCGCCTCGTGTTGATATATGGAAATGAGTTCGGTTCATTGGAGGGCCATGAAAGAAGGCTGTGATAGCTACGAGAAGAACCGCGGGCTATTTGCTTTTGAGTCAGAATAGCCACGAAATTATTTTAAGTGACTTACACGCCGATCTTGCCTTTGGGTTTATTCGGAAACAAAAGACGGAGTCGGAAATTTCTGTGTAATTTGGAGGAGTGCTTCGAAACAAGTCTATCAAAACCTGCAGGGAGAAATGTTTACAATTATCTAGGCCATCGTATGTTCGAGAAAGATGGGTTTATACTTGGATTTCTCGATATTCGATGATTACGTCAGATTTGTAATAGAATATAAGTTAAAATTAGTATGAATATTCAAGTTAGATATGTAAAATAATTATAAGCAATTCATGAACTTTATTAAGTCAATAGAATTCACAGTAATGTAATTATTGTAAATAGTGAAAATACTACTTTAGTTAAAATTAGTATAAGTATTAGTATTCAAATTAGATATGTTAAAATAATTATAAGCAATTCATGAACTTAATTTAGTCAATAGACTTTACAGCAGTGTAATTATTGTAAATAGTGAAAATACTACTCTAATTAAATTAGTATTACTATTACTACAGAGCGTTCACCTACGGTTGGGGCCAAGAAAGCGTCATGTGCTGATACGCCGCTTTGTGCGCGTAGTTGTTGAGACACGTAGACAATCAAGGTCGACAAATTACCAGTTGTGAGCCAGCTGTTGCAGTGTTTTTACGTATAGTGCAGTTTCTTAACACAGTTGGTTAAATATTCAGCGTGTGTGTAAAATTTGTGAACAATGCAAAACGTAAAATTCACGCTTGAACAGAGAGTTTTTATGTATGATGCATATGTGAAAACGAGAGTCATGTAGAGAGGTGGATTAGATAATTTTAAGTGAAATATCCGGGTGCTCCAATTCCGGGTAAAGAAACTATTAGACGTCTTGTTAAATTAAGGACAACAGGGTCGCTAAATGCTACAATTCCTAAGCGAAAACGAAGAGTATTGACGAAAGAAAAAATTGATGAAATCAGATAAATTGAAGGCGAATATAACAAGAGAGATTAGGAAAATTCATGTGAATGATAATGTTATTAAAAGATGCCAGAAATGTGTGAATTCAGATGACATCACTTCCAACATCGCTTATAACAGGCAGGCGGCTTCCTTGGCCCCACCTGTAGGCGAACGCTCTGTACTAGTATTAACATTCAAGTCATATATGTTAAAATAATTATAAGTAATTCATCAACTCTATTGTATGTATGTATGTATGTATGTATGTATGTATGTATGTATGTATGTATGTATGTATGTATGTATGTATGTATGTATGTATGTATATATATATATATATATATTGTAAATAGTCAAAGCACTACTATTGTTACAAATAGTTTACTATTAGTTTTTTGTACAAAAACCATAACAGATCACACAATACATCTACCTATGCAAAACACATTAGCTCCAACTACAGCAGTATAGAAAAAGATATGGAAATTTTATACATTTAACTCAAAAGCCGAAAACAAATCATATTAAAACAATATCAAGTATATAGACACACAGTAAAACATATTCTCAACAATCTACAGAATTTCAGAACTCACATACTTTTCTACACGATACTACCAATCGCAAACACATCCCCATCACTACCTACACCAGGGATGTAGAACTGGCGAGAGAGGGGTGGAAAGCATGGGGAAAGCGTTGGTTCCCCTTCCACAGTCCACCAGCGTTGAATGACGTACCTGTGGCCCGTACGATATCACATAAGACAGACTCTGATTACAAATCCCCTCCCCTACCATGTCAAAGACTCGGAGATGGAAGGAAAGGGGTGAGTGATGTATCCGCTGAGTGACGCAACGGCACAATTGTCGCCCAATTCTCCAAGCCTGACCTACACCTTCCCCACAAGACGCCAAGCAAGAAGAAACCAGATGAACGCGCAAAACCTCACTAGAAGTTCGAAAGTGGCGAAAAATCACGCCGAAACTAATCACTAAGATGAAGTGCCATTAAGGTTTGTAAGTTAACACAGTGAAGTATAAAATCTGTTACTTTAACAAGTTTTAAACACCATTAGTGATACATTTAAAAACATTATTAATCTTATGAAATCTGAACAGGCTTGCTAACCAAAGCAATGCAGTATGTTATGATGATACTGATGAGATTGTTGTGATAACAATGGGATAAACACAATATTATAGGCTTCGATGAGCTTACAAGTTCCTGCTCAGCCACTCACTATCCCGCCGGCTCTATGGCGGCCCTGTCTTCGCCAAATTCTCAGAGGAGTTCCTTCGCCAAGACACAACCTATAATTTTCAATACTCTATCTTCTTCTTATCCTAGGATCCCAGTTCTTCTTTTTGTTTTCTTAAACTTGATCGTGTTTGCCGTGCATTAATTATTATAAAAATATTACTAAACGCAATGTAACTGATAAATTATCTTTCGTCGCTTTAAAATACATGCAGGCTAGAAGTCGTACTTTTTTCTTTAAAAAAATCAGAAATACTGCACTCTTATTTTTTGTTCTATGTTAGAATTGAGTAGTTTCGATTTTACGCTTTTTAAAAAACTGTATTAGCATCTTTTAAGGTAATTCAAATTTCTGTCAAATTTGATTCCCAATGCGGAAACTTAAATGCATCCTTCTTCCACGGATACTGCGTACCTGTGTCTTGTTTTGAATACTCGTATGTACAAAACTGGGACCATAGGCGGAGAAAGAACCATTTCTTTGTGGGGCACGATAGAATGATAGAATAAGCTAATTCATGAACATGTATTCTTATAATATGCCCACATGCATAAAAAAGACAAATACATACATATACCCAGAGTACATACACAATTAAAAAATAAACATTCATTACTGTATGTCCTCTAAAATCTAAACTTGTATGTATGTATGTATGTATGTATGTATGTATGTATGTATGTATGTATGTATGTATGTATGTATGTATGTATGCATTTATTCACACTGCAAATGGGTAAATACACGATGGCAGTGGTAAGTAATTACACTCATTATTGGCAATTAATAATTAACACAATTAATACAAATATAATTAATAATAATTTAATAATAATGCTAATAATAATTAGGGCCTAATAATAATAATAATAATAATAATAATAATAATAATAATAACAATAACAAGGAGCATCCTAAATTAAATGAAACACGATCACTTAAAATAACATTTAAAGTAAATCTAATTTGTATCTTAATCCTAAGTTCGAACTAAAACTCACGAGTATGATATGTTCATACATGCACAAGTACCTTTCACTGTCAACTCACTCAATGCATTGGAACTACGACACATTTCACTGATACTATCCTGATTTCACTAACACTTCAAACACATTTCATTGTTTAAATACTTTGCACTACCACTATAAACTATAAAACTGTACTGACACAAACACACTTTACTGACACAAACACACTTTACTTACACAACACACTTCACAGACAAAACACGCTTCACACTTCACTGACACAACACACACTTCTTCACTGATACAATATTTCATATAACAAAACATCAATTACACCTTTAAATAGTGTGTATAATATACTACCGTCTATTAGTAAAGTTCTTAAGCCTATTTTTAAATACATTTTTGGTTACTGGTAAAGCCTTTACTAAGTCTGCAGGCAATTTCAAAGAATCGTAACATCCGAGGGTCAAGTCTCAATACAGGGCGATGTCTGGCGGAACATGCGTTGCGTGTTACATAGAGCGCTTTTAAAATTCTGTTGCCCAATATTAATTACTCGCCAGCAACTTACACAATTAAGCCGGTTGATTACTTTGGCAATTTAACGGTGCATTATAATATTTCGAGGTGGTGGTCGCTAATTCACTTTAACTATTTTAAGAAAGCTAAAAGAATAAAATAATTATAAGAAACAACACTTTTTTTTTAATTTATGGACTGGAACTCACCCGTAATTACCCATCCTCAAATCTGTTACGCTTTCCACACAAATTAGTCTGTATGGGCGGAATTCTCTAGGAATCCCAAAACTCGGGCCACACTCTTGTTTCCAGCGATGTTCCACAAAATTTCTGAATTTATCTCCGGAATCGCAATTAAGCGGATGTTAGCGGAATTTAACGAGCACTCATTTACTACGAATAATATTATAAGTGGAGCAAGCTCCTGCAGCACACAGCGGTTGTGTTTCTTTTTTGTATATTTTAGATAGGAAAATATCGACCGTAGTGCGAGGAACTGCTAAGAGCTGCGTACGAACTATGGTCAGGGATTCGACGTCCTTCTAACTAGGAAATTTAAATAGGCTATGTTTGTCGTAAGTACGATATCCTGCATGACCTTAGGTGAAGATCCGCACTCTGTCAAACTTATCGTTAGAACGGACCCACTATGTTTCTATTTCATATATTGTATTGTATTCTATTGTCTTCATTTACATTGCATCAGTGGCGGCTCGTGCCGGATAAATTAGGTGAAGGTCAATAGAATTCTAGGTAATTTCCTGGAATCGTTATATAGCCGTGACGTCGCGAATGCTTTTGTAACCTATACGATGGTCATATTGAATTAATGTAATATATTCACCATTTTCTTAAGTTTTATGAAAAGCACAGCATATAAAATAAACAAATTTTCAACATTTTCGGAAGCTACGTCCCCTTAATCCCGAAGAATTCACTGTCCCAGCAAAACTTCCGCACAATACATACCACAACATAATAAAACAACCACAAGTCCCCATGACATAAAAAAGACAAAATCTAACACATTTTATACAACACATCAAATTAAAAGAGTACACAAGAAATAGGACTCATAACAAAATTCAAAATCACAATCATAATCGTAAACTGTATTCATATTTTAAATCAACTTCGGAACATGCAACTTCCGATATAAGCTTACCTATCCAGTAAAATCAGTAGCTACAATTAAATCAAAGCAGTATTCTGTTGAACAGAAAACTTACACTTGAACGGAAAAGAAAGGGGCACTAGTAATTTCATCTCTTACAAGTTCATTGATGCATTCAGAAATACAATCAATTATTTCATTTTGAATCGTTTTAGATTTCCCAGAAAGAACAGGTCTATTTTTTTCATAGTGATTTCTAATTTTCATAGGGCCAATGAAATGAGAGCCAATAATTCTTTGAAATTCCCCCTGTTCTGTGACGAAATACTCTCATCATGACCGCGAAAAGCCAACTCCTGCTTGCTTAGAAACAATACCGTATCGATTGCGTTGTGCATTACCAGTCTATTTAAACATACGTTTTCATTAAATTGACTTACGTATAACCTATAACTTTCCTTTAGTGCATCCGCAATGGTGTTCATGTTCTTCTGCAGGGCCTTTAATTGCAAAATACATTTAATGTGTTCAGCTGAATCTGCATGGCTGTAAAGACTGCGATTGACATTTCTGAAATCGCAAAATCCAGTTGAATTCCAAGCGGGTTTCTTGTTCCCCAGAAGAAGACAAGGCCAACAATATAACTTCTCGTTTTAGTGACTCCCACATAACCAGTTGCAATCGGCATACCACGAATCTTGAAAATGAATATTGTATGACCGACCACCACTTTTCACTTTTTTCATAGTTATATTAATGTGACTTGTTCTGCGGTATTTTAAAATATCTTGCTTATCTTCTGCACACCAACGAGAGAACGGTGGCTCCAAAAGATTACACACTTAATCGTTTAACGAATTCATGTTTTCATCGCATTAATACACGTAGTAACACCTTCACACTTCGCTGCACTTATCACAACAAAGAATACGTAAAGCGAAATCGTTGGTCAGCGCGGGTCTAATGTACAACGTAGTTTCAAATGTTATGCCAACTTTCTTTATTACAGGGTACTCAAATTATTTCAAAATCCATACAAAACATAATATTCAAGAGATGCTAACGTTAAAAAATACCAAAATATATACGTTATATGCTAAATTTAAACAATATTTAACTTCTTTGTAGAATATTTTATGTTTTCTTATTTAGTTGCAAAATATTACAGTTTGCCACCCTGATCCAATGTTTGGACGAGAGAGAGATTCTGTCTTTCAAGAATAGAGAAAGGAGATGAATGCCTGCGCCACAGACCCTCATAATAGCCTCGCAAAAGGGACCGGTAATTCATAGTAAGCAACTCGTTGTCATGGCAACCGGGTGTGTTTACTGAAGGCCAAAAGGAAAGTCTCATTCGGACCTTCAGCTGGTCTGCTAGCCACGTGGCCTGGCTGGTGAGGGGTTCATGTGAAATGCTGCAGTGAACGTTAACTGAGCGGATTAAGCCGAACAAGATATTAAAAAAATAGAGCAAAATATGGTTTAGTGAAGGATTCATTTTATTTTAATTTATTGATAAAATATATTTTATTAAAGCACGAAAAAAGGGGTGAAGGTGGCCTTCATGTACTTCACTTGAATAACCGCCACTGCATTGCATGGTATTTGTTCATCGCTTCACAGCTGTAGAATATGGTACATGTCAAAATATCTTAATAGTAGGCTACTATAAAGTCTTAATTATAGTCACAGTCCAGTTGAAATATCTATACGGGGTGTTAAAACGTATCCAATATTTTAGGAGGTGATAGTATGCATCAAAACAAGAAAATAATGTCTAATAAACATGGGTCCTACGACAGATACTTTCTGAGATCTGAACATTTGTTCATAGGAGGTGCTCAATGTGACGGCTATTCATGGCAATGCATTTTTCTGCCCTACAATACAGCAGACGACTGATAGTCATACCGTAGTTGACACCCCTGGCATGGAATACTGATACGTCGCAAGGAATACTGAAAAGAAAAGTCTGGTTGCGGATATGAGCGGGGTTCAACAGAGATGGTGCTGTGAATTTTGGTAGTCAGCAGGTGTAGGCTGATGAAAATCCTCATGCAATTGAAGAAACAAGGCATCAGCACCGATTATGGGCAGGCGTTCTTAGTGATAGATTAATAGGGCCATACGTGCTTCTACATAGATTAACTGGGGATCGTTATCAGGACTTTCTTATTAACGTATTAAAACAAATTTCAAAGAGTGCGTGATTCCTTACGCCGGAGGGCAGAGGAATGCACTGTCATTAATGGACGTCACATTGATCACCTCCTATGAACAAATGTTCAGATCTCAGGAAGTATGTGTTGTAGGACCCATGTTTATTAGACATTATTTCCTTGTTTTGATGCATAATATCACCTAAAATATTGGATACTTATATATATATATATATATATATATATATATATATATATATATATATATATATATATAGAAGAGTTTCACAATATACTAATACAGCACAATACTTACTTACTATAAGACAGAAATATTCGTGCAACGTTATTGAATGTCATAAATTCACTTACAGAATAGAAAGCATGAGAATTATGTAGGTACTTCTTTAATTTGGGCCTAGATAATCTTATGTTTTGAGTTTCATTTTTTATATCCATAGGGAGACTATTAATAGTTATTTATGATACAAGTTCGTAAAGGTTCTCTTTTTGGCACGAGTGTAAAGTTTGTGGAACGAGGCGAAGCCGAGTTTTACAAACAGACGCACAAACAGATGAAGCCCAAAAAGATAACTTTACAAATGTGTATCATACAATGTTTTTTCTACGATAGTACAAATTTACATTAAATAAATATTCCAAGTTGGAGAGGTTATAAGATCACAAAATAATGACCGTTTAAACTCAGAACCATTAAGAAGTATGCATAGAATGGGAGCCTGTTTTGTTCATGTTCACGACTTCATGGCCGTCTAAACCGGGCATATAATCAACAATGCGATTAGAAACAGTTGAATTGTAAATCTTGTCACAATGAGTACTACATGTAACTTCAGAATAATAAGAGCTAAAATGTAGATACTGTATGAATATTAAATATGTTACTTATTTGTGTTACGTGTAATATTTAAGTAGTGAAAGTTCAAGGTAATGCATTAATTTCTTAGTGAAAGAATTTTGTACCTTGAATATTACATTTTCTTTGGCAATGCGTAAGATAAATAGCAGTGCGTAAAGTGATTACTTACTTTATTACGCACTAGTGTTTTAAAGGTTCACTTTAGGCACTGATAAAAGAGGGTAAAATGTAGTCTAACTACACACTGTCGCAGAAAAAAAAAATCCTATCATATAACACATTTGACGAATATTTATGCTACGAACTGTTGAATTAGTTACAAAGTTGTCACGATTACATACGATAAAGTTTATTAATGAAAAAAAAATATATAGGCTACTGTCAAGCCAAAGGCATTATTTATAGTTCTTTTTAATGGTCCTACACGATTCCCTGGATGTGGCACCTACTATAATAATTATAATGGTTAAATAAAATTTTGATTCATCTTGCCACTTTAAATATTTTTGTTTTCATTCTTTTTATTTTTCTATCGACACCAGTAAAACATCGAAAATTCAATATCGAATCCAATATAGTCAGTAACCTATCGAAAGTAAAGTATCGATACTTATATCGATAGTATCGCAACGTCTCTAAATACAACTATAATTTCTTTTTAATTAGTCTAGTAAACTAATTTACCAACCTGTACTACTGGTTAAGAATATGTATAATTTGCTGGAGTAGAAAAAAATAGGCATTATTTATGACACTGGTTTTTATTTTGTACTTGGAATTAACGTGAAAGACTTGGTAAGGTTTTAGTTTCTGCAGTAGTTTTATGAAACAGGTTATAGTAAACCTATGAACATTTTACCAGACATTCAAGACGTTTACCGGACTAAAAATTTCATATAATAAGTCTGTGGAATGTGTACGTACATGTGAGGAGTGTCGTTTCAAAACGTGTTAAGTCCCCCCCTCCATCGAAATTTAGTTTGATGCGATTTCGCGCTTATAAGCATGTCTTCTATCATAATTAGTAACAAAATTGGATCATTTCATATTCTATTATGTGTTTTTTTTATGTAGCCTACTTTCTCATGCGTTTGATCAAATTATATTACTATGTGTATTCATTTTAGACTAAAGGGTACTCAAAAAAACAATGTAACCTCAATTTTGTTAATAGTACAACTTATGGTATTTCTTTGATATGAAATACGGTAACGAAGAATATTTAATCTCAGATAACCGTTCGTGTTACTTTATAATAAGTAATAAATTACATCTCTGTGAAAAAGATAAATAAATGAAACAGCATTGTGTAAGAAACAAAAGATGTTGGATCAAAACGTATCAAATTCTTTGTGTTGTTTCAAAACGTATTAAGTAACAAATTAAAAATCAAATTGCTCCGCATTGTGATAAGAAACATAATTCACGTTTTATCAATATTAGTTATAAATGTCTATATTAACACGGTGGCAGTTCATTTTTCAACATATTCAAAACACTTTAGGAGAGAAACGTTTTATTGCTTCCTGTAAAATTAGAATTCGGGAACATAACACCTTTTGAAGCGATGCTCCTCAGGTATAATTAGCCTAATAGAAATCGAACAGTTCACTTACGTCTCCAGAATTAGAAACTATGTAAATTCATATTTTTTTAAATTATTAGGTATAATTTGGAAAATAACACTTTGATGTTTTCCAGAGCCGTGATTTTGAAATTTATATGTATTTAATGGAGGAACAATGGAGTTGTTTTTCGGTATATGTTTCAAATATGTTCAATTCGTTTTTGTTGGAACTGGTTGCACAGACAGCATCCAGTTCACTTTGTAATATATTGAACTGCGTGATCTCAGGATCGATGAAAATTAAAGGATAACGCACCTCGTGTATGAAAAAGGGTTGTATCTGAAGATAAGACGAATTAAAAACGTAGGTCTGGTAAATGGGCCAACTCCATCAGATCCCCACGCGTTATCTTTCCTATCGACATCGGTTCAATTACAGATGAGGTCGTGCCTTCAGATTTGTTTCGCTCAGTTGTATTTGCTCTGAGTAGAGTCTACAACGAAATGAATCTAGTCGTACAAATGAGAAAATTTCCCATTTAATGTGCTCCACGTAATCTTAACTGAAATCGCCAGGAGCTGCAATGTTAGCCGGAGACTTGAAGAACTGAATCCAGCCCCTCCTTTGATCTCCTTACTAAATTAATATAATACGACGGGGTACTCAACGTTGCGAGAACGGCGTACCAGGAGGCAGTGCGATAGTAATGCTGCACTTAGTTGGTACATAGTAAAAAACATCCTAGACTAAACCAACACAAAATATAGGCCTATACGAGACAAATGCACTGACTGCCTGGGTGTCTTTATGACTTGCTCACTCACTTATGCATTTACGCACAAATAACACTGAAAAACAAATTGTTACTTTTTATCTTGCTCCGAAATAAAAATAGGTGAATATTATTAATATGTGTGCCCTAAATCTGAATTTAAAATCCAAATTGCCCCATCACGTACTATTTTCCGGGGAAAATGAATTGAATTTTTATGACAAAACTTATTTGTTTTTAATTTTTCACTGATACTGACAAAATTACAACACATTAGGAATTCAAAATTCCTCATAATACTTGAAAAATGTGTACTGCATACAAAAATGATGTTACATAGTTTAAAACAGAACAATAATAAAATATTTAATAAGTATAATGAGAAAAATCCCGAAATTTTAACTTACATTTAAAATAATTTTCTGGATAACTTCTGTTTATAACTAGACCTGGGACTGTATTTTAGAAGGAACCAATAACAGTCTGCAAGCATGCCGGATTATGATCTTCCTTTATATCGCCTTTCCATTTCAGATATTTCTTGTTGAAATTTTTCCCCATGCTCGTCGTTTACCGCTCCAAAGTTAGGAGGAAAGAAATCCAAAAGAGAATGTAAAATGTATATTTTGAGAGACATATTACACTCCATTTTGTCAGATGCACTTAACATGGTTTCCACAAGTTCTATGTAGTTCTCTGCCCTAGAATTTCCAAGAAAATTTGAGTAAACGTCTTTGAAAGCGAGTCATGCCATTCTTTCTGTAACAAAAATGTTTTCCTCAAACAAAGGTTTAGCCATAACTCTGTGAATTTGTGGACCGATGAAAATGCCCTCTTTTAATTTGCTTTCACTCAAACTGGTAAACGTTTCCTTTAAATACTGAAAACCACACCCTTGTTTGTTCATTGCATAGACCTCACTTTGAACTGTTATGAAATTTACTTAATAGAAGGGACCAATATCTGTTTATTTATTAGAAGTACAAAAGAACATGCCAACAACCATAAGAAATCGGAAATAAATCATAAACTCATAAAATGCATTAGTTTTTGTTTTGGTTTATATCCCCAAGCCGCGCCAGATGTTTCCTGGGGGAGCACTTATCGAAAAGTGAAATCGTAGTATATCTTAAAACCTTACGTGATGCGAAGAAAAGAGATGCATTTTCGGATTCAGCGCACATCAAACCACAAGGGACACATTGTTTTAAGTCGAAGCAAAATTCTTGTTGTTCAGTGACAATTTACACACTTATCAACCAGTAAACCAATAAGTTAATAAATAATCTGAAAACAACTAACAAATCAGTCAAGTATCAATCAATAAACAAAAGAACTGACTCACAAATTAATGGAGTTAATAAATCAATGAGTTACCTTTTGCTCAACAAATTAATAATCCCAATAATGAGACAACGAAAGTATTTCGTTTAGATATGTAAGCATAAATAAAGCAGATCAATAATTATTGATTATTATAATTATAATTAGTCATTAACTTTTACTTGAATCGGTAAGTTGTTCGATGAACCTATAAATTACAAAACATATAACTTTATTTATATGGTGTCACAGATCAGTAGGCCCCCTCTTATTGTATGAGCCTATCGCGAATCGAACCCGCCATCTTCCGACTTTCCAGTGTAACGTAAGGACGATCTTACTTTCCTATATTTTTCGTGGTTTCCAAATGTTTGGTATTTATATGCTTGTGGATGTTTTCGTCCATTACTTTATCTCGTTCACACTGTACATACTGTAGGTATGTGATACAAGAATGTTGATCCTGTACAGATGTTTAGCGAGGCAACGAGGTCTAGTAGTAATTCTAATGATGGTAACAGCTGATATGCGTAAACTGTCAACTGCAGTGTGTTTATGCCGAGTTCTATTAAAGCCTGTGCACTTGTTAGGGTGACCAAGAGGTTTTAAGCTCGAAACGGGACGTGACCAGAGCATCATGAGCTAAAATCCGGACTGGTGTCACAGATCAGTAGGCCCCTCTTATCTGAAAGTAGGTTAATAAAACTTACTATGTAAATATAACGGAATGTCAAGTAACACATCGCTACATATGCTGTCACACTTTTCTTCCCTTATGATCGCACTATTTGAAATAAACACAGAAATTCTATTTCCTATAAAATAAAAATAAAAAAATCTATGAAAAGTAATCAAAGCAAGATTCAAACGCCTAAAGAAGTGGCTGAATGGTAAAATACTAGACTTACAGTTGGTAGGTTCCGAGTTCAAATCTCGTTGTTTGTCAATCTCATTGTGGGCTTTCGTCATTTCAACGATCAAAAGAACTACGAATTTAGTTACCCAAAAAAGGCAAATTCCGGACTGGTTGGCACTTTCACTAGAGATAGAAAGTCTGAATCCAGTTGCACTGTACACAGTGAACATGCATGTAAACTACACAGATATGGCCACTAGATGGCAATCTTAATATATAAAAACGGATTCATGAGCTGTAACTCGGGGTACATACCGGTAAACGGCAACACGATGTAAGTAGACTTGTTTGTGTACTGGACGGCAGATGGCAGCAACTAGACTCACAGTTGTAGGTTACGAGTTCAAATCTCGTTGTTTGTCAATCTGATTGTGGGTTTTCGTCATTTCAATGATCATAAGAACTACGAATTTAGTTACCCCCCCCCCCCAAAAAAAAGGCAAATTCCGGATTGGTTGGCACTTTCACTAGAGTTAGAAAGTCCTGAATCCAGTTGCACTGTACACAGTGAACATGCTTGCAAACTACTCAGATATGGCCATTAGATGGCAATCTTAATATATAAAAACGGATTCATGAGCTGTAACTCGGGGTACATACCGGTAAATGGCAACACGATGTAAGTAGACTTGCTTGTGTACTGGACGGTGGCAGCAAGGTACCTGGAAAACAAATTATTCAACAATGTAACATTTCCGATAGTCTTAATATGACCTCGCAGTTAATATACCTGCTGTTCTGTCCAAGCAGTAGGACTAGCATATGTTTATTAATTTAAAGGATATTCTTTTCTGTATAGGACTACTATGATCAAAAATATCTTGTGACTATCTAAATTCGATAAACATGGAATATGAAGTAATTCGTATGGCGTGTGTACTTAAACAGTACGCTCGTTTTATCGCAAAGTGGCACTTACCTTGTACGCAGCTGCGCTACCTGCTACCGTCATGCGGGCCTCAAAGTCACAAAGAATCTGTTGGGCAGTCTCTAATCAATACCATTTGAAGCGTCATTAAATTTTTTAACAAAATTGTGCACTGTAGGAGAACTAACAACTTTGAGAGCTGGAAAATTTCTTTGCAAGCGTTGTTTGCACTTACATTAACTACAAAACCACTAAGCCACAAAGAATTCACTGCAGACGTGAACTAATTAATTTTACTTTTATAATGAATTATTGCAGCGATCAAAATTTCTTACAAAATGTTTGTGTTTTTTGCAGTTTCGTGGCTCAACATCAAGATTTTGGACTTTCACTTATGTACCGGTTCTACGAGTATAATAACCAGGGAACGTAAGGAAAAGGGAATAATATCTATTGGACCACGGAGAATAGCTTTTAATAATGGATCTAACAGAAAGGTCCCCTGTCTTGACTGACGGAGTCGGTACCTACATAGGTCCAACATGGGTGTTACTGCATCTATGAAACGGTACACAAACAAAAAGATATCACACTGTTTTGAACACTGTTAAAGCGTTTAAGTCTCAAGTCATAGTTATATTTTAAAGTTTGTGACACTGTAATCTGTGTATATTTTTGTGTGGCTTTACTTTGTTTAGGCATATTAAGTATGATTTTTTCTATTATTGTATTTGTACTTATGATGGTGTTGAAGAGAAGGCTATCATAAGTACAAGAGAATAAATAAATAACTTAATTAATTAATTAATAGATATATAGATAAATAAATAAATAAATAAATAAATAAATAAATAAATAAATAAATAAATAAATATTTGCTTTTATCTTGATTCTTTTATAGGCTAGTATTTTTGTAAATGATTTATTGTAGATGTAGTAAGTTTCCGTAAGTATAGACAAGATAGCTGTAAAATCTAGGCGCAAAAGGGAGACGAAGAGAAACTGAGAAAATGAGTAGAAGGTAGAGAAGTTGAGGAAGACGAACAGAGGGAGAAGAGGAATAGAAAAGTTGGAAAGAAGGAATAAATAAAGTCATGAAGAGGAAAAATGGAAGAAAAATGCAGGTAAAAAGGAAAAAAGAAAAATTATGAAGAGGAAAAGACAGAAATAAATAGAAAGAATGGGAAAAAGAAAGATTAGGACTATAAGGAAGAGAACGGGAAAAGAAAGAGATGATTAGGAAAAGGAAGAGAATCAGATAAGAAGAGACAGGAAAAGGAAAGGAAGATGAGAGAAAGAAGAAAAGGTAGAAAAGGTGAGGAAGGAGAACTGAAAAGAGATAAGGTTGAGAAGGAAAAGGGAGAGAAGAAGTTGAGGAAGAAAAGGGAACAAATGAAATTGAAGATGAGGAGAAAAGTATGAACAGAAGGAAAAAAGAGGAAAGGAAGTTAAGGAAGTAAAATGAACTAAAGAAGAGAAAATGATGAAGAAGAAAATGGAAAACAAAAACATAAGAAAGAAATGAAAGGGAAAAGGAAAAGAAGGAGATGAGGGAAAGGGGAAAACATAAAGTGAAGAAAATTAAGAGAAAGAAATCAAACATGAGAAGAATGTGAGGAAGAAAATGAAGTTAAAATTTGAGGAAACGTTGGGAAGAGGGAAGAGAAGTTGAGGAATAAATGAAAAAAACGAAATGAAAGAAGGTAAGAAAAAGAAGGGAAGAAGAAATGAGTAAGAAAATGAAGTGACTAAGATGAGGAAAAGAAGGGAAAAGTAAAAGAAGAAAATGAGGAAGAGAAGAAAAACAGAAAGTGAATAAAATGAGGAAAAGGCAATAAAATATGAGAGGCGATGAAGAATGAAAGGGAACAAATGAATTGAAGACGATAAGGAAAAGAAGGGAAGACGAAAAAAAAAACAAAGTCACGAAGAAAATGAAGTGAAGAAGATTAGGAGAAAGAGAAGATGAAAAAAATAATATGAGGAAAAAAAGGAAAGAAGATGAGAATGACAAAGGAATCTAGGAAAAGAATAAGATGAGGAAGAAAAGAGGAAAAAGGATAGAAAATGAAAAAGCGGAAGGAGGGAAAGAATAAGATGAGAAAGAAAAGGAAAAATGAAGTAAAGATGAAGGAAAAAACGAAAGAAAGAGGAAAAGAAAAAGATGAGGAATAAAGGAGAAAATTTAAGTGAAGATGAGGGAAAACAGAAGGAGGAAAGAAATAAGATGAAGAAGAAAAGGGAAAAATGAAGTGAAGATGAGGAAAAAACGGAAGAAGGAGGAAGAAAAGGGAAAAATGAGGACAAAATGGAAGGAAAAAATAAGATGAGGAAGAGAAGGAAAAATAAAGTGAAGATGAGAAAAAATGAAAGCAGGAGGAAAAGAATAAGATGAGGAACAGAAGGGAAGAAATGAAGTGAAGATCAGGAAAAAAATGAAGTGAAAATCAGGAAAAAACGGAAGAAGAAGGAAAAGAATAAGATGAGGAAGAAAAGGGAAAAATGCGGCGAAAATGAGGAAAAAAAAGGAAGGAAAAAATAAGATGAGGAAAAAGGTAAAGGTAAAGGTATCCCCGTAACATCCCATGAAGACACTTGGGGGGCATGGAGGTAGAGCCTCATGCTTTCCATGACCTCGGCACTAGAATGAGGTGGTGTGGTCGGCACCACGCTCTGACCGCCTTTTACCCCCGGGAAGAGAAGGGGAAAAATGAAGTGAAGATGAGAAAAAAACGGAAGAAGAAGGGAAAGAATAAGATGAGGAAGAAAAGGGAAAAATGAGGTGAAAATGAGGGAAAAACGGAAGGAAAAAATAAGATGAGGAAGAGAAATAAAAATGAAGTGAAGATGAGGAAAAAACGGAAGGAGGAGGAAAAGAATAAGATGAGGAACAGAAGGGGAAAATTAAGTGAAGATGAAGAAAAAACGGAAGAATGAGGAAAAGAATAAGATGAGAAAGAAAAGGGGAAAATGAGTTAAAGATGAGGAAAAAACGGAAGAAGAAAAATTATAAGACGAGGAAGAAAAGGAAGAAGATGAATAGACGATGTGGAAAAACGGAAGAAGTAGAAAAAAACAAGTTAAGGAAGAAAAGGGGAAAAAAGAAATAGAAGAAGGTAAGCAAAATTAAAGAAAAAGATTAGAAAGAGAAAAGGACTCGAAAACGATAAAGAAAATAAGGGAAAACAAAAATCTGAGAAGGAAAATAGCGGGGAAAAAAGAAAAAATAGTTGAGGAAAAGAGGGAAAATTGGAGAAGAAAATGAGGAAAGAAAGAATAGGGAAGGGAAATAAAATATTAGGAAACAGAAGGAGAGGAGTAACAGAAGAAGAGCAAGAAAGCAAGAGAAAATAATGTATGCTTTGTCTACAGTATACAGTAGCCTATGTCCAGATTTTGTGACCACATCGTAATACTTACAGTAACATAATAAGCGGAGTTTTAATTACTCGTATATTTTTATGGAATTTAATTTGTAGCAAATTCAGTTACAAATTTAACAGCCCTGTGATCGATTCCTAACAAGAAAATGACGACCTTGTGTCACTCTGGTCACATGATTTGCGAATTCCACTATTTGGTTCAAAATCCCCCGAAGACAGGTTAGGTCAAAAGCAGATGACGACGGTGAACGGTGAAGTTGCCAGCTGAGTAGCCCGCAGATACATATGTTTTCACACGAAGAGCGTTGCATTAGACAAGTTAAAGTACACAATTTATGAGGCATTTCTGATATGGGAGATAGAGGGCGCGGCCCAGACGTAAAAACATGAGTTACGCGCTCCATGTGTTTAAATTAGAAATTAGTAAATGAACGTGATAGGGATTGGAATAATACGCGGGACTGAGATGCAAAGCCTTCTGGAATCCTCGTTAGAAATTAAAAGAAAAGACCCTTAGGTGCCAAGTGTGTATCGAATGAAAACAGTTCGGCTGCCCAAGATCGTAGAAGGGAAATAAAAAGGAATAGCTGCAAGAACTAGTTCGACGTGTTTGTGTTTTGTTTATAAATAGAAGAAAACGATTTGTGTAAAATCCGTATCGTAACGCTTGGTTGGTTCTGAAAGGAGTTTGGAATAAATATCAGAATTTTCATATGAACGGACATTCGGCTTCGGTTAACGGGGGGTCAGGCGAGAGAACTGAGTACGTGCAACCAGAATTGACAAAGACTGATTGCAAATCAATAGCGAAGTTGATGATGCTGCCACCGCCAAGACCTCCCACAGAGAGAACCGAGTTCGAAGCCTGTTTTCTTGTAAGTTGTTTATCAGTTGGAAGCTACTCTAGGCGAGACTGGGTATTTCCCATCTTTATGGGGCATTCTAGCAATCAATTACCTACATATAATAAGCTAAACCTTAAAGCTGACTTGAGGAATCTTGTTGCAAAGACCAACGACCGGAGTGTTTTATGTTGCATGATGACAATCTTAATACTTCTTTATGGAAGCGAAAGAAACAGCGTAAAGACTGCGTAAGATGTCTTTCTTATGAGAGAAGGTACTTGTACTACCTGGAATAAATATGTAAATAATTTAAACAGAAGCATTTAAACTGTTTAGATGACTTTCCAGGGTAAATAGAACTTCACGAGAAAATGTTTATGTTTAAACCAATGGTCTTCAGTGTTTTGTAGAAAAGCGGTAAAGTAAAAATCGTGTAGGTGCCACCTGTATGAAATAATTTTAACTATAGGCAATAAAAAGCTCACAAATGGCGGACGGACAGACATGGGCAGGCAGGCAGGCAGGCAGGCGGATGGATGGATGGATGGATGGGTGGGTGGGTGGGTGGGTGGATGGATGGATGGATGGATCGATAGATAGATAGATAGATAGATAGATAGATAGATAGATAGATAGATAGATAGATAGATAGATAGATAGATAGATAGATAGATAGATAGATAGATAGATAGATAGATAGATAGATAGATAGATAGATAGATAGATAGATAGATAGATAGATAGATAGATAGATAGATAGATAGATAGATAGATAGATAGATAGATAGATAGATAGATAGATAGATAGATAGATAGATAGATAGATAGATAGATAGATAGATAGATAGATAGATAGATAGATAGATAGATAGATAGATAGATAGATAGATAGATAGATAGATAGATAGATAGATAGATAGATAGATAGATAGATAGATAGATAGATAGATAGATAGATAGATAGATAGATAGATAGATAGATAGATAGATAGATAGATAGATAGATAGATAGATAGATAGATAGATAGATAGATAGATAGATAGATAGATAGATAGATAGATAGATAGATAGATAGATAGATAGATAGATAGATAGATAGATAGATAGATAGATAGATAGATAGATAGATAGATAGATAGATAGATAGATAGATAGATAGATAGATAGATAGATAGATAGATAGATAGATAGATAGATAGATAGATAGATAGATAGATAGATAGATAGATAGATAGATAGATAGATAGATAGATAGATAGATAGATAGATAGATAGATAGATAGATGGATGGATGGATGGATGGATGGACGGACGGACAGAAGACAGACAGACAGACAGACAGACAGACAGACAGACAGACAGACAGACAGACAGACAGACAGACAGACAGATAGATAGATAGATAGATAGATAGATAGATAGATAGATAGATAGATAGATAGATAGATAGATAGATAGATAGATAGATAGATAGATAGATAGATAGATAGATAGATAGATAGATAGATAGATAGAAAAATTAGGCTTATACTGTATAAATCGTCTATTTAGCATATAATGAAATATTCTAAAATTATTACTCCAAATTTAATCAAGACAAATATAAGAACTGAACATGATCTGTATAACTACTGCAACACATTATCACCAATTGCCTATATCGTTGTTGTTGGTGATGATGATGATGATGATGATGATGACGACGATGAAAGTAGATCTAGTCAAGAAAACAACACTCGCAATCAGAACAGTTGCATTTTACCCTCAACAGTAATAAACAACACTGGTCTACAAAATCAAACATTTTTAATCATCAGAAATGAAAATATGCGTCTCTAGAACAGTTTTTCTTACCGATTACGAAAGTACTTTTTAATTTTTTCTAACATGTACAGTTTTTACAGTACAGTATACGATATATTATTGCGGCCGTATATATTGATACCCGTAAATCTAAGACCTAAAATATGACGAAATGATAATAACAAGCATACCTTCTGCGATTAAAAGGTAGTTGACTTCCTCTTTTTACGATTTCTGGAGCATCCTGGTACAACATCCAGCAGTAATCCGCCATTATGGAATGATTCCAGAAACTTTGGTAACGTTGCTCCATTGACTTTACATCTCGGTGGAAACGTTCCCCTTGCTCATCGCTTACTTCGCCAAGGTTTTCTGGGAAGAATTCTAGAGGAAATGCAGGAAATGAACTTTTAATGACATACGATACCCAGGTTCCATGTATGAGTGTAGAAGTTTGCGGATATCATTCTTGAAATCAGGAGCTTTCTTCATGCCTAAGAAATTGCTGCAAACCCATTTGAAATTTCCCAAGCTGCTTGTTCTTTGTCTGTCGGAATAGTAAAGAAAGCTTCATCTTTAAGGATTTTTCGGATTTGAGGTCAAACAAAGATACCTTCCTATAATTTTGCTTCGCTAAGTCGAGGAAATTTGACTTTCAGATATTGAAATCTTTGTGACTGTCTTTGCCATTGTCTTTACAATGCACTTTATTAATCCCAATTTTATATGTAGAGGAGGAAGAAATACCTTCTTGAGAGTCACAAGGGGTTGGTATTTAACAGAATGATCTCCTGGTTCATATATCTTCCTTAATTCCCAGTCATGTTTAATGTAATGTTTATCTGTATTGGGTTATCCCAAAGGCATAAGAAACAGCTAAACTTTATGAAGTCAGCTTGCATGCCCATCAATATGCCAAAAACTTTGAGATCTCCACAGATATTCCACTGGTAACGACCGTAACAAAGTGTCTCTAGTAGCAGTTCCATGTTGTCATAAATTTTCTTGAGATGCACAGGATGGGCAATTGGAATGGAAGGTTTCAAATTACCATTATGAAAAATACAGCCTTCAAACTTTGCTGTGAGGAGTCAATGAATATTCTCCAATCTGATGGTATATGCTCTTGATGCAGTTCTGTGAATAGGGTATTAAGGTTATGACAATAAACCATTGGATCATTGGACCATTAACCACAAAAAATGCTTTAAATTCTGATTCCTTATACGGAAATGGCAAACCCTGACATCATCCTGTAATATGTTCCTTTCCTTCAGTCTAGAAGCAAGAAGTTGTGCTTTTTATTTTGGTAAAGAAAGATCTCCAATAAAATCATTCAGTTCCAGCTGATTAAAAAAGGTTTCGACTGTGAATTTTTCCAAGGGAGATATTCACCATCATGATCATCATCTAAATTCTAAATTTTGATAAAGTATAGAACCGTCATCACATTCTAGCTCTTCGAGTACGAAAACCTATGTGAACCACCCATGTTATCATTGCCTTTGTCTTTTCTCAATTGAATTGAATTGAATTGAAAGAGGAGAATTGGGAGGAAAAATTTAAAAGTACGCAAAACGCGTCCTTGCAAGGGGTTCGGGGCTGCAAGAAACTAAATAAGTGAGCTCCAAACCTGTTGGCCACTAGTCTCACTCCGGGTTACGCTGCTCCACTGAAGGAGCTCTAGAAAATTTTGAAGGGGGAAACCGAAAATGGACGTAACCTCTTAGGTACCACATACGCGAGGGGACGGAAATGTGATCAAAGTGATCACAGGATAGGACGAGGAGGAAATGGCTGGTGTATACCTGCACATTGAAATGAACTGTGTCATTTCGCAGTGCAGGAGTCGAGAAGGCTCTGTCGTCTGTTGTTCGATGACAAGGCAGGTGAAGACCGCCAGGAGACGCCGTGAATTCTGAATCTGCAAATTGAAAGGTTCCCTGTCCTTTCGCATTGCGACTACATGAGTGACCTTGCACATGTATTTCGTAATTTTATAGACTCTGAACTAGGGCATTAAGTTGTTTGTTAGAAAAAAGGGGAATTTATGGAGAAGGGCATATAGGTCCGTGGCCCATTTCTCTTAGGACTCATCCCGACATTTGTCTTAACGCCTTAGGAAAACCACGGAAATACCTTAGGCAGGATGACTTGTCTCAATATTATAAGTGACTAGCCAATTTGGCTTTTAGGTAGGAGATCGATTGATTTATGAATTTATGATGGATGTAATTATTAATTAATGTAGAGTGTTCTATCAATTTAATATAATCAAGTAACACGGCAAACTAGTTGCGGATGTTATGAGAATTAAATAATATTAAAAATGTTTAACAATTGTGCACATAAACCATTGACTTATAAATTTGCGATGGATGTAATTATTAATTAATTTAGTGTTCTATCAATTTAATATAATCAAGTAACACGGCACAGTAGCTGCGGATGTTATGAGAATTAAATAGTATTAAAAATGTTTAACAATTGTGCACATAAAGCGTTCTAAGTGCTTAAAAAGAGAGAATTTTCTCAAGTTATTTATATCATTTTCATATGGATGACAGTCTATCATCTCCCCTAATTATCTAAAATCTGTACGTGCTAGAAAAAACTAATTACAGGTTTGAAATCAGCAGTCCAAACTTAGCCAAATCCGCATATTACTTTTCTTGATGAATTTTCTTTGTAGACTAGTGTAATTATAAAAAAATATCTAAATTACGATTTGATTGTATTTTTAATCAAATTCCAAATTTCAGAAATTTCAAGAATATGAATTTATTAAAGAAAAATCTTGTATCTTGGTTAAACAGAATATTTATAGATAAATAATTACATCATATCATAATTAAATTAAAGATACTATCTGTACAGCATAATTTTATATCTGTCATTAATTTCAAGGAATTACTATTTCAGATATTTCAAATAAAAAAAAATAATACAATTTTGCTCGTTTCACATTGTTTTCCACAAAAAAAAAAGTTTCATATGACACATTTCACAGAGTGTTTTTGGGAAAGCCACTGATTTATTTCGCAATATACTCAGTCAATTTAAGAGAGCAGTGCATTTTGATAATAAATGATTGAAAGAATTTTAGTTCCTTTAAATGTTCAGAAATTTGATCCGAACAAATGTACCATTTTAAAATTGCTTTTAAGAATGAAATGTCACATTTGTTCGGATTACATTTATGCACATTAAAAGGACAAAAATAAAATTATTTCAATCATTCTTATCATAATGCACTGCTCTTTTAAATTGACTGAGCATATTGGGAATTAAATTAATGGCTTTTCCAATCGAAAACACGCTATGAAGTGTTCCATATAAAACAATTTTATCTCGAGAAGGAAACAAAAACGAGCAAAATTGTATTAAACGTTTTTGTTTGAAATATCTCAAAGAATAACCCTTGAAATGAATGATATTACTTACGGTTCATTCTTATGTACACGTATATGCATATTCAATTCAATTTATTTGGCCATTAGATATACAGTTTTAGGTTTCGTCAGAATACATTGAAAAACATATAAATACATTTTTAAAAACACTAATAAAAGAATCAGTAAAATTTAAATAATACAATGAAAACATGAAATAATTTGAAACTTTTAAATTAAAGAAAACTAAATAAATTGCAATTAAACTTATTTATTAAAATACAATTTCATACAAATTTGTGTTGAAAAACTCAGCAACAGAATAAAAAGGATTATTTAATAACCAATTGTAAAATCTAGTTTTGAAGTTTTTGATTGGGAATTTATAACATTGACTTGGGACCTTATTATATAATTTCATCCACTAATTAAAAAGTTTGTGTTGCTCTTGTGTAATCTACAATAAGGAATATTAATTTGTTCACTATTTCTAATTTCATGATCATGTGTATTGGCCACTAATGAGTAACTGTCGATATTTTGTCGAGTGTAAAGTACTAGATCATATATATAAAAAAATTTATGATTGTTAAAATCCGTGATTGTCTGAAAAGTGGCCGACAATGTTAAAGATAGTTTGATTTACATAAAATTCTAATGGCTTTCTTTTGTAAAATCAAGACGCTTCCAATTTTGGTTCCATTTCTCCAGAAAATAAGGGCATATCGGATTATCGACTGAAAGAAAGAAAAGTAGGCATATCTTAAATAATTTTGAGAAACGCAAGTCGTTAATTTCTTTAACAAATATAAAACTCTTGATAGGCCTATATATATGTTATAAATGTAGGCCTATACTGTATCTATAGTTGTGTCTGTGAACTTATGATATATATATATACATATATATATAATATAAAATTTGTTGCTGTAAGATTAATTATTGTATTACACTGGCAACTGCTGTCAAGCCTGCAACAATTTTATATTCAATAAACTGAATAAAAATAAAAAAATGGATATTTTAATCTCAGAAGTAAGATACCTTATTTCATTAATAAGTTTTATATTTTAATTACGAGGGTGATTAAAAAAGTAAGGTAACACAGATGACATATTCCCTTTCTTGTTCGAATTTTCCGCCAGGACCGCAGCAGTAGATCACAGTTTTATCACGCAGCCATTAGATGGCGCATATGTTGCGTCAGATCCTCGCAATATCACTTTTAAGATGGCTGCGCACACGGAACTAAGGTGACACGTGGAAATGCCTAGTGTGATCCGGTTTTTGCGTCTGAAGGGCATCTCACCAGCAGAAATTCATCGTTGACTTGTTGAGATATACGGTACGAAACGGCGCTTCCTGTGAGAAGTATTGGACCAACTTCCCTACAGTCCCGACCTGATAGCCAGTTTTTTTCCATTTCTTCAGATCGTTGAAGAAGCACCTGAGTGGTAAGCGATTCGACACCGATACGGCCGTTCAGTAAGCCGTCATGACGTTCCTTCAGAGTCTAGACGCAGATTTCTTCTATGCAGGCATCAATTCCTTGGTCTACGGTTGGAACAAGTGTTTGGACAAGCGTGGTGACTATTTTGAAAAGTAATATTATCAGTGTCCTTCTACTGTGTATCAGTATATCTGCCTGTGAAATGAAGTTTGCCCATGAGAGCTGTTGTTACCCTACTTTTTGAAGCACCGTCATAGATATCTAATTAATTCTGCAAAATTTACATGTAACGTCAACTTGAATATATAGTAAGAATTTCTACTGTTCTCCCAACAAATGCAGAGAGACCTTAAGGTGATAGGACTACAAGTTCCCTCCCTCCTTTTATTTTCTCCCTACTCAAACTAAGGCTTCGGCCACAGTGCAAGCGGCAAGCGGCGCGTTGAGTTGCGGCGTGGATGAATCACAAACGCATGTTAGCAAATGAAGGTGGCCATAGTATGAGCGGAGCGGCATTTTGGAGGAGAAGTTGGTTCGAGGATAACGCTACATGCCGCTGGCCGCTAACTCTTGTTTGAGGTTTCAGCGACTCCGCTCACAAATGCAAGTTATGAACTGCCAAGAAATGAGAAAGAAGTTCTCATTTAAGAAGTGGAAACCCGAAAATTTCTATGGAATGTCAGAGAGAAGAACTTCAAAAACCTCCCCATGACAAGGAATATATAAACACATTTTATTGAACGCGAATAATATTTTTATAATATGTCGTGTTATTATTGTTATTATCATCATCATCATCATCATCATCATAACCACCATACTTCGTTCTCGGAATACTGTCGGGATAAACACTCAGTACCGCGTACAGTATTAAAAAAATTCAAACTCTGAAATAAAGGTACCATTTAAATGTTTCTGTTGTTACGATTAACCATCGTTAATGCAAAATAATACCGGTATGATTAAAACTATCAGGTCAAAAATAATTATTTACAATCCCATGCAAAAATGTTGACACTTCTGTTATGAAAGAGCACAATTTATTAAGTACAAACTAGAATCTTAACTAAATCTTAAAGAATCGTACAGTATTAACATCTTAGACTGATTAAAATAATCAGTGAATTGTCTAGCAAATTCATTGCAACTGTTAGGCTCCTATGACCAACTTCTATGTCTCCTACATACCATTAAAGGTTATACAAAATTAGGTAGTAAGATCCATTAATGTTCACCCCACAAATAAAGACGTTTGGTAGGGTTTTCAAGCGACCTGAAAGGGTGGAGAGGGTGTTGCTAGCAGTTTGTAGAAAGAGGGAGAGGTCAGCACTTCACAGAGAGGATGAGCATCTGCTCAATCTACGTGAGTGACCTCAGTGTTCGAACCCGGATATCTCGCTGCAGATCATAAAGCTGAGAAAACAAATCCAAGTGTCGCCACACCTAGTCATTGACTACCGTATGCAAATGTGGCGGCAACGGGATTCCACCTGTCCCGCGGTCTGAGGCGCATCCATCACGTGAGGATAATCTGCAAGAAAGCGTCCATATAATAATACGCCTCGCCTGTAACTCATAAAGGGATATGCACACGTTTATGTACATTACAAATCTATGGCTGAAGATTTATATGAAAAATAACGCATGTAAATCCTTATTCTTCTCTCAGTAATACCTTGTCAAGTCATCTTATAATGTCATACAGTGTAGACGCAGCAGAACCGCTTTTTTCTTTTTAGCGATAAACGCAAAATAGTAATATACGTTACAAGAGCGGTATGTTGACGTTTTCATGATCGAGGAAAAGATTGAAAAAGTGAAACGTAGTTGAGCTTTTTTAATTTCCGAGAACATGAAAACAAATATACCGCTCGTGTATCGTACATTATTTTGTGCGAAGATCGTTTATTACATACCTGAAAGACGAATTTCTAATTAGTTGCAATGAAATCTCCATCTTGGTTTCTGTTCAATGACGGCAAATTTGCGAAACAAAAATATCTATCTTCAACATTGTTGCTTTAAAATGTTTTCTGTGTTTACTATACTCCAGCAGGCCGTGATATACGTCTGTCTTTTTTTTCCCCCAGTCTATAAATGCGAACTTAAAACAAACGGTAAGGTTATGTAATGATTTATTTTTCATTTTAATATTTTAACAATATTATTTATATAACATATTGCAGTAATAACATCGGCATCTGGAATCTTGTTGATTTTTTCACGGCTTCCTTAATGTTACTTGTATCAGGAATGCAATAAGTTTCGTGGAGTAGTAGACTTTACTTAATTTTTGAAAATATTTAAAAACAATAATTAACATTGCAATTTAGGTGAAATTGCAGTGGTAAGTTTCCAATTTACAATTATTACTATGTTAAACGTCTCTAAAAATAATACGTTAAAAGCCTAAAGCAGTAAAATGAATGTCGCGCTTAAGCGGTAAGAAGAGGGAAATTGTTATGTGTGTTACGTTGGGAATACTGAATGTGGTATTTCACACTTACCGCGTATTGGTTTTGTGCGGAAAACAAGCAAATACGCACGATCTCGCACAAAATGATTTTTAGTTGTGGTTAGAGATATGTACACGTTTAGTGTTAAATATAGACTAAGTCGTAATTGTGTTTAAAGTGTTGTAGAATATTCTACATTCCAATATAAACAGATTTTGTCATATAAACAAGTAGCCGTGACGGCTTTGTTATTGAGATATGGCAACACTATGGGACGCGCGAGGTGGTGTTACCACAGTCTAGTATATATACAGTCACGAAGCTCAATACTTACTAAATATGCAAACATAGACAGTTGAAATACGCATCCCTAGATAGTTGCTAACCACCAGGATCGCTACTATCGCCTCATCACAGACTCTTTCCCTAGCAGCCGATAAAATGTATTGTACTTTCGATATCGTATTCTTTTGAAAAAATTAACACCTTCCTTTCACTATTGAAGTGTGAAATACATAAGATTTATGTATTATTTTCATAAAGTATTGCTATCAACGGACGCTTAAAACGGGCTCTTGTTCTTGACCCTACTATCCGTTTCGAAAGAAACCTAAATCAGGCCACCGAGGTTGATATTGAGAAGAAGTCTATATATGAACCTTGTCTGCCGTATCTTTCTCAAAAGTACAACGTCCCTCTTAAACAATGGTCCGTCATTGGTTTGCTGTTTGGCAGTAGAGGTTCAATCACAAAATTCACATGGAATTATCTTAAGGAACTTCACATTCCTTTTGATTATGTAATGTCTATTCTTATAAATATTATCATGGATTCTCTTCAAATATTACATCATCATCTCTATTTCAATTAATCAACTTCTATTTGTCTTCAACACTTAACTTTCTTTTTTCTTTAATATATCACATCACATTATATTGTACATGTTTATTGTATTCAGGACCCTTGTAGTCACTCAAAATTCTTTGAGCTGATGTCTATAATTTAGAATTTATATTATATTTTATAAACTCACATTCCTGGATCTTTCGGAAGAAGGATAAATCTGACCTCTTTTTCTTACAATATTTATACTACCACAAACGTCTTCTTGTCCCATATTATTATTCAAATTATTGTATTTTAGCCATTTACAGTTATTACAACCAACAACGAACATTTCACAGTTTACACAACTTTTCACAACAAAGCGAAATACGGCACAGTCAATGCCTTTTCGATCTACACCAGCCCGTAAAGTATGTTCGGGCTTTCTATTTCAGTGTATGGAGCTCAGTGAAATATTATTTTATAACTTTATTGCGTATCATTGCTAAGTTTTATTTAGTGCAATGTGTCCATAAGTTCCGTTTACTTCTTGCATAATATGTTGCAGAAATAATTACAAAACTGTGTTATTTTAATGTGAAGAGAATTTTACTCGTTAACATAATCTGTTCGCATCAACATTTTAAGTTTAGAATGGAAGCTATTTTGAGGTTCAATAAAAACGAATTTATATTATGATTTTAATTTAGCACATCTAGCTTCCTTAATTGTATGTAGACAGAAAATTTACCATACAACTCGTATGAAATTAGTGTACGTACGATTGTGTTACTTCGTCTCTTAGGTAGTAGAGAAATACAATAATTCAGTACTCAATTGTATTAAAATACAGACAAATAGAATGTGACGGGTGTCATACATAACATTATGTGTAATTATAATGCGAATATAGGAATATAAGTTAAATATAGTAAACATAACCTATACTTTAAATATGACATAACATACATATGTAGTGGCAGGGCATTGGAGACCACTAAAATTAGACAGAAATGGACAGTACAGTAAACATAACCTATAATTTCAACATATCTAAATATTCGTGCGGTGCAACTGAAAATTATTGAATCGTGCATAAATGAATGTACAAGAATTTCGCAATATTTAATCGAAATAAAGGCAGGTATTACACATACGAACAACGTCATTTTCACACAAAAAATAATATTACACCTTAACTCGCAAGGAATTATGTCTGAAGTATCTCCTAATCATTGTTTTAAATTTTATTAATGCAATTACACTACATTTTAGAGAAATATATGTTACTCTTTATGCATTCCAATTAATTTATATGGCTGAAACGCCGCCCTTCGTGATCGGGTTAAGCGAGTCACATGGTCTGCCTTACGGCCTGTATTAGATCACGATGGCAGTGACACAGTCTGTTGTTCCTAGTACTCACAGCGCTCCAAGCGGCTAGCAACTATCGCGAGAAATGCAACTCATTGGCAAAAAAAAACATCCCAAACTTCGTGACTGTATATAGTAGACTGTGGTGTTACGTCGGAGCCCAGATCATATATGTAACAGCTCATCTCTATGTTAAAATCGGCAGCACTTTGAAGAGAACAACCGCCAGGATCGCCACCCGTCCACCGTAAACGAACACGAGATGGCAGTACAGTCGCTAATGCAATTCAAATGGGAATTATGACGTGACTCCTTATGTAACAACTAGATGGCAGCATACTACTAGTAACCCTGACAAAAGATGTTACCGTCAAAACCTCGGCCTTATGCCGAGTTATCTGGGTATATATGATCTAGGGTCGGAGCTATTCATGCTTCAGTCACTCACAAGCAAACATTCTCATGGGGTTAATTTTTTTCTTCCACCATGTTAATAATATCAAAACAAGTGCTTATACAAATTTTGGCCACTTGAGCGCAATTACAACGGCCTTCCAAAAAGTAAGTTTACCTGGGGCCGTTTACAGAAACAAAACAAAATTCCATGGAAAGATTAAATGAACAGATACAGCAGTTATTGAGCTATTTTCCAACATATTCCCCATCGGAACAGAGACATTTGTTAGCCGCAGGATCAACTTTCGTATTCCTTGCCGTATAAGTCTGCCGCCTGGGATCGGAACCATATGACAGCTATCTGCACCTCTCTGTTGATCCCACGGTATGACAAATGTCACGATTCCGGTGAGGAATATGTTCAGAAATAGTTCAACAGTTTTATTGCTGTACCTGTTTCAATAAAACTCTCCATGAAATTTTGTTTTCTTTTTGTAAACGACCCCAGGTTAACTTACTTTCTGGACGCCCCTCGTAAATGCGCTCGAGTGGCCAAATTTGTTTAAGCACTTGTTTTAACATTATTAACATGGGGAAGAAAAAAATAACTTTTTTTTTATCTGCCGCCATGAGAATGTTTGCTTGTGAGTGACTGGTGCATGAATAGCTTCTCGTGCGCCCCACAGTATTGCCATATCTCGATAACAAAGCCGTCATGACTATTTGTTTATGTGACTAAGTCTGTTTATATTGGAATATACAATACTCTACAATACTTTACAGTACACAATAACTACTCACTCTGTATATTTCATCTTAACATTTTGAAAGCCAATATCAAAATTATGCCCCAGACATTTTAAAGAATGTGCTTTTAGGAGTAGAATGTCCAAGAGGTTTTGAATTTATCTTTAAAAATGACTGAGATATAGTCACTTTTTAAATTTGGATCCCAAATATTTTTAAAACTAATCTCGAATTTAAGCTGTTGAAGCAATGAAATTTCTATATATAGAAATATGAAAAATGTGCATCAATTAGGGAAAAAAAAATTCAAATTATGTCATCCTCACTCCTTAAGTTTCACTCAGTTACACCCTGTAATACTGAACATTAGTTTTCAGCATAGAGACATGTATTACCTAAAAGAAAGAGTTCCTTTACGAAAGAAAACCTAAAAAAACACATAGTTTATCAGAGAAGAAAACTTCACTCCGGCACCGGGTATCGATCCCGGGTCCTTGGTTCTACGTACGAAGTGCTCTAACCATTGAGCTACGCCGAAGTTCAATCCACAGCACCGGATCGAATCCCTCTCCTCTAGTGTTTTTTCCTTTGTGGCCTAACTCCAAGTTCGGCACATATGTTGACATATAGGCCTGAGCTTATTAAGTCAACTGCGCACTCAATTGAGTGACTTGGTGGTCGGGCTGTTACCATAACAGATATATTCTATAGGACCAAAAATTAATCTTTGCCTAGACTTATAGTTTATTTTCATTTAAACTACGACAAAAGCAGTTGCATTAACACAAGTGAAATTATTTGAAATTTGTCCTCAAATTTTTTTTGAAAGTAATTATAATTAGAAGTTACCTCAATCTCTCATTAAAAGCGCACTAAAGCATTTCACGGTCAGCTAATTTTAGTACTTACTTTAATGCGTATTTCCAAGGTTCTTGGTACATAGTTGCATACATATTTTGGCTGTTTTTACTGCATATAAATCCTCGGTCTAAGCATGCACAGAGTACATTAAACGTATGACCGCAGGAACGTTCTTGAACTTGTCTGTGTATTTTTTTTTTTCGCATAAACTTGGATGACAGATAAATTATGAAGGATGCGTTCACATTTTATCTGCAATATGTTGTACACACGAATTAACTTCATTACGTTATTTCAAAGAAACCTTTTTTGCAGGTCAATTAAAATGTCTGAGGCATGCAGTCTTTATCTGTAACAGCCAGAGTGGGTATTAAATAAGGAATTTGAGACGCTGCCGTTCGCCTTTAATGCACTTGACGAGATTAATAGGCGATTCCGTGGACGATATGAAGGTCTCGGGGAAGTGTTTTATAATCGCTGAAGTAAGTTTAATGAACAGTTATAATTACTGCAACTTTGAAATTAAAGTTCTATATCTACCAGTAATCTAATTTCATTTATCGAACGCACACGCCAACGTTCCTCAGAAGAACGCTTTTATTGTACTAGATATTTATACACGACCTATGGAAATGACTTCAATTAGTACGAATTCAGTAAATCGCGGATGAACTTGGAGAATGAGGATAAACATAGACCGACATCATAACAAATTTATATCAATGATGGGAAACAAATTATATAGGCAGGTCCAAGTATTTGTGGAGATCGCGATAATCACGAAATGTTGGATATAGAGTACAACTGATTTTTCACTGATGTACTATTCAATAAATAATTAAGTAAACAAGTGAATAAATAAATAAATAAATAAATAAATAAATAAATAAATAAATAAATAAATAAATAAATACGTAAATAAATAAATAGATAGGTAAATAAATAAATAAATAAATAAATAAATAAATAAATAAATAAATAAATAAATAAATAAATAAATAAATAAATAAATAAATAAATAAATAAAATAAATAAACGACTTCACTGTATTAACATTATAAATGTTGGTGTTATGTTACTTGGCTGATTAGTTTCGATGTTGTTTGCATCACCCTCTGAATCCTACAAGCAACATCGAAACTACACAATCAGGCAACATAACACGAAAAATTTATTATCTAAACACAGTGAAGTCGTTATTTATTTATCTACTGAAATAACTTAATACTACATCAGTGATTATATGGCTAAAATTCACAAAATGGGACAAAATGAGATATTTTTCGATATTTTAAATGATGTATTTATTTAGTTCATTTATTTCTGTACATTATTGTTAATGTGTATACCTGGTAACAGCGGCGGCTCGTGAACTTGTGGATTGGGAGAGCTGCAGTAGATTTCGGTACATACAAATTTCATTTCTTGATACCATTACTAATAAGTATAGGACAAAAATAAATGCACTACATATAGAAAAACCAAAACTTCCTGACTTAGTTGGGAGATGTCTGTGGGGTCATTTGCTAATTCCTAAGAAAAACTAATACCATCGATTTCAGTCTGAATTTCAGATCGGCAGACACTCAACTTACAATCTACCAGTTCATCCTGAATTGTCTTAAAATAACCTTAAACAGTGGCAAGTTCCAAATGATTTTTGAAGGCTCGTTTAGATTACTCACGAACTGTAGCAACCCACGAAACACACCAGGGTTCTTCGAATCGTTTTATCATCATGTCCCCTAAGGGGAAGTTCAAATTGGCCACAAAATTTAATACAATCAATATATTTTTAAAATAATTTCACGATTTTTTCTCACTTCTTGATTATGTTTGAGAATGTTTGTTCTGTTCGTTTCACTTAATTGCACAGCAGTGTTAGTTTTGCGTAACATAGCCAATGAAACAACATTTTTCAGGTGAGACTGCGAAGATTCGTGCATTTTGCTTTTTAGGGGCAAATGTCCTAAATGTGTCTCACTACTCCTAGTCCATGCAGCATCACCACCGAAGAGGAGGCAAGGAAAACAAAATACAGATTTTTTGTTCACATCCACGTAACCACAAATGCTTAGCGTAAATTTCATTGTTATACTTCCTTACATATTATATGCACTATTTCGGCTGGATGAAGCTTAAGTAAGATTTAAATCGGGTAACGGACGACCCTTTAATTTCACTTCATTACATCAATATTCTCCGCAAGGGAAAGTTGAGAAAAATAAAATTAATATTCTGTAATTCACACACACTCATGCTTGCAAATTTTCACTGGTTAAGTTACGGTAATAAGACGTCACACCAAATCAACACTCAGATATACTGATGGTCAACAATTTTCTAAAACTGGAAAAGAAGTCTCTTTCGTATTTTACGTGCTATATCAAAAGGATTCTACTCGTGCAATCATTTTGAGTTAAAGCAAATATTAGGTTCTGCTGGAGGCTGGATATATACGTAATAATAAGGCAAAATAGAATATTAATTTCGTTATATTAACTCGATAAGATTCTACAACAATAAGTATGCAAAAGAAAATAACAATTTTGTCATTAAGTTTCAAGGGAATAGACAATCCATTTGACGCAGCATTACAGCAGCGGTGTGGGAGGAGAGGAAAGATCCCTTGTGGCCTGGCTCTGCAAGCCACTGCAGCGAGATATGGGTTTTAAACAGCGGCAGTTTCCCTCTCTACCCCCTGACCATGCAAGAGACACTCTCTATGAGCTGACCACCCTGCAGATCCCAGGACGACTTTGAATGCAGTGTCAATTCCAATACAGTCGACGCGCAAAAAGATAATGCATAAGATAATAGTACATATTCCCGGCCAGATGAAATGTAAAGCAATTTACCAATAAAAGCTGTAACTATTCTTCTAAAAATTAAAATAAATATTATTTTTATTTTCCTGTCAAAGCAGGGAGTGCTGCAGCTCCTCAGCTCTTTGGACGAGCCGCGCCTGACTGGTAAGGTTTATCTTGTCTCAGTAGCAATAAAACCAGGTCCCTTCAAATGAGGGTGGAGATTATAGGAGCGTTGTAAATTTTCAGGATTCCTTTCAAAACCTTGGCATTGTACAGGCTGCCGGAACTCAGTTTCTTGAAAGACGATCGCAGTGACGGAATTACACAGTACGAAGAGAGATATTTTGTTACTTTATTTTGCGCTAAAGAATGTATCAACTAGTCCCTTCCGTCACTGGCATCGCTTCACTCTCCCCATTGCAATAACAACACAGACGAGGTAAGACATATCTCCTTTCTCTCTCTTTTCACAGTGAGACAAGATTCATCACACAGGCTTTAGATCAATGTTACATAACTGGCCACGATTATTTAAAAAAAAAATTTATTTTATTCTAGAATTTATATAATAATGTCCACAAAAATGTCAGTTCAGAGACGTCTCAGAACTGACAAAAACCAATTTTTAATTTCTTATTCCTTAAATCTTATGTTGATTACTTGGTTTAAGATTACGTTGAATATGCACACCCAAATATCTCACTGTTAAATTAAACCTACATAACTCATTTTGCGAAATTTAACTATCTCAGAACTGACTGGTAATAACGATACTCACTGGAAAACAGTTACATATGTTTTCCTTTCTCTAATATAAAAATTACATATCACCCTTTCACTGCAAACTCCTACAGTGTGGCCCATACCAAACAAATGAAGAGCTTTTCTGTCTGGACTCTTGCAGTCATCCAGTGGATACTTTTATCGCTTGTCGCTATGTGCCACAGAACTGATAATAACTACTGGGTGAACAGTATAGAGCAGAACAGGTTCACTGCCTCGCGCGGCCTTGAGTCCCCCCAACTCCGCGCGCATAGCCGGCCGGCCGTGAAACCTGTTCTGCCCTATACTGTTCACCTAGTATTAGGGACTGGTTTAAATAATATTTAGAGCATTAAAGAAACGGTTGTAATAAACTAATAAATGATGGTGTATGATAACATTTAATCCTATGAAATATTGTGTTTCACCGTTTAATTACTGAATGACAATAAAAATGCTTTTGAATATGTAGTCAGGGACACGTCACAGAACTAACATTTCCACACTCAGAATTGCTGTTCAGGCATAATATGGTTTAATTAGAATTGTACAAATAACGATTAAATTACAACATGATAAATGTCATTGTTTTAGTAGGTAAAATTCGATAATTTCTAGTCAGTTGCACAATAAATTTCAAGGACATGTTTTGGCCAATTTCGTGATTTCTAGCCACATGTGTTAAAAAAGTGTAGCCCTATTCAAGAATGAAGAACTGATTTTTATTGACATTCAGAAATTCGCAGATTATAATGAATAATCTTCAAATAAAATAATCGCGATAAATTCCGAAATGGGATTGCAGTAGCGAAATATGAACATCGCAAATTATTATTATTGTGTCATTTTACAGCGAATTTCAAATTCTCAGAATTAAAATAAAATTTTACGGCTACTGGTTAACTGTTGTTCACTTGGATTTGTTATAATCCAGAAATATTCCTAGCATCAAGCAACCACTTGCAGCATCTAATGAAGATTCTGAAAGATTTATTTCAATGTAACAATAATTTGATTGTAACAGAAGACGCTTTGAATGAAGAAAAGGAACATTGAAATATGTGCAATGCTGCGGTTTGGGGATGTTCCGGATCCTTATTAAGTATAAATTAACTTTCATAAAAATTCACGCTGTAAGATGTAATACCAGAGTTATGTTTAAAAATACAGCATTCTCTTTCACATCAAATAAATTAAACGACTGTGGAAATCCTTGCATAAATTGCCAATTCCTTCTTAATACATACATTTTTAGTGGGTTATTTTAAGACGCTTTATCAACAGCTGTAGTTATCTAGCGTCTGAATGATATGAAGGTGATAATGCCGGCGAAATGAGTCCAGAGTCCAGCGTCGAAAGTTATCCAGCATTTGCTCTTAATGGGTTGAGAGAAAACCCCGAAAAAAAACTTTCAACCAGGTAACTTGTCCCAACCAGGATTTGAAACCTAGCCCGCTTGCCTAACGCAAGCTAAACATTATTCCACAGAAGTGGACTGCTTCTTAATAAATATTTACGAAATTCATAAATAAAGTTGAAAATGTTTGCAAAAACGTATTTTTATTCTTTATAGCATATCGATAACTGTATGTGTAAATTTGCAGGAGAATAAAAATAAAATAAAATAAACAAAAATTTCATTAAAAGACATTTTATAATACATGGCCTATATATATCTCATAAATTACATATCTCTCCTTTGCAAGATCTTCTACTCCAGGACAAAATGTTAGTTAACTGTTCAATTCCATGAATATAATAATGTACTTAAACTAAGTGACCATTTTTGTAGATACGAGATATCACTTCTTACAAGCAAACATTCTCATGGGGGCAGATAAAAAGTTATATTTTTTTCTTCCACCATTTTAATAATGTCAAAAGAAGTGCTTATACAAATTTTGGCCACTCGAGCGCAATTATTAGGACCGTCAAGAAGGTAAGTTTCCCTGGAGCCGTTTACAGAAAGAAAACACAATTTCATGGAAAGATTTATTGCAACAGGTACAGCAATTGTTGAGCTACTTTTCAGCACATTCTCCACCGGAATTGAAATATTTGTCATGTACAGCTTTTGTATATCTGTGTCGTAGAAGTCTGCCGCCTAGAATTGCAACCATTGTGTGACAACCGTTTGCACATCTCTGTTGGTCCCATGGTATGCCAATGTCTCAATTCTGTCGTCGATTTGCAAAAGGGGACGTGTCCAAAATGACAGTGTTGGAAAATCGCAAAAATTATAACCAAGTTAAATTAAAATATTCACATATTTTTTTTCCTAATTAGGTCACATTGGATACATACATTCAGGATCTATGAACATTTTAATTTTTCAAGTCTGCTATGGTTCTTTTACAATTTCCCAACACTCTGTCATTTTGGACGTGTCCCCTTTTGCAAATCGACGATAGAATTCCGGTGGGGAATATGTTGAAAAATAGCTCAACAATTGCTCTATCTGTTCCAATAAAACTTTCCATGAAATTGTATTTTCTTTCTCTAAAGAGACCCAGGGAAATTTATTTTCTGGCGGCCTTCGTAATTGCACTCGAGAGGCCAAAATTTGCATAAGCATTTGCTTTGACATTATCAACATTGTGGAAAGAAAAATAATAACTTTTTTTTATCTGCCCCCGTGAGAATGTTTGCTTGTTAGCCACCGATATGGAATTAGAGGTTATTATAAAATTATATGAAATGTTTTTAATTCAAACTTACATATTTAAAATCGATCAGAATTCGACTAACCGGTCGATTAATGAATTAAATGCATTCGCAATTAATATTTAAGGAGAAAAATTCGCTCCGGCTCCGGGCATCGAACCCGGGTCCTTGGTTCTACATAACCAAGCGCTCTAACCATTTAGCTACGCCGAATTCTATCCACAGCACCGGACCGAACCCCTCTCCTTCGTTTTTTTCCCTTTCGGCCTGACTCCAAATTAGGTATACATGTTGACGCATATATCCAATGTCAACTGCCATTATATTAGGAGCGCACTCAGTTGAGTGACTTGTTTGGCCGGGATTCCGCAGTTATGTGCACAGTAATCTGTACAAATATATGCACTGCAGCTATGAGAATATTATCGATTTATTAATTTGTCCTACAGAATAATATCTGCTGTGGATAGAATTCGGCGTAGCTCAATGGTTAGAGCGCTTGGTACGTAGAACCAAGGACCCGGGTTCGATCCCCGGCGCCGGAGCGAATTTTTCTCCTTAAATATTAATTGTCAATATCACAGATATTATTCTGTAGGACAAATTAATAAATCGATAATATTAAATGCGTTCGGTTAACCGATAAAAAATTCAGTCCATCGACGTCTCTAGAGCGAATAGTGAAAAAAATTATACAAGATGATAAACTAAAGAAAAAGTAAACAAACAAATACATGTACTAGGAAATAAATAATCATAGCATAACGAAGTAATTGTATAAAACAAGAAAGAAATAAATAAGCGTATAATGAAGAGAAGTCAATACCCAAACGCAATAAAGAAAAACGAAAACTCCGTTCAACTACTGACTGTATATTGACTAATGGCTGAGCCACTGTTGTGCCAACACCTTCATATGCTCGTTACAGCTACCGAACGGTATAATTTTCCTCGGCCAATGCGTCACTTCGCTTTATCATTACTTAAACCCTATGTTCAAATCAATACGGGGTCCTTAATAACGTGTCAGGTGATAGAATAGGCTGCATCCTGTTGTTACAGTAGCTGGCTCTGGGCCCGAGCCCCAGGCCCGCGGGCTAGCCACTCCTTGCACACAGCCGAGGTGTCCTCCCCTTTCCCGTGGAAATTCATAGAAAGCTCCAAGCCCTCTCACGAACCTAATTACTTTTGTTTATAAAGTATACATATTAAACGCGCGCGAGGTGAGGCGAGGGCAGTGAAGTGTAATTTGGGCCTGCCTCCTCAGCCAGCCAAAACATACACCACTGAGCATTTGAAGGGCCTCGCCTCAATTTCCAGGCCTTGAGAATCCCACTTATTCGTTATCCTGTGGGACGTAAGAGCATCGAATCCTAGGAAATTAATGATGATGTTATACAGAGTGTATGTATGTGTATGTATTTATTCACACTGCAATAGGTATATACCCGGTGGCAGTGGTAACTAATTACACTCAATAATGACAATAATAAACTTATTAATTAAAATACAGTTAATAATAATACCAATAATTAATACAAATAATTAATACTAACAATAATTTATAATAATAGGGAATATCCTAAATTAAATGAAGCACGATCACTTAAAATAACATTTAAAATAAATCTAATTTGTATCTTAAATCTAAGTTCGAACTAAAACCCACGAGTATGATATGTTCATATCTGCACAAGTACCTTTCCACATTACACTCATTTCGCTGTCAACTCACTCACTGCACTGGAACTACGACACATTTCACTGATTCTATCCTGATTTCACTAACACTTCAAAAACATTTCACTGTTCAAATACTTTGCACTGCCACTATAAACTATAAAGCTTCCCTGACAGGAACACGTTTCACTGACACATCACACTCCACTGACACAACACACTTCACTGACACAACATAATTCTTCACTGATACAACACTTCAATAACAAAATATCATTTACATCCTTTACATACTGTGTATAATTACCGTCTATTAGTAAAGTCCTTAAGCCTATTTTTAAATACTTTTTGGTTGTTGGTAAAGCCTTTAGTAAGTCTGCAGGTAAAGCATTCCAGTCCCTGATAGTACGATTGAGAAAAGAAAACTTTCCAGTGTCCGTCCTCTGTCTTCTTTCCCTCAATTTATATGAGTGATCGTTCCTTGAAGAGTAGGCTAATTTGGCGGTTGCAACCTATTTTTTATTTCTCTCCAGGCAGGCTCACCTCTGTAAGTTTTGAACAGTGCGCATAATCGAATTCGCGTTCTCCTGTCCTTGAGTGTGTCCCATTTTAATGGTGAATTTTTCCTACTACACTTGAGAGCCCGTTTTTGAATCTTTTCCAGTGTCTTAATAGGTTCTAATCTGTAAGGATCCCAACATGCAGCACCATATTCCATTACTGGACGTACTAGTGATTTATATGCAATCTCTTTGGATTTATCAGAGCCTTTTCTTAGTACCCTCATCACAAAGTGTAACGCTCTCCATGCTTTTCCCGCTGTGTCCGTAACGTGTTCCTCCCAGCCGAGATCGCTGCTAAATGTTATTCCGAGGTATTTACATTTGTTAACTTCCGGAATGGTTTCACCCCCTAACGTATATGATGCGACTATTTTATTTCTTTTCCTTGTAAAGCTGATGGCTTTGCTCTTTAGAGAATTTATTTTCATTTTGTTGGCTATTGCCCAATCGTGAGTGATTCATTATTACGTGTAAATACTTTGTGTGTGTATTGTAGAGGTGAAACTAAGACTAAAACGTTCTATACAACTTTTTCTCAAAACATTTAATTCCAGAGTTCCAGTAGATGGCACCTACGTCATGGTAACTGCATAGGCATTACTGTTCTCCCACACATTTGGTATGGTATTGTGAGGAATCAGTTGCTCGGACCTCGAGTTCACCTATGCGGTTGACTGGGGAAATCTACCGCGCATTCTTGGAATGCGAATTGCATGGTCTGCTACATGATATCACTTTTCCAACGCGAGTGAATTTATGGTTTATGCACAATGGTGCTCCTGCGCATTACTGCCGCAACGTAAGGGCATATCTCAATGCTGCGTATCCAGGTCAATGGGTAGGTCGCGCAGGGCCAACTCCTTGGCCAGCCAGATCACCGGACATGAACCCTCTGGACTTCTTCAAGTTGAGGGACAGCACTTTTTTGAACATGCATTACACTAAGAATTGTGCAAATGAGTAAAGTCTAGAAGAAATTGCTTTACATTCTTTACTGTATTTGGTTTTAGTTCACAAAACGTGCATAAGTGGATTGCCGAGGATATGGATTTAGTGACTGTGGTTATTTTTGTATTGAAGTTCAAATGCACTTTACGAAAGTAATAATTAGTTTACTTATGGCGTGTTATCCTTTCTTTGTTTGGGAGCGCAAGTTCCACGAAAAATGGCGTTAACTCTGGAAAAAGTTGTATAGAACGTTTTAGTCTTAGTTTCACCTCTACATTACACACACACAAAGTATTTACACATAATAATGAATCACCCTGTATTTATTCCAAACCGTTGTTTTCGGTCTAGTTTCTCGGTATCAATTGTGTCCAAAACTAGGTCTACTTGTTCGGTATCAGTTTTTTCGTATTAGACTAGACGGCAGTTCGGAAGGCGGTTGGCTGCTATATGCGCCGTAGCATTTCTGGCATGTGACGTCACAAGCTCGTACAGCAGAACCAATTGGAATCAGTCTGTAACAAGTACTTCCCAAGTTCGTTTGTTCACGTGTGAGTGTTTCAATACATTGAATAAGTAAAATTAACATTTACTGTTTGTGTGTAAGATAAATAAATGGAAGAAGAGACTGTAAAAAAAAAAGTATTGCACAGATAGGTGCGGAAAATATTGTTTAAGGTATATAATTATTTTAAAAACGTTGACGAGCACAACAGTGCCGGCCATCTTGATGCTGGCTGCAACGTTGCCAGCGTGCAAGAAACGACTGCAGAAGCATGTGGTGTGGGATTGAGAACCGTGCGCTATTTGCATCGCACGTGCGCGTGAAGTACGATGTGGCAATGTTGCACGCTGCCTTGCCCTCTCTATCTGTCTCTCTCGACGCAAACGCTAGCAGACTACCGCCTTCCGAATTGCCGTCGACTCTAGTTGCGTCCAAATCTAGCCCTACTTTCTAGGTATAAAATTTGTGAAAAGTAGGTCTACTTGCTCGGCATCAAATTTATACAAACCCAAGCCTACCGTGGCTAATTTCCTTGGAAATACAGGATGACTATAAAGTCTCGATCCGTTTTCGAGTTAACGTTGGCTGATATACTAGTATATTGGCTATTGATGAACGGGTGACTGTTGGCTCTCGATTGCGTCGTTTAACTTATGCACAGGTGCAAGAGGTGTTTAGACGTAAATTCCACAAAGCGGCGACAATACGAGCAAATATCCTACTCCTGGTCAATAAATTTCAGCGGGCAGGTAATGTCGCCGATGCTCCACGTTCCGGTCGATCTGCTGTGCCGGAGCAGACTGTGGCACAGATCCTAGATGCCATCGAAAGAAGTCCTCAAGCATCGACTCGTCGTTTAAGTAAGGAGCTAGATGTGCCCAGAGCCACTGTGTTGAAGATTTTGAGGTTTACATTGAAAAAGTGTGTTTATCACATCCAGATGTTACACAAACTAGGCGTGGAAGATTATGCAGCTCGTAGGGCAGTGTTATCACTTAATGGAGGCTATGAATAACGAAAACTTATTCGAACATATCCTGTTTAGTGTCGAGGCCACATTCCACATTTCTGGTAAAGTGAATAAACACAATTTTCGCATATAGGTTAACGAGCCACCACGAATGGCAAAGGGATACCCCAAAAGTTAACTTACAAAAACCAATGTTTACGATTCTTTCATGTTCGCAAAAGGTACCATTACAGGCAACACTTACCTAGACATGCTGCCAGACTTTCTGGAACCACAGCTAGAGGCACTGTTGTCTTTAAGAACGACAGAACACCCCCCGCATTTTGCGTACCTCAACCAGCGCTTTCCTAACAGATGGATTGGCAGAGGTTCACCACGAGTATGGCCATCACGTTCACCTGACCTAACGCCGTTAGACTTTTTCGCCTGGTGGTTTTCAAGTCAAAAGTGTGCAAAACGAAAGTACGAGATCTAAAGAACCTGAGGAATTGTATTCGGGAAGCATGCGCAGCGATTACAGGCAATATGCTGACGATTATCTTTAGGGCTACAGGTGAAAGATGAGGACAATGCTATGAAATGGATGGCGGGCATGTTGAATTACATGAAGTTGTTATAATAATAATAATAATAATAATAATAATAATAATAATTATTATTATTATTATTATTATTTATTTATTTATTTATTTATTTAATCTGGCAGAGCTAAGGCCAGTAGGCCTTCTCTTCCGCCCAGCCAGACTCTAATTCTAATTGAATACAATTGGTTACATAGTTATTATATTAATATCTAGACCATAAAACAACATGACAGTAAATAATGAAAGTTGGATAAGTAATGTTAGTGTGACAATAATAAACATTGGTAAGAAATAGTGATGATGATGATGATGATGATAAAAATAATAATAATAATAATAATAATAATAATAATAATAATAATAATAATAATAATAATAGGTAAAGGTAAAAGTATCCCCGTATCGTGCCATGAAGGCACTTGGGGGGCATGGAGGTAGAGCCCCATGCTTTCCATGACCTCGGCACTAGAATGAGGTGGTGTGGTCGGCACCACGCTCTAACCGCCTTTTACCCCCGGGAAAGACCATAATAATAATAATAATAATAATAATAATAATAATAATAATAATAATAATAATGAGATAATTTAAATATTTATTCTGTGATATATATATATATATAACCATTAAACATTGAGAAACCTGAAACAGCTATTATTATTAACAAGAATTGTTAGAAAAGTATTTCGTTAATCTATTCTTAAATTGGTTTGATGTCTGATAGTCCCTGACATTACTCGGTAGGGAATTCCAAAGCCGAGGAACAGCCACAGTGAAAGAAGATGAATATGAGGATGTTCGGTGGGAGGGAATGGATAATATTGAGGAGTGTTGTGATCGTGTGTCTAGGTTATGATGGGTGGATAGATTTTGAAAACGAGACGCAAGATAAACAGGAGTGGAGAAATGCAATATGTGAAAGAGAAGGGAAAGACAGTGGATTTTCCTACGATCTTCTAGACGGAGCCAGGACAACATTTCGAGGGATGGTGTTACGTGATCAGCCCGGCGAATATTGCAGACGAAACGGATGCACATATTATGAACACGTTGTAGTCTCTGCGCCAAAGTATGTAACTCCATATTGATTTCATGTCCGCATGTCCACTATTTCTGTAAAATGGATCGAGACTTTATAGTCACTCTGTATTAAAATAGATCTCATAATACTTTCTGTTTTACATCGTATAATGAGAAAATAAAAACGGAAACTTCAGTACTGAAGAAGCGGTGAGTCACAGATTCATAAGTAACAAATGCGAAACTCCATAAATCTCAGGATGAATTCATTAAAATTAAAAAGGATAAAATATGTCAGAAAACGACATAAAGGTATTTTTAACTGGACTGTAGAGGATGATGAAAGAAATATATTTGAAACTGGAATGTATTTTCCCTAAAGAATAGAAGTTCATTTCGTAATTCATATTCTTTGTGGACTAGATTTACATTTACTTCAAGGAACATGTGTACTATTTACGTATTGCTGTGGAGGTCAAGCACAAAATAAACATCATTCTGAAAATCTACGTTGAAGGTGACCACTAGATGCAGGAAGATTGAGATGCAAGGAAAATATATGGAACTCGGCAGATTGTCTGAGTGATAGGGACATCGGAATAAGGCCAGTACTTCACAACGATGATTATTGCTCTGTGGACTTACCTCTTGAAGAGCTCTAGCATGAATTGTTTGTTTCGCATGAGAAGCAAGCACGTGACAGAGGCTATAAAGTTAGAGATATCTACAAATCAGTTTAGTGAATCTTTTCTTTTAAGCGGGATATAAAATTACACACATTCCTAATTTAATTCATACATATAAAAGCCAGGTGTGCCTTGCGACAAGTTCAAAGGGAAAAAACGCAAGTGAATAATACCAATTATATCCTTTGTGGTCATTACTTCCAAATTTTTACTTTGTTTATTACAGCTGAAGAAATAAATTCTTATCATACTTTTCTTTCGGTGCTTGCATTCCACTCAATCGGACTCATTTTCCTTTGAATTCGGATGCTCGTTATTCCATTTCTCCCCTCTTTCAATGAGTTTGGGTTCCTTAATTAGTTAATTTAATTCTCAGACAATCTACGAATTCATTACACAGTAACTCCAAAGTTTGTGGAATTAATTGTATGAAGGGACTCTAGAATATTTTTAACAGTTTGTTTTAATGCCAATAAATATTTAAGAATGTCCGTCTCAGTAAAACTGCAATAATTTGTTATAAACGTGAAATGAAAGCGAGACTCAATTTGTTCATAAAACGTTCTATATTTTAGGTACCAGTGTAATTGTATTAAATGTAAAAAAGATTACAGTTAATTTATTACATTAATAACACAGGCCTGCGAGGGGGGGGAAAGACTTTAGTGATTTTGCTGCATCCATAACCCAGTGCTCTAATGTAAAATTTTGTATTAACCTATTGATGAGCCTCAGAAACATAATCTGAAAGGCTGTGTGATTAGATAGTGAAAGTTCTGAAGAGTTTACCAGTTTGAACTCAATGATTTAATAAGAGATTTAGGATTACCCAAGAAAAAGCTGAGCGCTAACGATCCAGATTAAAAGAAATGAATTTTCTGACATTAGGAAAATTTCTTCGTTGGTACAGGAGTAGAGAAGAGGAATTTACTCTCTGCTCTTCATAAGAGAGTACCTTAGTAAACTGCAGTGATATTCCTGGTTTGATACAAAAGTTTAATGTTCAGTACGAAGTGGATGAAGTCCATTTCTCCAAAAGAAGTCTGAAGGCAGTGATCAGTGCTTTTGCACAATGGCAACAAGTACGAGTATGCTTCATTACCTGTTGCTCATTCTGTACACCTTAAAAGAACTTGTAAGAATCTGGAACTGGTTCTTACAAAGATAAAATATAAACATCATAACTGGATGATCTGTGGAGATCTGAGAGAGTTGTGCATGTTTCTTGGTCAGCAGACTGGATATACTAATTTTCCACATTTCCTCTGTGAATGCGACAGCAGAGTAGAGATGGCCGATATTTCACAAACCGATATTTTGTCAGGTATTTTTTGTCACAGGTAAACCTGTGACTGATGACATGAAATATCTGTGACAAAATATCGCTATCGAAATCTGCTCCGTATTCAGTACTCTGTGACTGATATTTTCTCCTCTACGTCGTGAGTTTGCGCATGCGCATGATACAATAACAGCAATCGGGTGGTACGATTTAAATAATAGTAATACCATTGGTTACCAGTACTTTATCTTACGTAAAATCCTGTCTGATCAACTGTATTGTTTTGTAATTATTTTCCAATATTTTTCCGAATACTTACAGTATGTTTCGTTAATTTTTATTCTATGGCTCAATATTATAATGTTAATGCACGACTTGAAGTAATTTATCCATTATATATACAATAGAAAGGATAAATTTTTAAAATGATTAGAATAATCACATAACCTCAATTTCTCCATGCCAAACTACATTTAAAAATTATCAAATGATTCACTATCTACAATATAACCTCTTGGTACATGAGGTTAACTTTCGACATGTTACTGTTTAGTTAGGTAGGTATTTATTTGTTAATGGCACATGTACATAATTTATTTGTTGGATTTTCCTACATAAATCACTGATGTGTGGTGTGTGTAGAGAAATCGTATTCACATTTCATTTCTCTTCAATATTTCCTGTTAATTTTTATCGGTGTGACAAAATATCGGTGTAATTCATGCATATTGTGCTTACTTATCGATATAAAATATCGGTGTGACAAAATCACCGATAAAAGTCACAGATATTTAATCGTCACAGTCACAGTTGTCACAGATACTTGAAAATATCGTTTAAGCTCATCTGTACAGCAGAGCAAGAAGCAGTCATTGGGAACAAAAACAATGGCCAAAAGAAACATCTCTTGAACCTCACACAAGACGAAAAGCAACAAACCCAACTTCACCATGAAGAGAAAAAGGCGGTATTACTTTTCCATATTAAATTCAATAACGCTACATTTACATTGCTAAAAGTACCAATGCATGTTGCGGAAAAATTGTACGTGATAGAGAAAATCTGAGCTCAGTTTCGGATTCAGAACCCCAAGGAACTATAAATCCAGCCTGAATTTTTAGAACAGTTTTTTTACCCTTAATTTTGCAGGCCTGTGTTATTATCCAAGTATGGTAACTATGGCAACAAGATTTATGCTTCATTAGTTGCCAAATATGCCTTTTCACTTATAAAATATTGTGTATTATTTTAATTTTTTTAAATATTCTATTTTTAATTGCCGAGATATTACACTCTTATCCATTTTCAAATTGTGCATTGTATGGAATTAAGACATACAAATAATTTTTAACGAAAGTAAAACTCCCAAGTGCCATATTTATTTATTTATTTATTTGTTTATTTACTTATTTATTATTTATTTATTTACTTATGCGATGTTAGTAAATTACAAATGAATACAAGTTAATAATAATAATAATAATAATAATAATAATAATAATAATAATAATAATAATAATAATAATAATAGTTTTATTTTCCCTGGTAGAGTTAAGGCCATCTGGCCTTCTCTTCCACTCAACCAGGTTCAAAGCACATACAGAAAAATACATACTGGTATACACATCATTAACTTAAAAAAAAAATAATAATAATAAAAATAAATTAAATAAAACAAAAAAGAGAGTTTGAATAGATTTAAATATAACCACAAACAGAAAAATGCATTCCGGTATATAATATAATATAATATAATATAATATAATATAATATAATATAATATAATATAATATAATATAATATAATATAATATAATGTATAGTATGGTATGTTTTGGTATGGTGTGGTGTGGTATGGTATGATATGGTATGGTGTGGTGTGGTGTGGTATGATATGATATGATATGATATGATATGATATGATATGATATGATATGATATGATATGATATAAACTAAGTAAATATAAAAGGCTGACCCTGATTAAATTTTTGGTTTTAAGATAAGTGTCAAAAAAAACTTAAATTTCCTTTTCAGAATTAAACAAATAGCTATTGGATTCTACAAACTGCACACTAAATAGTATATTGTGAAACAAGTTCATAATGTTATACATCATGGCACGATGGTTGTATATAAATCCATTATTCGAAATACTATAACATATGGATCTAAAACTTGCCAATTAAATCACAATAGGTGGGCCAATGGAACTTTGAAAATTCAGATGGCCCAAATTTTGTTTCTGGATCTGCACATTAATTTGGCTTTTATTCTTTTTTTTAAGATTTGATTAGTATGAATTATGTTAGCAATTTGAATTACATTCCCTCTTCCAATAAAAATATTGACAATAACCAGGGCTTCCAGTTATTTTCATCCAAACATAAAAATCACAAGTCTAAGAAATCACATTTTTTAAACTATTATTGGAATCACTGCACAGGATTCTTTACGAACAGAAGGTCCTGGATTTGCGGTGTATGATTTTTATTTTAGTTTTCCCCTGTTGAAATTCAGCTTAAACTACAGATGCATATTCCATTTGTACACCTGAAGATTTATCTCGCAATCTGAGAAAAGTGGAACTGAATACAAAAACCAGTTATCGGTCAGCCTGGGGTAGCTGGTAGCATAGTGACAGTTTCCAATATGAGATTATATAAATCATTATTATTATCATCATCATCATCATCATCATCATTCCCAAATCGGAAAGTTTTATCAAGAAATCGCCGACATATATGTATGTATGTATTTATTCTCACTGCAAATGGGTAAATACCCGGTGGCAGTGGTAACTAATTACACTCAATAATTACAATAATAATAAAATACAGTCATAATATTAATAATAAAATAATAATAGCAATATATAATAATATTAACAAGGAGCATCCTAAATTAAATTAATCACTTAATATAACATAATTAATTAAAGTAAATCTAATTTACATCTTAATCCTAAGTTAAAACTTAAAACCACGAGTATAGCTATATGATATATGTTCAAACTTGCATAAGTACCGTTCAGCACTACACTCATTTCGCTATCAATTTGTTATCCTCAAAATTGTGATTGTCCCATATTAACCGAATCCTCAGAAGTTAAGTATTTAGGCATTACGATCGACCAACACTTACGATGGAACAAATATATTACATATTTATGCAATAGATTACGTAAAACAATTTATATCTTTGTTATACTTCGGTCATATTTACCAGTTAATATTTTACGTCTCATTTATTTAGCTTTATTTCAATCCATTCTCCAGTATGGAATTTTAGGGTGGGGAAATGCTTGTAATTCTAATCTCACTCCACTAATACTTATTCAGAAAAGAATCATTAAAATATGCCTTAATAAACCAATTGATTACTCATCTGGGCTTTTGTTTACTGATTTTAATGTTTTGAAAATTAAACAGATTTATTATATTGCCTTATTAATCTTCATACATAAAAACCGTAATAAATTCAAATTGTATCATCATAAATATGGAACTAAAAGATCCGATTTTATACGACTAGAGGAACCAAAGTGTTTCACAAGCACAGCTCTGAGCCATGGTACCTACTTTGGTCCAAGGTTATACAATAAAATAATTGATAAATACCCAAATGTGGAAAATTTTAGTATCAGGAATTTCAAAAATAGCGTTAGGAATTTAATTTTTACAGAATATATATTGATTTAATATGTATATGTATTTGTATGACTTAAATTGTTAAAATTGAAATTGTATTTTTAAATTTAATTTATTCCTGTAATTTTTTTTCTTGGCCCAGTTTGTGTCAAAAAATTATCTTTGTGTTTATCTTTGTGTTTAGATATCTCCCTGAGCACGAGTTTTTTACTCCTTCAGGGAAGAACTAAGATTGTATTTCTGTCAATGTTATTTTATTAACAATAAACAATAAACAATTCACTCACTGCACTGGAACTAAGACACATTTTACTGACACTATCCTGTTTTCACTAACACTTCAAAAACATTTCTCTGTTCAAATACTTTGCACTACCACTGTAAACTATAGAACTTCACTGACACAAACACACTTCACTGTCACAACACATTTCACAGACACAACACACTTCTTCACTGATACAACATTTCATATAACAGAACATCAATTACACCCTTATTATTCCGTAGAATTGTACTTACTATATTAACCTCAAATCGCTAGCCTAGACCCCATTACAAGCAATTTAGGACGATCACTATAACTCACACCCGTTCACTATAAATCTATTTTTCTGCCACTGTAACTCTCAGAATTTACTTATAAGCTCACTGCACTTTCACTATAACACACTGCACACCCAATATAAATCAATGGAAATTCATAATGTTTCTCTGCTTACTCACTATACTTGTAAAACCACAAAATAGTCTACATAATGTATTACCGTCTATCAGTAAAGTCCTTAAGCCTATTTTTAAATATATTTTTGGTTATTGGTAAAGCCTTTAGTAAGTCTGCAGGTAGAGCATTCCAGTCCATGATAGACACGATGTCATGAACAAAATTAAAATTCTAATAAAATATTGAAATAAATTTTCGTTTCGAATATTTTATCAACGCACAATTTTTTCTAGTGTAGTCCCGAGGGGCTGGTTTTTGAAGCTGCCTCAAGAATTTCTTTCCAGCGCCAATAAATGTAGAAGCAGATGTTAAGACCAGAGGTTATATTTCACCACGTATTATTGCAGCAACGTTTGAGAGCGTTTAGATTACTGTTTTATGGTTTTATTTAGCATATTTTAGCTTCGAGAAGGCGTTTATTTACACTACTGTAGTACCAGACAGCTCGATCTAATATATGGGACCAAGCTTAGCATCAAGCATGGAAATTACTGATCAAGCATTTAGATTGCGCTTTAGCAATGTCCTTTTTCACTCCTTTTTTAGGCTAAGGGCCAACAGGGAATAACCAAATCTTATAAGAATGAAAATAGAATTGCGTAAGAACAAAGAAAGATGAGACATGTCGTGACGCGTAAAGAGAAACTGATGTGATCCCACGATTAAAAAGATGGGCGGTATAATCAGCTAACTGTGCGCATTTTTTCAACTTTTCTTCTAAAGTTTCCAGTTTTAACTAAATATGTTCAAGCGTGAAATCAGTAATGTATGTTAAATTACTACATTCTGTAAGAAAGATGTCTATGTTGAGTTTTCTTCACATCTCAAACAGCTTTTAACATTTTTCGTTCCACCTGCTCCTTTCTCAAGCACGAAACATGCGTTTTTGTTTGTTCTTAGGGATTAGTACGCGAAAACAAAAAGGTGTCACGAAGATGACATACAGTATGTTTCTTAAGTTCCACGTAGACTATTGTCTTTTCCATTTAAACGCATATTTTTTTTTTTCGAAAAACGCTCGGGCACGTGAAATAATTATATTTTAAAAGACACTTGATCACAGAAACAAACAGTTTTAATATCACTGTTGTGCGAGTTGTGACGTCACTACAAGCATTTTTAAACGATACCCTATGTTTTTCTTTATACCATCTGAAAGAGAATGCTCATAAATGTAGGGTTGTCAACCGAAGATCCCATTGTTTTAATTGAATTTAACGTTTGCACAACTTGTTGAATTTACAAACAACATACATCTCGTAACACAATTTTGTCACAAATTGAATTGTGTAACTTCAATATTTGGCACTTATAACTAAGAACAAAATTGTTAGTTATTTATCTAAAACGAATAAATTAATTTCTCTGAGTCAATACGGCAAATGTTTAATTAATTAAATGTTCAAAATGTTTCCCGTTTACCATCTGGCAATGATAAAGACGCAGGACAAAATCTTTTTCTTTTCTATTTTCATTTAATTGTTACTGGTGGTATTTCTGCAATCATCATTAAAATCTGAATTCTCTCATTTCACTTATGAACATCCCTATTTTCTGTCAATTTCAATAATTAAACTGCTTCCATAAGACTAGGAAATGCAACTATTTAATTGGATACTATAGCGACGTTTAGTATTAAAACAATTGATAATTCGTGTAGCGATACCAAAAAAAAAAAAAAATCAAATCTTTCAGATGACGTGAATAAAAATATAGAGCGTCATTAAAAAATGTTTCTGATGACATCACGACTCTCATAACAATGACCATAAAATTGTTTCCTTAGTGTTAAAACGTTCCCCTAAAAATATAAGATTTGACGTGTCCCAGCGTTTTTCGAAAAAAATATCTGTTTAAATATAAAAAACAATACGCGAAACTTTTGAAACACACTGTATATCGGATTATACGTTTTACGCGTTTCGTAACAATTGAGAAGTTGGGTGGAGTCACAGCGTTAATGTAAAAAAAAACAGTTTTTAGGGAAATGAGATTCAAAATTTAAATGTGTTAGGAATAAAATCTTTACATTTTATAATCATTGATCTCATGTTAAGGGATTATATATTAAAAAAATTCATAATTTTATAATATTTTCATATAGTAAAATACTAATATCAGCAGAGGTATTACATAGCCTATTATTTTAAAATTCTCACTAATGCTGTTATTGTAGAGAAGGCCTTTGGCCTTAACTCTGCCAGTATAAATAAATAAATAAATAAATAAATAAATAAATAAATAAATAAATAAATAAATAAATAAATAAATAAATAAATAAATAAATAAGTAAATAAATACATAAATAAATAAATAAATAAACAAACAGACAAACAAACAAACAAGCAAACAAACAAACAAACAGACAAACAAACAAAGAAATAAACAAATAAGTAAATAAATAAATAAATAAATAAATAAGTAAATAAATAAATACATATATAAATAAATAAACAAACAGACAAACAAACAAAGAAATAAATAAGTAAATAAATAAATAAATAAATAAATCTAATCCACCAAACATGGCATCAACTTGCACTTTGATCCAACAACAGCGTTACCTATACAAAGATTTACAGACGTCTGCGCCATATAGAATAGATACAGAAAACTGATACTACTAATAACAGAGGCTTGAAATATTTAAGATCAGCTATCTAAGCAGTAACAGCTTTAACCGGCTAACGTTCTTATTGCATCCAGATTATCAATTTTCTTAGTTTCTTGATAGTACTCTCAATAATATTTCAGCTTTCGATTTATTTTCTTTGCTATCATTCAAAACACACACGCAAACAAAGTCATTTATTGTGCACCCAAAAAGATAAAATTTTGTTTCCTGGATTGTTTTACACATAAAAGGTGTTCTTTATAATCCCAAAAGTAAGATATTGTATAACTCGGTTATAACGTCAACCAAAGGACCTGATTTTCATTTTTATAAATCATAAATGTATAGTAACAGGTATTACACCATCAAGAGGTAGGGAGTTCTACATATTTTGGCCACAAGATTAGGCTTGGACTGCCTCCGTGGTCTGTTGGTCAGCATGCTGGCTTCCAGATCAGGAGGTCCCGGGCTCGGCTCTCGGTGAGTTTTTCTTGAAGAAGAGGAATTCCCTGGGTGTCTAGAGTCTGGAAATTTGTGTGAATGTGAGTGTGCCGGGTTAATATTAATTAACCAATCATCACAAATATAAAAATGCATCAGGACTGTCGCTGGGCAGTAATCTGACACACGTGAGTTACCAACAACGAAAAAAAGAAAAACAGATTAGGCCTATATAACACTATTATAGGCTGCCGTTTACATTATTTCAATTAAATTGCATTATATCCTAATTTAAGTTTACGGAGAATGTTCATTATACATTTGAATAGTCTGTGCAGTGAGATATCACATTCAATAGGTAGTAGGCATACTGCAATTAACAAACTGCATCAATTTGAAGTACAATATAATCAGTCACTTTCTTCTGAGTTCTGCTGCACTACTTATCTAATACATATTTTCTAACTAATTATAATTGGCGTTGCAATTTACCGTATATTGCTTTTTTATACAATAGTTTCCAACTTAGAATAAATCGTCTCGTCCTTTTTTCTACTTCACTTTCAAGGTCTTGATATTTATTCCGATTCTTCTCCAAACTGGCAGCCTTCTCTACAGTTCAAAAGAGCCCTCTTTCAGGGTTTATTTTCGGAATGTTCTTCTCCTACCTAGCAGTCTTTTCTACAGTTCAAAGAATCCTCTTTCTTGGTTTATTTTCGGAGTGTTCTTCTCCTACCTAGCAATCTTCTCTATAGTTCAAGAGAATCCTCTTCCTGGGTTTACTTTCGGAGTGTTCTTCTCACACCTAGCAGTCTTCTCTACAGTTCAAGAGAATCCTCTTTCTGGATTTATTTTCGGAATATTCTTCTCCTACCTAGCAGTCTTGTCTACAATTCAAGAGAATCCTCTTTCAGGGTTTATTTTCGGAGTATTCTTCTCCTACCTAACAGTCTTCTCTACAGTTGAAAAAGTCCTCTTTCTGGGTTTATTTTCGGAGTATTCTTCTCCTACCTAACAGTCTTCTTTACAGTTGAAAGAGTCCTCTTTCTGGGTTTATTTTCGGAGTATTCTTCTCCCACCTAGCAGTCTTTTCTACAGTTCAAAGAATCCTCTTTCTTGGTTCATTTTCGGAGTGTTCTTCTCTTACCTAGCAGTCTTCTCTACAGTTGAAAGAGTCCTTTTTCTGGGTTTATTTTCGGAGTGTCCTTCTCCTACCTAGCAGTCTTTTCTACAGTTCAAAGAGTCCTCTTTCTGGGTTTACTTTCGGATAGTTCTTCTCACACTTAGCAATCTTCTCTACAGTTCAAGAGAATCCTCTTTCTGGATTTATTTTCGGAGTATTCTTCTCCTATCTAGCAGTCTTCTCCACAGTTGAAAGAGTCCTCTTTTTGGATTTATTTTCGGATTGTTCTTCTCCTACCTAGCAGTCTTCTCTACAGTTGAAAGAGTCCTTTTTCTGAGTTTACTTTCGGAGTGTTCTTCTCTTACCTAATAGTCTTCTCTACAGTTCAAGAGAGTCCATTTCCTCAGTTTATTTTTAAAATATTCTTCTCTTACCTAGCAGTTCAAGAGAGTCTTCTCTCTCAGTTTATTTTCGAAATATTCTTCTCTTGCCTAGCAGTCTTCTCTGCAGTTCAAGAGAGTCCTCTTTCTCAGTTTATTTTCGCAATATTCTTCTCTTACCTAGCAGTCTTCTCTGCAGTTCAAGAGAGTCCTCTTTCTCAGTTTATTTTCGAAATATTCTTCTCTTACCTAGCAGTCTTCTCTGCAGTTCAAGAGAGTCCTCTTTCTCAGTTTATTATCGAAATATTCTTCTCTTACCTAGCAGTCTTCTCTGCAGTTCAAGGGAGTCCTCTCTCTCAGTTTATTTTCGAAATATTCTTCTCTTACCTAGCAGTCTTCTCTGCAGTTCAAGGGAGTCCTCTTTCTCAGTTTATTTTCGAAATATTCTTCTCTTACCTAGCAGTCTTCTCTGCAGTTCAAGAGAGTTCTCTTTCTCAGTTTATTTTCGAAATATTCTTCTCTTACTTTGCAGTCTTCTCTGAAGTTCAAGGGAGTCCTCTTTCTCAGTTTATTTTCGAAATATTCTTCTCTTACCTAGCAGTCTTTTCTGCAGTTCAAGGGAGTCCTCTGTCTCAGTTTATTTTCGGAGTGTTCTTCTCTTATCTAGCAATCTTCTCTACAGTTCAAGAGAGTCCTCTTCCTCAGTTTATTTTCGGAGTGTTGTTCTCGTGCCTAGTAATCTTTTCTACAATTCAAGATAGTCAATCCCCTTTCTGGGTTTATTTTCGGAGTGTTCTTCTCTTGCCTAGCAGTCTTCTCTACAGTACTGTTCAAGAGAGTACTCTTCCTCAATTTATCTTCGAAGTGTTCTTCTCATATCTAGTAAATTTCTCTAGAGTTCAAGATAATCCTCTTCCTCAATTTATCTTCGAAGTGTTCTTCTCATATCTAGTAAATTTCTCTACAGTTCAAGATAATCCTCTTTCCGGATTTATTTTCGGAGTGTTCTTCTGTTGTCGAGCAGTCTTCTCTACAGTTCAAGAGAATCCCCTTTCTGAGTTTGTTTTCGAAGTGCTCTCTTATCTCCCAGAATTCTCTACAGTTCAAGAAAGTCCTCTTCCTGAATACTCCTTCTCTTGCCTAGCAGTCTTCTCTACAACGCAAGAGAATACTCTTTCTCGTTTCTTCTCTTAGCTAGCAGTCTTCTCTGCAGCTCATGAGCGTCCTTTACATTTATCTTGCACTACGTTCCAATAATTCGGCATTGAGTGTCATTTAATACCGGATGTACCTAACCGAAGACGTAAATTAAGTTTTAATTCTTTTCTGGGGTCACGAACTGCATTCTTGAGCCTCACTTTTAGTTGTCGCATTCTTTGCATTGATGTGAACTTTTTTTTGTGTCCGGTACTTATTTTTGTAGGAATTCCAATCTCTGCCCCTAATTTAGCTCTTTTGACATGAGAATCACCAGTAAATTCCGGATACTGTAAGAAAATCTACAAAGCCAGAAAATTAATGACACAATATATTTGGTTTAGGAGGTACCAGACTGTTTGTGTTTCCGAATTAACACGCCGAGCCCCGTCGAATCTTGCGTGGGGTGAGGTTTCCGAGGGATGGGGTGAGAAGGAGAGGCGGCCTGGCGTTCGATTTTTTTAAGGTTTAAATGAGGGAGAGCCTGAGGCTACCAATTAACAATTTTCTACCTGCCGCACACACCGTGTCATGTCACGCGTTCCTGCAGGCTCATGGGTACAGTCAGGTTACCTGCGTGGCACCGGGGGGCACAGACATCATTGTGAGCGTAACATAGTAAACACCATATCAGAAATAACTGAACCTACAGAATCGATACCTAACTACCCTGCACTTACTCCAGGTCGAATTCCAAAGTTTGTCTTTCTATAGTCAACTAAATATATCAAATACTGTAACCTGTTCACATTACAGCTTCGAGCACCTTACACACGCGTTAGGTCACCTACCTGGCAGAAACTAAAATTTGAAATATGGTACAGTAGAGGTTTGTTACTTCAACATTGGATAATTTCGAATGGATGTTTAATCCACCAAACGTCTGAGATGGGCACGTATGGACGAGTACATAAATGCATATAGAATGTTAGTTGGAAGGCCGGAGAGAAAAAGTCCTTTAGGGAGGATAATATTAAAATGGATTTGAGGGAGGTGCGATATGATGATAGAGACTGGATTAATCTTGCTCAGGATAGGGACCGATGGCGAGCTTATGTGAGGGCGGCAATGAATCTGCGGGTTCCTTAAAAGCCATTTGTAAGTAAGTAGGATTGGACACTATTTCCGTTAAAATTAATGAAGTTCTGGCTTCGAATTATCCAAATGTAGATTAAGCTTCGAAAATTCGAATTGAATGTGAATTTTTAACATTAGTTAAAATAGCAATTTGAAGGCTTAAATGTTTCTAATTATGCCTTCAATCCTGCGTTGTGTAACTTTCTCCATTCTCCTGTAACTCCATATTTCTTAGCACCAAATATTTTCCTAAGCACCTTATTCTCAAACACTCTTAACCAAGTTACACAACCATACAGAATAACCGGTAATGTAACTGTTATAAACTGAGGACGCGCCATGCCGTGGTGATAGGGACCCACACTATATGGAGTGTCCTAAGAGTATCCAAAAGAGATACATGGTGACCTTGGTTGTTAATGATTAAAGATTGAGACACCGGTTAAAAATGAACTACTGCGTATTGCGAACGCTCTGGTGTGTTTGATTGAAAAACAGAATGTCACCAACAACGTTTCCAAGAATGAAGCTGTTCTGAGACTGTATACAATCTTATAGATCTAATTTTGGGTGTTTTTCTTTTAATCGGATGGAATGACCTCACCTTCGACTGAGAGGAGGAGAGTACTCGTCGCATGTCTCCTGCAGCTTCACGGCCCATGGCCATCATCATCATCATCATCATCATCATCTTCATTATCATCATTATTTCCATCACATGTTTGGACATTAATGTCCATTCTGAATTTTTAGAATTGTTATCTCCCTTGAAACTTCTCGAACGGAACAGTGAAATAAGCCACCGGCATGGCTCAGTCGGTTAAGGCACTTGCCTGTCGGTCTGAAATTGCGTTCGGGCACGGGTTCAATCCCTGCTTGGGTTGATTACCTGGTTGGGTTTTTCCGAGGTTTTCCCCAACTGTAAGGTGAATGCCAGGTAATCTATGGCGAATCCTCAGTCTCATTTCGCCAAATACAATCTCGCTATCACCAATCTCATCGACGCTAAATAAGCTAATATTTGATACAGCGTCGTTAAATAACTAAAGAACAGTGAAATATGGAGTGAGACAAGTGGCTAACATTTTGATGCTAACAGCCACAAATTTCCTTGCAGAGATCCGCGATCGATATTTTAATTGTTTCTCCTCCCTTCCCTATTCTTCCATTGTCTTTCGTTGCCAGTCGACTGATTACAAGTGGGCCAAAGAGTAATAACTGAGAAGTACTGAATTTCCGCTTTTAGATACAATCAAATAGAAACTTGCTGGAAAATGATGTCGTAGTCAATCCACATTTATTTCTCGTTCGGCAGGTATTGAATTTGTACTGGTTCTTGACTGTTGTATCTGTGAAAATCAGAACGTGTAGCAAGTGAATTTATTGTGACAGGGGGATCCGGTCCGATGCTGTGTGGCACCACGCCCAAGAGGGCTCAGCAGATCGAACATTCCTGCACAGCTGGGGCGAGGAAACCCTGACCCGCGAAAGGGACATTTAGTTACCAAAACTAGCGTAATGGAAGTCTTTAGTCGGGTGGTTCGGTGTTCGGTTCTCAAGGTCGGCTCAGCCGAATACGGATTTGCGTGATTTCTTCACATCTATTACAGATAATTGTATATTAATTTGTTTTCAAGGTTATAGCTCCCATTTATTTGTGTTGTGATTGTGTACCAATGCCAGACGCTCACGGATTGCGAACTCCATTATCGTGATTGCTTCGTACCCTTCCTCCCCGCCCAAAACAGGAGAATAAAATTGAAGTTGCACAAATGAGATTCTTAAGAACCTTTCTGAATGCAACTGTGAGATGAAAAAAAATCCGCGCTGTATCAGGATAAAGCGGCACATAAAATACGTCATCCAATTTCGGAAATTGTGTTGGTTTTAATGTTTTATTTATGGTTCGGTTTACTGGCAGAAATTATGGGTCTATGATAACAGAAGTAATAACGAAGGGTATGCAATAACTAATATTTTTTCTTCATATCAACCAACATTCCGAAATTATTTCCAGTTGACAATAAGTTTCACTAGATTATGGTTCACTCAAAGTGTATCGTAGAGCTTATTAATTATATTACACTATAACCTTTACTTTTTAACTTCGCTCTTGAATTTGCCATGAGGAAAGTTCAGGATAACAGACAGAGTTTAGAATTGAACGGGTTACATCAGCTTCTTGTCCATGCGGATGACGTGAATATGTTAGGAGAAAATCGACAAACGATTAGGGAAAACACGGAAATTTTACTTGAAGCATGTAAAGCAATAGGTTTGGAAGTAAATCCCGAAAAGAGAAAGCATATGATTATGCCTCGTGACCAGAATATTGTACGAAATGGAAATATAAAAATTGGAAATTTATCTTTCGAAGAGGTGGAAAAATTCAAATATCTTTGAGCAACAGTAACAAATATAAATGGCACTCGGGAGGAAATTAAACGCAGTATAAATATAAGAAATGCCTGTTATTATTCGGTTGATTTGTCATTTAGTCTGCTGTCAAAAATCTGAAAGTTAGAATTTATAAAACAGTTATATTACCCGTTGTTCTGTATGGTTGTGAAACTTGGACTCTCACTTTGAGAGAGGAACAGAGATTAAGGGTGTTTGAGAATAAGGTGCTTAGGAAAATATTTGGGGCTAAGATGGATGAAGTTACAGGAGAATGGAGAAAGTTGCACAACGCAGAGCTGCACGCATTGTATTCTTCACCTCACATAATTAAGAACATTAAATCCAGACGCTTGAGATGGACAGGGCATGTAGCACGTATGAGCGAATTCAGAAATGCATATAGAGTGTTAGTTGGGAGGCCGGAGGAAAAAAGATCTTTGTGGAGGCCGAGACGTAGATAAGAGGATAATATTAAAATGGATTTGAGAGAGGTGGGATATGATGATAGAGAGTGGCTTAATCTTTCACAGGATAAGGACCGATGGCAGGCCTATGTGAGGGCGGCAATGAACCTGCGGGTTCCTTAAAAGCCATTTGTAAGTAAGTAAGTAACTTTCACTCACTCATAGTTGTATGTCCAATGACAGGTCCTTTACTGCAAACGCAGCATTATTTAATTTTCCCTTTTTTCCGCCTTCCTCTTACTTAGTCTCCGCAAACGATCCATATATCTTAATATTGTCTATCATATGACACTTCTGTTCCGAATTTTTTTTCGTTCACTTCAGTATTTCAGTACTCGCGATTACGAATCAAACGAGTGGTTCTACAAGTCTGTAGCTGCTCTCGCTGCTGAGATATTGCTGAGCGTGACCGCCTGGCACGGCTAATTTTATACGCAACTTCGGCGCCCTCATACCCTAAAGGAGTGGAGATGGTGTCATTGGATATGGCCAAACAGTTACATTACTTCATGGCCTAGCTACTAACAACATTAGCATTCAGATGTGACTCGTAGTGTTGTTACAGTAAGTATTTGAAATTTTATCATTTTTGTTTCACCACGGATCTCGGAACTGATGCCCAAACTCGGTGAGGAAGCAAAAACATTACAGAATAAATACGTAAAATGGTAGTTAAGACTACCAAAATAGCCCGCAAAAGGCAAATAATCTTCAGAGAATGTCACATGTTAAAATTCTGCAAATTATTAATATATTTGTTCTTCCACATACAAGAATTAGATATTATCTCTTTTCGAAGCCAAATTCAAACTAATCGTTGTCTTTATCGTGTTCTCGACCGCCCTATATCCCGTCTTACCAATGGTTTTGTAATAAAGTGCTTGCAATGGTGGACGATTCTGAGACATCCTCTGCAGATGCAGTGGTGATAATGTTAGGCCTACTGCTTGTGTAAGTAGTCACTAAAATTTTCAGGGAAATTTTAAATCGGAAATTATATTTTGTTATGTTTTATAATTTAATTACACTGATATCGATGGTGTTCAGGTAAAAGGGCTTAACCCACAAAAGAAAAAAAATTCAGGAAACAGCTATAATTAAATTTTAACACATTATTCATCCATACCGTTCTAAGGGCAGGTCTTTCACTGCAAACCCAGCTTTCTCCAGTCTTTCCTATTTTCTGCCTTCCTCTTTGTCTCCGTATATGATCCATATATCTTAATGTCGTCTATCATCTGATATCTTCTTCTATCCCGAACTCTTCTCCCGTTCACCATTCCTTCCGGTGCATCCTTCAGTAGGCAGTTTCTTCTCAATCAGTGACCCTTTCCTTTTCCTCTTCCTGATCAGTTTCAGCATCGTTCTTTCTTCAGCCACTCTTTCCAACACAGCTTCGTTTCTTACTGTCTGTCCATTTCACGCGCTCCATTCGTCTCCATATCCACATTTCAAATGCTTCTAGTTACTTCTCTTCACTTCGTCCATGTTTCTGCCTCATACAATGCTACAATCCACACAAAGCACTTCACTAGTCTCTTCCTTAGTTCTTTCTCCAGAGGTCAGCAGAAGATGCTCCTTTTTCTATTAAAAGCTTTCTTTGCCATGGCTATTCTTTTGACTTCCTGGCAGCAGCTCATGTTACTGCTTATAGTACACCCCAAGTATTTGAAGCTGTCCCACTTGCTCTACTGCCTCATTTAGAATTCGCAAGTTTACCTTCTTTATTTTTCTGCCTGTGATCATGGTCTTCGTCTTATTTGCATTTGTCTTCATCTCATACTGCTCACAGCTGTCATTTAGCTCAATGTAACATATCCCTTAGTATCAACTCCTCTTCTGCTAACAACGTCATATCATCAGCAAATCTTACACACTTTATTCTTCTTCCTCATACTATCACTCCTTCCATGTTCTGAAAACAGTTCTTTACTAAATCCTCCAAGTAGATGTCGAACAGGGTAGGTGATAAAGGGCATCCTTGTCGTACTCCTCTCCATATTTTACTTCCTTTTGACATAATACAGTACTAGTCTTCTTATTAAGAAATTGTTTCGGCTTATTAATTTTGCAAATTCTTATCATTTTACTACTATGTATAATACAACTATAAATCTTTCTAGAAATTTCCACGTTTTTAATCAATATTGTTTTAGCTTATTGATTTTGCTAAGTTTCATATTATAACGATATAATTAAGATTATGCATTTTCCTGAATATCTCCACTTATTAAGTAATTTTTTAGCTTAATGATTTTGCTAGGTAATTTTTATAATAGTACTCATGGGCTATAATTACGAATTTTCCTGAAAATGTCCCCTTATTAACGTTATTGACAATATCAGATTTTATAAAATTGCAATCACATAATTATCACTTGCCTCTTATTCTGATTTGTAGAAAATTAAATGCTGTTCGAATAGCCAGTATTTACACAATAGGCTACATATTGTTTGTTACACAAGCACACGAAAATTGTGCAAACTCAATTCAAAATGGATCAGGATTTAAAAATAAATTTTATCTGGAAATTAAGTACACGAAACATTTTTCTCAGAAAATCATAAATCACATCACATGTATTCCATATTTCCGCCTTCCAAATTTCGTCCTGAACTGTCGGGTTTCAAGGAAAGATCTGGTGACCCAATAAGAACGCACAATAAAAAAATGCATCATTGAAATGCATCATCTTTATTGTATTTGATTTATCAATTATTCGCGGATTGCTCTTTTCATCTGTTGATTTTAAAATTGTTTTCAAACGAATCTCTGTTACAGTTTCCATTTTGTAACTAATTCATTGATTCCGTTCTATAAGAAATACCCTATACTACCAACACAACCACCATCAGCAGTACACAACATCACAAGCATTAAGTGATGTGGGAAGGAACATTTTATAATTGTCATAGCCAGTTACACGGTGTATCCTTGTTCTGTGGTTTCCTTCTTTCGTTTCACAAGGTGAATTTGGCATGCTGACCACTTGACCAGGGAGCATCACTGCTTGTGAGTGCGTAGTGTTGTAAGTTATCACAAGAGTAAGAAAGCAACAGGCCAAAAGCTATAATACTTGAAGAGAAAACAAGACTCTTGAAGAAAATCAGAATGCAATCAGAAGTGTGTTGGACTTGACTTTACAAGTAGGCCTAATTGTTTAGGTGAGACCAGATTTCAATTAATGCGTATTCCCTCTTCACGACATGAATTACTGCCGCCAATGGCTTTGCATATAGTGTACAATCAATGCTACACGCGAAGTTTCCACGCAATTAGCTGAAACGCAATGTTTGCATGTTTTTCATAAACTGGTTTGAAATTTTGTCTCTATCTTCCTCTAACCCTTAATCCCTCTCTTTCAGTCCATCTACTTATGTACTCACTCACTCACTCACTCACTCACTCACTCACTCACTCACTCACTCACTCACTCACTCACTCACTCACTCACTCACTCACTCACTCACTCACTCATCCAGTCAGTCAGTCAGCCACTCCACCAGGCAGCTATCTATGCATCCATCCAGCCACCAATCCACACATTCATCCATCCATTCATCCATCCATCCATCCATCCATCCATCCATCCAGTCAGTCAGTCAGTCAGTCAGTCAGTCAGTCAGTCAGTCAGTCAGTCAGTCATCCACTCAGTCAGGCAGCTATCCATCCATCCATCCATCCATCCATCCATCCATCCATCCATCCATCCAATGAGCGAATGCTGGGTAACTTTCGGTGCTGGACCCCGGACTCATTTCACCGGCATTATCACCTTCATCTCATTCAGACGCTAAATAACCTAAGCTGTTGATAAAGCGTCGTAAAATACCTACTAAAATAAAATAAATCCATCCATCCAGTCATCATCCGCTCAGCCAGGCAGCTATCTATGCATCCATCCAGCCACCAATCCATCCACCCATCCAGTCAGTCATCCACTCAGCCAGGCAGCTATCTGTTTGTTTGTCTGTCCGTCCGTCCGTCCGTTCGCCCGCCCGCCCGCCCGTCCGTCCATCCATCCATCCATCCACCCACCCACCCACCCACCCACCCACCCACCCACCCACCCACCCACCCACCCACCCACCCACCCACCCATCCATCCATCCATCCATCCATCCATCCATCCATCCATCCATCCATCCATCCATCCATCTATCTATCTATCTATCTATCTATCTATCTATCTATCTATCTATCTATCTATCTATCTATCTATCTATCTATCTATCTATATCCATCCACCCACCCATCCACCCCATCCAGTCAGTCATTCACTCAGTCAGGCAGCTATCTATGCATCCATCCAGCCGCCAATTCATCCACCCATCCAGTCAGTCATCCACTCAGTCAGGCAGCTATCTATGCATCCATCCAGCCACCAATTCATCCACCCATCCAGTCAGTCATCCACTCAGTCAGGCAGCTATCTATGCATCCATCCAGCCGCCAATTCATCCACCCATCCAGTCAGTCGTCCACTCAGCTAGGCAGCTATCTATGCATCCATCCAGCCGCCAATCCATCCACCCATCCAGTCAGTCATCCACTCAGTCAGGCAGCTATCTATGCATCCATCCAGCCGCCAATTCATCCACCCATCCAGTCAGTCATCCACTCAGCTAGACAGCTATCTATGCATCCATCCAGCCGCCAATCCATCCACCCATCCAGTCAGTCATCCACTCAGCTAGGCAGCTATCTATGCATCCATCCAGCCGCCAATTCATCCACCCATCCAGTCAGTCATCCACTCAGCTAGGCAGCTATCTATGCATCCATCCAGTCACCACTCCATCCACCCATCCAGTCAGTCATCCACTCAGTCAGGCAGCTATCTATGCATCCATCCAGCCGCCAATTCATCCACCCATCCAGTCAGTCATCCACTCAGTCAGGCAGCTATCTATGCATTCATCCAGCCGCCAATTCATCCACCCATCCAGTCAGTCATCCACTCAGCTAGGCAGCTATCTATGCATCCATCCAGTCACCACTCCATCCACCCATCCAGTCAGTCATCCACTCAGTCAGGCAGCTATCTATGCATCCATCCAGCCGCCAATCCATCCACCCATCCAGTCAGTCAGTCAGTCAGCCGTACGTACGCACGCACGCACGCACACACACACAAACCCCAATTCACTCATTCATATACAGTACACTCTTTGTCTATTCGCCCATCTATCCAACTATTTATTCATTCATGCAATCAGGCATCAGTTCGCCTGTCCATCCACCCACTCATTTATCCATCCATCCATTCACCCACCCACCTATCCATCCACATATTCGTCTGTTCATCCACTTAGTTATTCATCCATTCAACCAATCAGTTATTATCAATTCATCTGTCCACCCATCTACTTTCCTTATCCACTAACCCTTCTATCTGTTTGCTCATTTACATCACAAATAACGTTTTTAGATTGAGTCGAGGTTTATCTCAATTTTCGGGCAAATGCAATCTGTATTGTATACCACTGCAAACTGTGGAACGTTCGTGATCTGAAATCACTACGTGACGTCGTTTTCGTCTGTGCCAACAAAACACACCACGGCGATTAAATGTCAGTGTTGTACGTGGAATTAGAACACACGACCTTGTCAGCATCATTATCTAGCTACAAATGATTTCTTAAAGCAGGATCTATTAACACTAAGTAGTCGATCTCTTGACGAAGAAAGACACTAGTATTTTTATTTTAGGTAATAAAATATAATTATGAAAATAGAAATAATAATAATAATAATAATAATAATAATAATAATAATAATAATAATAATAATAATAATATTGGCCACTTCACAAGTTAGGGGTTCTGAAATTACGGCCTCTATTTTATTTCTTCTAGGTTTACGACCCGTCAGTATTGTACGAATTCGCTCTGGGGAAGCTACGAGACTAATTATTTTGGGTTCTACTTATACTATTCCACGAATGTACCGTTTCTCGAAGTAATAAAGTCTGAGACTGTTGATGAGAAATCATTAATTCACGGCAGCGCCACCAGACCGCGCCCCTTAACCCGTGGCCCACCTCAAAAACGTCCGACACTCGCTTACCTGTTGGTGCTCCCCTACGGCGACACCGGGAGACATCGAAGCCCAAAGGCCAATTCCCCCCCCCCCATAACCCGGTAACATCTGCGGTAATAAAAATGTACTGTATTCACCACTGTTGTACCCTTTCCGCTTCTGATTTCCTCGCGGCTATGTTAAACAGTTTTCCAATATTTAGGAATTGTGCTAACATGCAAATTGTAAAACGGTAACAATCGGACCACCTGCAAGGTCACGTGGCTACTGTTGTGTTTCTGGGATCGGTACAAGATGTGCCCCAAGCAACACTCAGTCAGGAAGGTGGAAGCGAAACAAATAAGGAACTGAAGTTGGTATGACCTGCTTCTTCCTTTATTCAGGTCTATATATTTACTTCATTTTATTTGTTTATTCTGATTTATTTTATGTATTTATTGATTTGATTTATTTAATTAATTTATTGAATAGATATTTTATTTGATTTGATTTATTTACTGAATTTGTTTATTTGATTTCTGTATGTAATTTATTTATTTTATCTATTTATTCGATTTAAAGATTTTATTTTCTTATTCAATTTAAAGATTTGATTTCTTTATTTCATTTATTTCATTGAATTACATATTAGTTTATTTATTTATTTATTTATTTTACTTCTTTATTTCAGTTGTTTATTTGATTTATTTATTTGATGTATTGGTTTATTTGATTCCTTTATTTAATTTATTAACACATTTATTTGATTTATTTATTTGGCTTAGTGACTTATTTGAGAAATTTCCTGATTTATCTTATTTATTCATTTTATTTGTTTATTTATTTATCTGAATTTTTTATTTCAGTTGTTTGATTTATTTACTCGATGTTGATTTATTTACTTATTTATTTATTTACTTGTATACTTGATTCTTTTATTTCATTTAGTAATTAATTTAATTGATTTATTTATTTGGCTTCCTGATTTATTTATCAAACTTCTTAATGTATCTTATTTATTTATTTATTTATTTATTTACTTGTTTGTTTATTTAACTGACTTAATTTCAGTTGCGTATTTGATTTCTTTATTTGATGTATTTATTAATTAGAGTTATTTATTTATTTATGTATTTATTTATTTATTTAGACTTCTTCATTTCAGTTGTTTATTTGATTTATTTATTTGATGTATCGATTCATTTGCGTTTTTCATTTGATTCCTTTATTTCATTTACTAATTCATTTATTTGGTTTCTGCATTTATTTATTCTATTTCTTGGTTTATTTACCTTATTTATTCATTTATTTGATTTATTCATTTGCTTCATTTATTTACTTGAATTATTTATTATTTATTTGTCTCCTAATTTATTTATATTTGCATTGATTTTTTTTTCTTTCTTTCTTTCTTTCCTTCTTTCTTTTTTCTTTCTTACTTTCTTTCTTTTTCTGTCTCTCTCTTTGTTTGTTTGTGTGTTTGTTATTTATTTGGTTCTTAATTTACTTCTTTGGTCATTTTTGTCACTAAGCAATTGATAAGCCTTATAAATCGTAATTTTTTTCCATATTGAAGTATTTACTAATTATTGTACAAACTAATAATAGCCTATATATTTAGGAATCGAGCCATAAAAAGTTTACAAACGTACAATAGGAAGTAAGACAACAGAATTTATTAAAGCAAATCAAGTGGCACAATGTCTCAATGACACTAGGCCTATCTGCAGAAAGAAAAATTCGGAAATTAAAACCAACGTTAAAATCTTCAGACGGAAACAAGATCCAATTCCGTAAAAAACAAAAATATTGTTGAAAACAACGGAAAATTGCAGGAAAAACTCTGATGGATAGAGATAGGAGCGACACCATACGGAAAACATGCAATGTGGATAAAATCAATGAATGGGTATATAGAAGGAAACAAGAATGGAATGAGGCTGGATAGAAATAGGACAGTTGAAATCACAAGGGACAACCTACCAATAGGTAGAAGGAAAAGGACCTACTCAGAAGAAAAATGGTATAACAACCTAGAGCTGATGACAGAGAACCGATCAACCGAAAAGAAACAGGTTTTATGCCTATAATACAAGATTGAAGAGGAAGAAGAAGACTTTTAATATGTCTGCAGTAAACTGTTACGAAATACGCAAAAAAATGTCGCAGATAAGCGGGGGTGTGATGTCCTAAGGAACGTCTAAAGTGATCATCATGTCATCGAGAAAGAAAATAATGAAATCTATGAAATAATAATAATAATAATAATAATAATAATAATAATAATAATAAGAAGAAGAAGAAGAAGAATAGGAAGGAGAATCCAGAATGGGCTCTGATATCCTTGACTCTTTTCCATCAACCGTTCCGATTCTTCGCCATTCTTAGCTAAGATTCACTGGAAAATTGAAGAATATGTGATCTTGTCCGTCACAAGTTTCACTATAAAATTTTCACATGAAAAAATCCAAAGACTGACAGGGAGTAGAACCCACATCCTGCATGACAGACTGATGGTCTAGACCCCTGAGATGCTGCATGGACATAATTTTGTGTAGATGCATATTGTGGCGGCAGGCCGGAATATTCTGGCCGCGTCGGGGAATGGCGCGCGGGAAGGAAGGCGCGGGGAGACAAGACGCGAGCTTCGGCGGGCGCTGAAGCGCGGTACGGGGCGAGGAGAAAGAAGGGTATGGGACACCGCGGCGGAGAGAGCAGGGGAAACTTCTGGAAACCGATTGTTGTGGGTTCCAGAGGCTTCGCGACGCAGAACATTTCTAGACGTGCGTTCGATGTGCAGTGAACTTAAGTAAGTCTTCGGAAGTCAGTCTGCAAGTGAGTCTTCGAGCGAGCAAGGAAGCCAGTCTTCGAAACCGGGGTTCGACGTGAGGAAGACCGCGACTGGGAAGACCGGAGTTCGATGTGCAGTGAATTTGAGTAAGACTGTAACTGTGGCAGTATCCAGGCGAATGCGACGTATCCGGATGCTTGGGTTCGTTGTGTAGTGAACTGTATCTGGAAGGCTTGGGTTCGACGTACAGTGAACTTGAGTGAACTAGAAGAACTAGCCAAGGCGAACGAACTGTGAACTGGGAACTGACAGTTTTGTTCTGCACATAGTGCTCTGTAAACATTAGTTGAAATTAGGAGTGCATTGTTGTTCTTCTCATTAATACACATGTATTGTCATTGTCGCTGTGTGGAGTGTAATAACGACTACTGTGTTGCTGTGTTGAGTGGAATACACATTGTTGACGGGTGTGTGGTTAAAGGTAGAAATAAAAGTCACATTGTTGTATAAAAGTTACAATATCGTTATTGTGTGTAGAACAACAAAGTTCGTTAGAGCATTTCATAGTCATCTTGTGTGCTCTAAGTGACGGAAATGGGACGACTGTAATCTATCAAAGGATAAGCCGATTACAAAATTAGCCGTAGCAACTTACAGAGCTATGGCTGTAGTATTCTGCTGACGATTCTTCTGACTCACTCAAGTCGTCCGGTCTTCAAGAAATGAGCGTGCTCAGAATTGTTTATATAGCCACAGAGGGTCGAGTTGTTTGTTTTTGATTGCATGGAGAGTCATGGGCTCTGTTCTTTATAGCTGAATATTTTTAATCCGTGCTCTTAGAAGTTCGTGTGTAGGCGTAAAGAGGACTTGGAGAACAGAGTCCTCAAACGATGAAGCCGTGCCGGCCAGCTGCCCACTTGATCTTCAGTCGAGAGGCTCTTTCACTGTTGGGAGATTGGAGTGAAATGTACTCCATAACCGTTAGCAAGGCGTTAGTAATCGTAACACACATTTGCATAAAACTGTGGTTCATAAACTGTGCCCCACGCAAATGAAAGCACTCTATCTTCCAAAGAGTATTTGCATATGCCAATGAAGAAATGTTTGTTTCTTTCCTCTCCGTTCTCTTCTTATTAACTACTTCGCAGCTTGATATGAGAGTCTTAATTAAGTAGGTGTCAAACTTTTAGGTCTTGAAATGATGTCGTAGATATAGAAATCTCCAAAATGTCTGGGCTGTGTGTCGGTTTCCACTTCAGAGAAAACAAAGGGGAATTTTGCTGTTGAGGTCCGTTTTCTTTGTCTTCTCTGACGCAGAAGACAACAAGTAAATAGCTCTGAAAAGTTGATTACTTTCATATTTATGGCGTAGTGCAAAAACCAGAAAGTATCATACTGTCTTCAATCCGTGAAATTCTTAAATCAGGTTTAACCGTCTGTTAATTCGCAAGCGAAACATTGACTAATTTATTCCTATCTACACAGAGTGATTCAAATGATTGTATTCAAATTGAAGGACGGTTTTGCAATAGGATTTTATGGTCTAGGAAGTAATCCTGAGTAAGTATAAGCCTGTGCACATCAGGAACTACATAACGGACAATGTACAAATTAAGTAAGTTTGGTTAATAGTAATTTGTGCAAAAATTTAAGGAGGCATAGATTACAAGAACTTAATTAATTTTATATTACAACAAACGTTGTTCGATCTGGTGACCATCACAATGACTGCAGACCTAAATCCAATGGGGTGTAGGCCAGACATAGCATACTTCCTAAACAGGTCGAGGGATAACGCGTATGCATAAAATTTTGCCATTATTATCAACAGTAATCTCACTAGAGGTTTTGATTTATCTAGAGAATATCAAAACTAGAGTGGGATTTAATTGACTGGGCCTATTACACGATTAGAAGAAGGTATATAAAGATTATAGAAATAAAGTACTCTAATAAAATAAAATATTAATAGCCTTACTACAATTCTATTTCACTAATGTTAGCTTCACCAAGACGTTTGAACGGTGCCCCCATTTTCAGTTGACTGTCTTTGCGTTAAACAAATGACGATCGCAAAGCATGTTTTATAGTACCGTAATAAATTTGCAGTTTGAAATGTTGGCAAATAAAGAAACAAATGGTAGGGAGATGATAAAAACAGAAGAAAGTATATAAAGATTAGAAGAAATAAAGTACTCTAATACAATAAAATATAATATATTAAATTGACTTACTAAAATTCTATTACACTAATGTTATCTTCACCAAAACGTTTGAACGGAGCCGCCAATTTCAGTCAACTATCTATGCGGGAAACAAATGACGATCGCAAAGCATGTTTTATAATACGGTAAAGAATTTGCAGTTCGAAATGTCGGCAAACAAAGAAACAAATGCTAGAAAGTGATAATAATAAACAAATGCTAGGAAATTGATAAAATTATAACGATAAGCTGCCATGATTGGTTGAAACACGTCCTTTCGTACCGTTTTATTGGATAAAAGTAGTATGACGTAGTAAAAATGCAATAGTCATTGTAATTTTTGTTTCATTTTATATGGTTGCATTATTATTTTATCTATTGTGCTAGCCTATTTATTGTTCAACCGCTGTGGACTAGCATATTAATATCGATAATGATTAAATAAATAGACAAATTAATTAATAAGAATTACCTGTTTTTAATAGCTTATTTCATTTCGTTCATACTGAAAACCTACAGCAAATTGCATTTATTCCATTACTCTAATTCCTGTCTGTGTAGACGTTAGACGCAATCATGGAGATTTCCTCAAATCTTCTGTCACTTTTTAATCGATTATTTAACAACGCTGCATCAACTGCAAAGTTATCTATCGTTGGTGGCATTGGTGATAGCGAAATGGTACTTGGCGAGATGAATTCCAAGACCCACCATGGGGTTACATGGTATTCGCATCATATTATGGAGAGACTTAGAAAAATCTCAAGCAGTAAATCAACCGAAGCGGGATTGGAACCCACACACTATCGCAGCCGCAGTGATTGAATCATATTCGTCCTATCCCTAGACGATACTGTTGGTGCAGATACTTGTTTCAGTTGCTGATGTTGTGAGTCTCAAACAAGCAAACATTGGGAGACCACCATCATTCGACAAACGCACTTGAAGTTGGCTTGTAATTCACAGCCATCAATTTCCAGACCACCACGTCTGCCTTCATACAATATGCACATTGTTAAGGAAGAGGCTCGTAAAGGTGTTTCCATCTTCATAATGAAAATAAATAAAGCAAGCCCTGTAGGCACGTCCATGGACAGAATTTCAATAATGAATTCTAGGGCCTTTCCAAAATAAGGGAACAATAGAATCATGGCCTGAGGGGAGCAGAGGTTTCCACTCTTACAACGTTTATATTCAAAACAGAGCTCAAAATGTTTTAGAGTAACATGGTAGTTTCTAAAAAGAACAATTTTACAGGTGCACAGGAGCCTTACAACCACGTTGCAAATCGTTGGTTTGTAGAACATTTCCAATTCATTTTGTGCTCTACGTTGACACAACTCACGAAACGTGACAAGAGGTTAGAGGGAATCCCTTGATTGCATGCAGCGTCATAACTTATAGGAATAATAATAATAATAATAATAATAATAATAATAATAATAATAATAATAATAATAATAATAATTCATAGTTTTCTGCTCAAGCGCATGCCTTTCACTGCAAATCCAGCATTCTCCAATCGTTTCTATTTTCTGCCTTCCTCTTAGTTTCCGCATATGACCCATTATCTTAAAGTCTTCTATTATTTGATATATTCTTCTGCCACGAAATTTTCTGCCGTTCACCATTCCTTCCGGTGCATCCTTCAGTAAGCAGTTTCTTCTCAGCCAGTGACCCAGCCAATTCCCTTTTCTCTTCCTAATCGATCAGTTTCAGCACCATTCTTTCTTTACCCACTCTTTCCAACACAGCTTCATGTCTTGTTTTGTCTGCAGGCCTACATTTCACACGCCTATTCTTCTCCATATCCACATTTCAAATGCTTCTAGTCGCTTCTCTTCACTTCGTCGTAATATCCATGTTTCTGATCCATACAATGCTACACTCCACACCAAGAACTTCACTAGTCTCTTCCTTTGTTCTTTTTCCAGAGGTCCGCAGAAGATGCTCCTTTAACTATTAAAAGCTTCCTTGACCATTGCTACCTTCGTTTTGATTTCCTGGCAGCGACTCATATTACTGCTTATTGTACACCCCAAGTATTTGAAGCTGCCCACTTGCTCTACTGACTCATTTCGAATTGGTACTTTTACCTTCTTTATTTTTTCTTCCGATAACCATTGTCTTCGTCTTGTTTGCATTTATCTTCATGCAATACTGCTCACAGCTGTCATTTAGCTTCTGTAACATAGGTATATTGTTTCCTCTTCTGCTAACAACGCCATTATCATCAGCAAATCATATGCATCACATGCACTTAAAATAATAATAATAATAATAATAATAATAATAATAATAATAATAATAATAATAATAATAATGAACTGTGGCGCGAGGTGACAGACCAGTAGTGAGTGATCTCATAGTCAGAGTGCACGGTGACTCATAGCAGAAATTCCCAAGAAAACCGAGCCTTTTCGGGAGGGGTACATTACGACCCTTTCCAATGCCAAGTACAGTTAAGCGAAAATGAAAGAAGCCTGCAATAAACGAGGTTTCGTTATTTCCAAAAAAAAAGGCATCTTCTGTGTACTTAATAAGATTGGTAAAGCTGGAATGGAATTAATTTGTATCATCTCATGGGGTGCGGCGACTTGTGACGGGGGGTGGATTTGCTTGCTTTTTTTCACTCTGGAATTAATGCCATCCGAGCTTTGCCAGTCTTGTTAGGTACACACAAGATGCATTTCTTGCAAATAACGAAATCACGTTTTTTGCAGGCTCCTATGATTTTCACGTAACTGTACTTGGCATCGGAAAGAGTTGTTATGTACGCCTCCCAAAAGGCTCGATTTTCTTGGCATTGCTACTGTGATACACCGTGCACTCTGATTATGAAATTACTTACTACTGGTCTGTCACTTCTCGCCGCAATTCAGCTGTCGGTGTGATTCCTGACGCACGTGATGTCATTCAAATTCGTTATAAGAGATCGGAACAACCCTGAACATTTAGAGGACAAATAAAGAACATTTTTAAGTCACGGGTAGTTAATTAACAATTAAGTGGCATACTTGCTTTCCTGTCACTGATTGTCCCACTGAAGAGTGGGATCTATCTCTATGACACTCCAGTCAACTGGGTTCATTGAGATGAGTCGACCAATTTCATAGAACCTGGTAATTACACGGAAGCTTTTCTGAAGAGACATCTCTTGCTTATTCATGGGTGCTGCAGAGGACGAGCGGCTGTTGAAAACCAAGCAGTCACCAACAAGGTAAAGTAAATAAAGCTTCCAGGTACAGACGCGCTGAGTGTAGATGCAGAAACCGTTACTGAAGCGGACGGACTTTCACTTGCACGTTGAAGTGTGTTTATTCAGACTAGTTCCCATTGAAAGAAAAGAGGCACGATAGACATATATTATCTTCTGAGAAGGAAATTTCCGGCGGCCCCCAAAACTATATAGATGAATCAGCGTATTCTTTGAAATACTACCTTGTTGACTACTGGCAATGACAAGTCCTATAAAATTTCAGACTTTCGCAGAGATTATTTTGTGACGAAGGTTTTGGATTTATTAACCTTCCATAGAAATTTAATTTCTCAATTCTTCTTCTTCTTCTCCACTTCATGGATTAGACTTCAGGCCTGCTCCAGTCTTACAGCAATCTTTCCAACTCTTCTTTGGTCTTCCGATATCTCTCTTGCTACAGGATTATAGGTATGTATTATTTTAGAGGTTTCTTGTTGATTCCATTCTTCCCAAATGTTACATCCATTTATTTCTGTATTCTTGAAACCGGTCACTTATTACATAAACATTCAGTTCAGTTCTAATATGTTCATTCCTAATAATTAAATCTAATCTAGTGGATCCTTTTATTTATTAATTATTTATTTAATCTGGTGAAGTTAAGGTCAATTTAGGCCTTCTCTACCACACCACCAGAATACAAATAGGCATATACAGAAAACATATTCAGAGAGAAGAAGTAATCAACAAATAGAAATAAAATTACAAATACAAATCGTCGTTGTTCCTGCAATAACTACTATGTGCAAAATATAAAAATTTTCAGTAGGAAAAAAAAAAACACATTTATTCATTCTATGGCAGTGGTACATAGGAGATCGTGAATTCTTACATTTAAGTTATTTAATAGACCAAAAATCTGAAAATCGATAAATATGTCACATAGGAGTTATTGCAGAAACAACGACGAAATGCAGAAAACTCGAATACTATACAAAAAGAAGGGGGGTAAAAAATACAAGTAGAAAGATAAAATCACAATGGACACAAAAAATTTAATGCAATATACTGACTGCCTAGTATATTAATGATTTGTTCTCAATTGTTTCGGAATTACTGATAGGTTTCATCCCGAGGGTACTTTCGTTCGAAATGTGGAAGATGTTAGAATTCTATCATGCTTGGTTGTATAATAGACCCAAGAAGGGTAAACTTCCCAAGTTTCGAGCGACATTGCACTTAGTATGGAACCTGTAAATTGATCTAAAACACTGGATGAACTAAATTTTCACATATAGTTGTAGAAACCATAATATCTATGTCCACCGCTGTGGAATAACGGGTAGCATATCAAAGTGTGAAACGAACGGGTTCGGTTCAAATTCTGGTTGGGACAAGTTACTTGGTTAAGGTTTTCCCCCCTCAACCACTTGAAGCAGAATTGCCGGGTAACTTTCGTCATTGGACCTCGGACTCAGATCGTCTTCATTTAATTTCAACTTCATTTCTCTTCTTCAATATTTTCAGGTCAACAAGGAGATACAGCAGGCGTGGTACCGTGATTCACCTGCAGGTATCATCTGTCTGGGGGAGCTGCATAGATCCCAGAGAGGCGTAGGGGTATCTACAGCTAATTACGGCAGACCAGGGAACTACCAGAGCTGTGTAGCTCCCTCGGTCAGATGGCACCATAGTGAGCCACGATATAAATATGCATGTATGTATGTCTTCTTGTTTCTACTGTAGAAATTAATATAAAGTGAAAGCATGATTTTATAAGGTTTTCAAAAGTACGAGGTGACTTTAATTACTTATATTTTCTTTATTTTATAAGCAATCTTATCAGTTGTAACACAGCGTGTAACAGGACTGAGTACTTGTAATGATTCTTATGAAGTCTCGAACGAACTCTTAAACAAAGTTATCCTATTATAGAGACCGAAAGGCCCTTAGGGTGGAGGGATATAAATGCTCTCATCTCGCGAGATATTCAGTACTGTGTAGGTAAGTCAGTATTAAATGGTGACTATCCTTACACCCAAGGAAATACCCCTGATACTCAGTTGTCAATGAACCCCAGGGATTAGATCAATGGAGAAAATCCTTGACCTTGTCGAGAACTGAACCCGCTACTTACATGAAATTAAATCAATGTACAGTACTTTGTGCGTTACAAGTGTTGTAACTACGCCTGTCTTCACAAGAACGTCAGTCGACAGCTACCTGGATGTGATGACAAGTGACGGTATAGCAATATTTTGCTTACCCAGTACCCTATTACTCGAAGCACGCGTTAATACATTGTTATCTTTAATTCAATACAAATAATCCTATCAACAGATATGTCTAAATACTACATGTACGAGTAAATGTTTCACTATAGCTTTCATTTATGACAATTGCATTAATAAAAAAGCCGATACCAATAAAATCTTTTACACAATACTTCAGTTGAAAAGATTTATTCTCAACGTCCTATTCTTAACTTAATATCCTTTCACTTTGTTTGCTATATAGATAAAAAATTTAAACACGTAGTACATACAGTAAAGCAAGAGTTGCAGCTGCATCGAGCTGCCTGCAAACTTGCAGTAATTAAAATACTTAATTAAGAGTTGCAAATCACTTGGGCAGTTACATCGGTTCGTTCTGCAGTCGGGAGGAACGCTGTTACAGAACCCCATTAACACAACGTGTAGGCGCAACGGATCCGTTTTACTGATTGCCATGAAGTCTTAACTGTTGTGCATGTAATTAATGTCTAACTCCCAGAAGCAATTAAATCAATATAAAGGATCATCACAAAACTCTGTAAAATATATTATATGAGTGCCCCAATTGCAGAATAAAAGCAAAAAGTAACAGAATGAGAGCGCAGTCCAAAATATTTAACACATAATTATATTAGAAACAAGCACATCATCTGTAAGTTACTCCGACAACTAGTTTTCCGTGATTACAACTTCATTGTTTTTAGTAGCTGGAAATTCCCTCAATTTAGTATTGGTCCAGGCACTTGCATGGCTCAGACTGTAGCGCTTTGAGTTTCATACCCGGTTGGGCTGATTATCTGCTTAGATAATTTTTCCCCGTAATTTTCCCCCAATTGCAAGGCGACTGTTAGGTGATACCATTACCTCATCTAGCCAACCACAAATAGCAATCACTAATTCGACGCTAAATAACACCATAGTTGATGCACCGCCATTAAATAACCAAAAATAAAAAATAAAAATAAAATTAGCTCAGGACGAAAGACAAATTAAGTAATTCAAGACTGAAATTTGCTGCTACAATTACATTGGTGTATCACCACAGTCTAATATATACAGTCACGAAGCTTGAGTTGTGAGGGTGCTAGGAACAATAGACTGTGCCGGTACTCTATAATGAGGCGATATTAGCGATCCTAGTGGTTAGCAACTATATATGGATGCATATTTACTACGTATTGAGCTTCCTGATTGTATATACTAGACTGTGGTATCACTCCTTTCCTCTTTTCATTTCTATCCTCTTATTTTCTTTCAATTCCTTTCGTTTTCCTTTCCTCTGTCCTTTATCTTCCTCTTCTATTTCCTTTCCTCTCCTTCCTATTCTCTCCTCTTTTCTTTTTCCATCCCTTCCTCTTCCCCTTCATTTCATCTTTACTTTTCTCTTCTATTCCTTTTTTCCTCCTCCTCCTCTCTTCTCTCTCCCCTTTCCTTTCCATTTGCATCCATTTACTTTTTCCATTCACTTCGTCATTCCTTTCCTCTCCTCTCATATCCTCTTTCCTTTCTTTCTTCCATTTATTTCCCTTCCTCTTCCTTTTCCTTTGATCTTTCCATTCCTCTTTCCATTCCCTTCCACTTTCCATTCCTTTCTCCTTTCTTTTCCTCTTTCCTTTCCTTTCCTCTTTCATTTGCTGTTTCCATTTCCTTACTTTCATTTTTCCTTTCTACTTTCTATTCCTTTCCTCTTTATTTTCATTTATTCTATCTTTTATTTCCTCTTTTCTTTCCTATTTCCATTCCTTTTCTCTTCCTTTTCCCTTCCTGCTCACTTTGCTCTTTCAGGGGACAACATGTTTGCGGGAGGACGGCTAATCAGGAGGATTAAATCACAGCCAGTTTGCGTTGGTTTTGGAGGACCCGAGTGCGGTATATAGAAAAACATCTTTTAAGCCTGATAAACTGAAAGGGTGTCCAAAATGTAACAGCACCACTGAATATCGTAATGTTCGCTTAACGCAAAAAATAACACTTAAACTATCGATAAAAAAAATAATGTTAATATTTCTGAACTAAATTTATAATTTAAAATTGGCGCACTTGATATCGCAATGCTCATTTGTCTGCTTCATGCTGCTAAGCCTGTACTAAGCCTGTGAAAATTGGCGAAGAAAATGTAGCTATATGTTATAACAAGAATTTACACGCCCCTAAGTCAGTCACCACATTTTGCTGAGTCTTGCCGCAAACATGCCCGAGAAACTAGCAGAACCATGCTGCAAACGAGTTGCCTTTTTTGACGCAAAAAGATTGCGTTTCTAGAAAATTACCGCAAACGTGCTTCCCCGCTCTTTCCATTCTTTTCCTCTCCCTTTTCCTTTCCTATTTATTTAGCTCTTTATATTCCTGTCCTCCTTCCTTTCCTCTTCCATTTGCTCCCCTTCCTTTCCCTTCTCTATGTTGGAACCGATACAAAGCTCTTGAAACATTGCGTCTTTTTTTGTTACATCGAAACGGTGAAGAAATCCAAAAATTAGCGCCACTCTTCCAAATCATTTAAGCAACATATTGCTGGTTCCACATTGCGGTTCTCGCTGCAATCTGGTCCAGATATCGCACTAATGTTTTTGTTAAGACATACAGATCAGTTGACTGGAGTATCGTTTGTGGTAGCTCAATTTACACTTTGAAATTCGAGGCCCACCTCGAGAAACACCTCCCGGCCGGGTAATTACCACATCAGTATTGTATTGCGGGTCCCGGGTTCCCTATTTGTCAGCCCTCTTTGTTTCTAGGCCGCCCCGGCCTTTGTTCCAGCTTCTTTATTGTGGCGCAGCTAATTATCTTGGGAGAAACGTAACAATAGCGACCTCAAATATTTCAACCAATCCCAGAGGTTTATTATTCGGATTCTTCTGCGTCATCACAAAACATAACAGCGCCTGCCATTAATGTCTGATTAATAAAAGGTAAAAGATCAAGTCATTAGCTCCCACTGGCGAGAGGGAAGAAATCTGAGGCCTTGGCACTGGCAAACATTAGCATCATTTCCGAAAGCCGAAAGAAAAAAATGGAAGCATTCTCTTATACTGGTCTCTTTGATTAGAAGCCGACATGGGAGCAGCTAAAATTTTCCAATAAAATATTCTCTTATATTTATAATAATTAAATATCGTACTGCTAAATTAATTGAGAAGTCTAACGGATATTATGGTTCGGTTTAGTAATCTGGATATGTAAAAAGTATGCATTACGTGTATCAGATGTCACAGACGTCCCTTTCGGTAACATAATTTAATTTGTAATTGCCGGTTTGTGTATATCTGAAATATTTCACACGCTATTGAAGGTGAAATAGTATTTTGGGACACTCTGTATATAAGATATCCCTTGCATGAGAAAATAAAAAATAATAATGCAATAAAGACATAAGTATCTACGCGGTATCCTGAAGTTCCATTCAATTAACGAATTTGTGGCTAGCAAATGGACATTGTTTTGCGACTTTATGGTGTGCAAAAACATATATTTAACATATATAACATAACACGTTATTACCTAATAAATTAGATTAGATTAGATTAGATTTATTTATTTAACCTGGTAGAGATAAGGCCGTCAGGCCTTCTCTGCCCCTCTACCAGGGGATTACAACTATAACATGAACAATAAGATTACAATTAATATTAAATTTACAATTACAATTACAATAAAAATTAAAGTACGACAAGAATACCTGATTAATGAAAGCTAGACATTTTATCATAGAAGTTAAGAACAAAGAATATTTTTGTATTTACTAAATTACAAATTAAACCTACAATAACAAAATTCTATAGTGATGAAATTACCGGATATTGAGATATTTTGTGGTAGATTAAAATAACTATTTACGAGAAACCATGTCTGAACGAGTCTCAATTACTGACCAAGTGCCTAGTAAGTTTATATGTGTCAATTAGCCTAAACTGAGTGAACTTTAATCTTGTAAATATGAATTGAAAAGGAAACATTTTATAACTAATTATTACAAAGAAAAATAAACAAACCTTGTAAATCAACAGAGTATATAAATCTACAAACTACAAATGGTTCTGGCATACAGCAGGCATTGCAGTCTTCAACAGAACTACTGCATTTCTGGTTGGAACAGAAAATAGGTGCTCACCAAGAAACATTACCTTAGATTCAGCTGAGTGACTTTATTGATGCAACCATTTTATTTTTATTTATTGTCTTGCTTTTATCGCCAACACGCAATTAGTTTATAATACATAAGCAATGAACGTTTGGTACGACCGCGAACATAATTTCATTGACACATACTTATGTTATAACATTAATTTACTGTACAGTGAAAATCGACATTAGCGCAAACACAAGCTTTTGTATTGTAGGCCTCCGCTTGACAGTTATTTACAGTGTTGCCGACTCAAGGCTCCGGTTTTCTATGTAGATGGCTCTGGAAAGAGGAATAATGTATATCCACAGCATGTGGTGTACTCTAGATAGTCTCTGGCGAACTAAGTGTTCTACTGTTCTCGGCACTAGAGACAACTATGAGCCACGTTCGTAGATCAGGGGCGGATAACGGCAAGTTAAGAGCCCTACAGTTGTACAAAAGAAATTTACATCTAATTAAAACATATCTGAAATTCGCCAGATCTCACACATTTAATTTTGATTGATTCTGGTTCACGTTAACACTTTGTTCGTAGGACACTGAAGATGACGGCGTCGAAACGGGCCATCTGTCTAAGGTACATAATCTTTTTTAAAAATTTTAACACTTTTAACCTGTCTTTAAACAATTTTTAATTTTTAATTTTTAATTTTGACTCTTCAAAATTTGAATACGTATTACTGGCGTGAGAAGCCGACTCTTTAGCCCAGGTATGCTCATTCTCTGACTCCCGCTTACGTTCAGTAATCACAACCTTCGAATGTAGAGCGTGCTGTTCCTCGTTCGAAGCTCGACGGATGGCAGCAGAAGGCAGTTCAAGTACTTAGTAAACGCACGAACAGTGCGGGACAATGACACAGTCAAAACCTTCTGTAAGGAAACGATCATTCCGTACAGTGTGGGAGGAAGCCTATTTTTGTTGTACGTTCGGTGAAAACGGAAAGTGATTACTATATTGTAAGATAATGTCAGGAATACTACTGAGCAACATAAAACTACATTATAGGCTCTATTATTATTATTATTATTATTATTATTATTATTATTATTATTATTATTATTATTATTATTATTATTATTATTGTGGTGATATTATTCCAGCAGAAATAGATATTTTGATAAAATAATTTTTCAGGGATGCAACGTGCACTACAGCTTCAAGAACTGAAAGCACTTTATGAAAGGCCAAACATTGAAGAGAGTCGAACAATTCAGAGTCTATATTTTGGAGCAAGTTGTAGTATGTTGGGAATTAGCTAAGACACTAAAACCCTTCACGGATGGTGAACTTGTAAAGAGATGTATGGTGCCTGAACAAAATATAGTTAATTATGTCTCTGTACTGCAACAGTTCAAATGTGAATTCACAGAACATAGATTTAGTGATTTTAGACGTATGGAGAGTGATATTAGTATTTTTGTTAATCTTTTCATAAATTTAGTACAATCCGTGAGAGTGTAGTTCAAGGACGAGTTAATTGATTTACTAAGTAACGTAGAATTCAGAACTAAATGCAGAGAATATGACTTGACAAGCATATAATTATTTAAAAAATGAACAAAACTAAATATTACAAGATGAGCTTATTCGTTGCCTCTATGTTAGCTACCTTCGCCTCGACATATGTGTGCGAACAATTATTTTCGAGAATGTAGGTTACTAAATCCAAATATAGGTCCCGATTAACAGATGAGCATCTTTAGCGCATTGCAGTAAATTCGTTGGAAATAGATTCCCAATTACTTGCAGAAAAGAATCCAGATGTTGAATAGACCCCAAAGTAGGCTATATGGTGGAATATAAAAATCATATTATCTATGAATTATTATATCATAACTATATTAAATATAATAAATAATGTAATAACTGAATATTGCAGTGTATACTCTTTCCTTTTTCAAATTCAGTTTATTACCTATTTGTAAGAGTGTAAGAACTATGCTACGGGCGGTGCTGCAATGTACAATGCAATGTAGTTGCGGAGCCCAGTCCGTACACAGTGTGTGTTATGCAGTGCAGCATTATCCGTGTAATCGGGGCTTTTACAATTTTGAGCATACCTGCTTTAGCCATTTGAGTTAAGGTTCGCCTTTTTCTTATAAATCATTTTGACAGTATTCTTTGAAAAAATTCCATAAATGTCAATGTAAAATATTAAAAGCGACACAAAGAAAGCAAGAACTGTGAAGTTTCGCTCTGTGTGTTTGCATCTGGAAATTAGTATAGAGACCAAGTCTTCTGTGATGTGAATTATGTTGATGGCAGCGGGTCTTTGTAACCACCTCTTATCAAAAGGCACCGTTTCATCAACATTCCGAGCTGTGAGATTTATGCATAAAGATAAGGAGCGCAAGGTTGCTGGGACTTTCACTTTGCGATGGGGGCGCGTGGAGAGAAGAATCCCAATGGACGCAGTTCACCTGCCAAAAAAGTAATTTTTTTCCAGAGCTGTAAAATGTTTCGTGCACGAAACTCGTAAATTTTGTGCCAGTCGGCAAGTTTGGGGCGATCCTGTCTGTGAGGAATAAACCCCCTGTTTTATGTTTGTGAAGATGATTCAGTGATTACGAGTTACGACTTCAATTAATAAAAACTTTCATTCCCATTTGCTGCTTCTCAAGATCATCAAGTGTTTAATTTTTATAAATGAGAAGGAATTCTCTTCGCTTGTGTTTTATGAAGAAAAAAAATTAAGGGCTTCCTCTACAAGTTTCTTATGGGAGCGTGACTGGACGATAATTCTTTGAGAAGTGAATCACATAAAATATCTTCTAACTTGATACTCAACTCATCCAGTGGCTGACTCTAATGAACACGATCGTTATCGGCCGCTTGGAAACGCGGCTCTTTCTTCTTCGTTTACGTTAGAGTCAGATTCAGATGATATCAGAAATCTCAGTGGAGAAATGGTTAAAGATAAATTCCTGTCCAAAAATGGAAGTTGCGTAACTACGAACAAATTTTGTAAATATATATATATATATATATATATATATATATATATATATAATTATAATAATAATAATAATAATAATAATAATGATTTATTTAACCTGGCAGAGTTAAGGCCATACGGCCTTCTCTAACACTCAACCAGGAGTAAAAACTGCGTTATAGAAACACTACAAATTTACAAAGTACACACAAAACTGAATAAGATAATAATAATAAAATGTAAGCAACAAGTAAGAAGAAATCAGACATAATATATAACATACAGAAAGAAAGAAAAAAGCGTAATAAAATGTGAACAGCAGGTCAAAAATAAATGAGGCCTACAAAGTATAAAAAAAAATAAGAAAATTATTGATGATAATAATAATAATAATAATAATAATAATAAATAAGAATAGTAATGATAATAATAATAATAAATAAAATAATAATAACAGGCCTAATAGTAATAATAATACTAATAGTAGTAATACAATAGTGCAGTACAAAGCATACAATGAATACAATATTTTTAAGTATACACAGTAAGGAAAATTATGTTTATATATAGCTCAACTTATCACATTAGAGATATACCATTATCGGAAAATATGAAAACAAAAATATAAAATAAGTTAAATATCACTAGAACATTAAAAAAAAAAATGTGAATACGTGGAAACATGCAATACAACACTTGTCATAATAGTAAGTTAGTTTGGCAACTCGTCATAAGATAATTTTCTAACTTGGATTTGAAAGATTTCAATGTTCGGCAGTCCTTGACTTCAGGCGGCAGAGAGTTCCAGTGACGAGAGGTAGCAACAGTGAAAGATGAGGAATACAGAGATGATGTGTGAAGTGGAATTTCTAGCGTGTTATCGCGTTGTGATCGAGTATTAATATTATGATAGCGAGAGAGAATATGAAAACGAGCGAATAAATAAGAGGGGGATGAAGTGTGCATAATTCGATATAGGAGAGAAAGTGAGTGCAGATTTCTCCTCTCATGTAACCTAAGCCATGATAACTTCTCGATAGAAGGTGAGATATGATCATAGTATCGAACATTACAAATGAAGCGGACGCACGCGTTATGAACACGCTGTAGTTTCTGGGCGGAATCAATCCTGAGATCACTGAACAAAACGTCGCAATAATCGAAGTGAGGTAGAATGAGTGTCTGTACCAGCGTCTGTTTTAATTTAGATGGATAATGATACAATCTTTTTAGTGTGTTCACTTACATTCCGACGGAATGAAGGAACAACAATATTCTGGAAAGTCATCCTAATCGTGTGTGTAAAACATGAATTTCATGGTAGAATCTCTACGAAATTATCCGTCATCATGTCATCGTCCATGGCGTATATCTCATCTTCGCCACCGTCATCTTCCTCTTCCTCTTTCTCCCTCACCTTCTTCTTTATCTTCCTCCTCCCCACTTCATTATCGTTATCAACATCATCATCGCCAACAGCACTACCACCACCACCACCACCACCACCACCACCACTAAGCCGTGGATCCTTAGATTCAAACCGATTGTATTTTCAACTCTACTTCATGTTATATCTTTCAGTTATTCAAACATAAAGAGCCTTGTTTGGCATTAAGATCTGTAAGTTCTAGTCTAGTATTTGGAAGCTCTAGAAATCTATTCAAGAAAATGTATTATACATCCACCCATCTACCTACCCAACCGATCAATCAATTGCAAAGAGCTCCGATGGATTTCATCACCAATTTTAAGGAAGGTACCGATAAAAGTTAGGTGGATATAATTTCCAAAGAGAAGTTCCGATGCGCTCCGCTGGATTGCATCTACAAATTTAAGGACGATCATCAATAATTTTACGAAGAGTTCTGCTGAGTTCCGATGAATTTTATTAACAATTTCAATATTGATAGGACTACTGGTAAGCTACGATAGATTCCATCAAATATTTTAAGAACGGTTCAAATGAGCTCCGATGGGTATCATAAACAATTTCAAGGATGGTTCCGTTTAATTCCAATATATTTGATCAACAATTTTAAGGACGATTTCACTGAGCTGCGATGGACTTCATCTACAATAAAATTTTAAGTACGGTTTCGATGAGCTCCGATGGATATCTACAATTTTAACGACTGTTTCTTTGACCTCCGATAGATTTTTATCAACAATTTTAAGGACTGTTTCACTAAACTATTATTGATTTAATCAACGATAAAATTTAAGGACAATTCCGTTAAGCTCCGATGGATAGGCTATCTACAATTTTAAGGGCGGTTCCGTTGACCTACGATAGATTTTATCAACAATTTTAAGCACGGTTTCTTTGACCTCGGATAGATTTCATCAACAACTTTAAGGACGGTTTCACTGAACTATGATGGATTTAATCAACGATAAAATTTAAGGACAGTTCCGATAAGCTACGATGGATATCATCTACAATTTTAAGAACGATTCCGTTGACCTCCGATAAATTTGATCAAGAATTTTAAGAACGGTTTCACTAAGCTCCGATGGATTTCATCAACAATAAAATTTTAAGGACGGTTCCGATGAGCTCCGATGGATATCGTCTACAATTCTGAGGACGGCTTCTTTGACCTCCGATAGATTTCATCAATTTTAAGGACGAGTTCACTGAACTACGATGGATTTAATCAACGATAAAATTTAAAGACAGTTCCGATAGGCTAAGCTCGGATGGATATCATCTACAGTTTTAAGAACGGTTCCTTTGATCTCCGATAGGTTTTAACAACAATTTTAAGGACACCTTGATTGAGGTCAAATAGATTTAATCAATAATTTTAATATCGGTTCTGGTGAGCTCTGACGGATTTCATCAACAATTTTAATGACTGTTCCGTTGAGTTCCAATGGATTTCATCAAGGATAAAATTTTAATGACGGTTCAGTGAGCTTCGATGGATTTCATATGCAAATTTAAAAATGGTTTTGTTGAGCTCAGATGGATTTCAGAAATAATTTTAGGATCGGTTCTGGTGAGCTCCGATGTATTTCATGTACAATTTTAAAGACAATTCCTAATATTTCATTAAGAAGTAGTGTTTTATACATCTGGCAGCGACGCTGATATAACCTCTACAGGTGCGAGCGTCGTTAAATAAACCATAATTTAAAATTTTCTACATCTGCCATACCTGTGAATACTTTAAACGGTCACTAGGATTAGAAAAATTAAACTAGATTTAGAATCTAGGGAGATTGTGCTTAATGATATAAAAACAAAAAATTACAGTTTTTTGGTCAAATTTTACCTATACCTTCCCTTAAGTCGCTTGATTACAAGTTTGATGCACGCTAAAATACTAATTTTTACTCCATTTGTGTTTTATTTTTGGTCCAGAGAAAATACTGGTCTTTTACAAAAACATTATTTTATTCACAAAACACTCATAATAATAATAATAATAATAATAATAATAATAATAATAATAATAATAATAATAATAAAGTATCTTAATTTTAATGATGCAGTGCACAAAGAACTAGGGTTGTTCACCTTGATTCAGTCTGCTCACCCCAAAGTCTCCCTCTCGCCGAAATTAAAACGTTGGTATCGCCTCTAAAGGAATAACCTATTCCATCTCTTTCGCATGAAAGTCTATCATTGTCGGCCAAAATTAAAACCCGTGTAAGTTGTGAGCAGCAACAAATGCGGTTAACTACATCAAAGAAATATTAAAAGCAAAATAACATATCCAGTGAAGCTCACAAACCTACGCAAATTGACCATTAGTTCTGACTGTATAGTTTCGGCCTTCTATGGATGGCGAACTAATGAATTCGAAATCTGTTTTAGACAAAATCTTATCTAACAAACGTTATTAGTATAACCAAATATGCTTCCGTCTATATAAGGCACCAAGCATTGAACTTGTGTGCTTCGGAAGGCAAAGTTCAGTTTTCACGTTTCCCATTTTGGGAGTTCTGCATTCCTAAATTAGAATAACACTCGCTAGTGGAAATTGTCACTCCAGCACAAATCGGATAAATTTACAACACGGGAGCTTGAAGTCGGTGTCGACAAAAACCAGGTGGACTGGTTTGCTTACAAGTCAGCGAGCTTAGCAAATAATGGAAGAGTTTACTCTTGTTTATGCAAATGGAAGCTTGTTTTTATTAATCTACCATTGTTGGTTTGTTTGCTCATGTTCCAACGGAATCGGGCATGCTTTTCTGTTCGAACTTTAATGGCAATCTATATATTATCAGAACACAAGCTGGAAATTACACGCTCAAGGAACCACTTCCTTTCGCGATGCTCTGGCATCCTCATTTATTTCGGGACATTCTCCAGGAAAGGCAAAGACAATTACGAATTTCTTATTTGGAAGAAAATATATTGTCACAACTGATCAATAGAAAGCATATAAAATTGGAACTTACGAAATAGGCACCTAAGATCTGGCCATCATTGTCATCCCCACCATCATCATACATTTTTCACTATGTTCGGCTCAATGCTGCTTTCAAGACCAAATTATTTTTTCGTTTCGTAGTCAATTAACCAGCTGTGACACGTCTGTAAATGTCGCAAGGCTGCAGAAATTCCATTAATTTTGACGAATATTAAACTAAACAAGTGAAGTAAAAAGATTTAATCAAGAAACTGTATTACGTTCTTTAAATCTGAACTTCGCGCGGAATACCATTGCTGAACAGAGATGAAGAAGTGGATTCCAAACTGACCTAAGTCAAATTGACAACTTCTGAGAAAAAATACAGAAACTAATAAAACAATTTGATGCTCCTAGTGCCTGAATATTTCATTTCATTAGGTGGTTGAATTTATTTAGACTTGCTCTGCTTGTTGTAGAGATTTAATAAACTTCCTAAGTCAAGACTTAGGAGCATCCGGAAAATCAACTTATGGACTTGTAAAGATAAATATTGAGGCGGTAGCCGGAAAATGGGCCCATAAGCATATAGGTCCTTTTTCGGGAGAATGTTTAATTCGATTCTCCGTTTTAAAATCTACTTGCTTATGTAGTTTCGTTTTCAATATCTTGTAAACAGGGTTAGGGTTCTTTCATGTAACAAAAATCCCAGCTTTACTTGCTTCCCGGAGGAAGCCACGCTATGGAATTTGATTTCCTCGAGAACGACGCAAACAAAGAGAACCACAGACTTTAACCAGTGGCTGAAGGAGAATATTCGTATTCGTAAATACGAAAGAAACGGGAAGGTGTAAAATTATGCATGGTACCAAGTACCGTCTTGCTCGCAACAAATACTCAGGCTGACCAGAAAATTTGTTTACGGTCGATGGCCCGTTGGGGCGGCTCTCCTATGAGGTGGGGCCCTATTTGGTGATTGGTGTGAAATTTATCTTGGGCCGTGGATGGCTTCTTTCTAATTACCGATTCCAATGACTTCTCTGCTCCGGAAATGTTTGGAGTAGCCAACTAATGAGATCATTAAAAAGGCGCGCCGAACTGCCAGACAATCGGGTCACAACCCTTCTGAGACCGCCACCCCTAGCGATACGTAACAACGTCTCAAGTCACTTCTCTTGACACGGGATAGTTACATAAGATCATGATCTTTAGGGCTCGAAAGTTGATGACCTAAAAATCACAGAAAAATGACCTATAAAATAACTTTAAATTTTATGAAAATATGACATTAAAATTTAGAAAAATGATCGTGATTTTAATAGTAAAATACGGTACAAACAAAATAATAGTATAATTCCATCTGTGGAAAATACATTTTCACCAAACTCAGTCATTAACTGTCGCAAAAAAACTTTCTCTGCTTTATTTTTTTTTTTTGACATTTTTATACCTTCACTTGTGTGATACAGTATGTTGACTGCAGACACTGCGGCTGCAGTATTTGTTCTGTTGCGTTGAATGTGGGGAAACATGTAACACAAATGATCAGGAGTCAAGGCAGATGCAAAGGAAATTTCTTGAAAAACGAAATCGAATTGCGTAATCATTCTGGATTAGGTTCTATAATATAGACAAATACACCATAAAAAGTGTCCGTTCATAATCAGAAAAGGGCAAAAATGCAACAAAAAGTAGAAAATTTCCTAGGAAATGACCAATAGACAATAAAAGCCTGAAAAATGCAAAATAAAAGTCGGCTATATTAGTTCGTGTTGAAGTGAAACGAATTTGTGTAGCATCCTGCATTGTCTACAATGTGTCAGAAAAAAGATATTTCATCAACTTCCGAACCCTAATGATCATCTTTATGCTCTCATCTTCTTCCTCAGTCTTTTTTTTTTCTTCTCGTTTTTCGGTTTCATTTCTTCCTGTCCTTTCTCTATTCATTCTTATTCTATTTTTCTAGTTGTTCTTTTACCCTATCCTGCTTATTTATCTTCTTGTTCTTCTTTATCTACTTGCTTCGAATATAAGAAATGTCCTTCTTTGTCTTCTTCTTATTCTTGTTTTTGTTATTATTGTACTTTGTTCCCTTGTTTTCTTTCTCCCTTCTTTACGTTAATTTTCTATCTGTTTACTGTATTTATAATACATCCAAATCAGCCTCTGTTCTTGTTTAACTTATTGTTTTTCCACATGCTTTTGCTCTTGAGTTTCCTTATCTTCTTCTTTGCTACTTTGTTCTCTTTTTTCCTTCTTTATCCTCACCTAAGACTATACTGCGGTCCATAATGTCTGACAGGAGACGTAAACTTTGCCGGTTCCATTATCGGGAGATATACAGTAATGGAAGTTTTATTGTATAAGCACCCCAGTGTGATTTATAGCCTCTTTTACATCCTACTGGACAGCATCTTCTAAGCTTCTATTCCACTTGAAGTGACGACGTCGACAGAATACCTGGTGCTTGTTGTGCTGTCTATATTTTTCCTAAGATAAATATGTATAATAAATTAGCACAATGGAGCATGCCATCTCTGTAAATCGGTCACTAGTCGGAGTTGGTCTTTCGATTTAACGGGACCTCAGAAGTGATATTAATGTTCACACAGTTGGCGCTGTTTATCTTATCCGTGTGGTTTGTATTCTATTTACAAATACTCATGTTATTCTTTGGCATCATACATAAATCGTGCAGTTGGTAGTTCCTGGTTTCTTTCTCAATGTTTTTATTCATTTGTAAGTCTCTTTAGAAACAATTAGGTGTTAATACGGCGATAAAGGAACCATTATGAAGCGAGATTGTCAGAGAATATTAATCAATTCTTCCTTTGAATTCAGTGACCGAGGTCATGCAGGTTAAAAAATAAAGAAACCGAGATAGAATTTCTTTAATTTTATTGTAACTTGAAACGGATGTTCCGAATTATTATTATTATTATTATTATTATTATTATTATTATTATTATTATTATTCCAGGTGGCCCGGGTTCGATTCCCAGTCGGGGCAAGTTACCTGGTTGAGGTTTTTTCCGGGGTTTTCCCTCAACCCAATACGAGCAAATGCTGGGTAACTTTCGGTGCTCGACCCCGGACTCATTTCACCGGTATTATCACCTTCATACCATTCAGACGCTAAATAACCTAGATTTTAATACAGCGTCGTAAAATAACCCAATTGAATTATTATTATTATTATTATTATTATTATTATTATTATTATTATTATTCTTTGTAGAATAAGATTTATCATCCCAATTGAAATGGCGTGTCTGCACATAGTGAATGAAATTTGAAATTCAAAAGTAGGGATGGGATGGAGCAGAAAATTCAATCAGCAATAGTTTTGAACTTTCCCTTCGAAAACTAAATGGACGCGTTTTGTCTTACAATCGAGTCTTCCGCACATGTAAAATTATTCATCGTGGGAACTTTTGAAATGAACACACGGTATATTGACCACTCATAACACCTAAATATTTAACTTGTGAAATTTCTTCCAAACATTGACAGTTACACTTTGTAGGGCATGAACAATAATTAAAAGTGATATCTTAATTTTGAGATTTAAATTTCAATTTAGTTTCTGAATACCAGTTTTAATTAATTAAAAGGAATTAAGTTCGATTTCGTAACAATTAAACAAAGTAGATTTGTATCAAACCAGTTTTTGACAATACTGATGCTTTCATTTGCGTAATTGCAAGTATATTTCCAACTTATACCATGGAAAATAATCACGGTATCATCTGTATACGATATAGGCCTAATTGTGCCGTTATATCTGTTTAGATTAATATTATCATTTATATATACGAGTATACATACATTAAAAATAAGACTATTCCTAATACAGTACCTTGCGGCACACCAATGTTAACTTTTTTATGTTAGTACCTACTATATATGTTTCATCAATTTTTGTCATTTGATATCTGTCGCTGAAATATGACCGAAATAAATCCAAAGCAACAAAGAATCTATAAAAGAAATAGCGACATAATTATTTCCGGTATCTAATACATTAGCAAATCCCACAGTAACATTTAAAATTGCATCCTCTATACTTCCATTATTTCTGAAATCAAATTGATTATCATGGATTATCATGGACTGATATTTCACTTGGAGACCGGGCTATAGCTTAGCACAGACAGTAGCACCTTTAATCATAATTTGGACTTGTGTTGTTTTTATCTCAGGCTACAGTTCAACAAGAGTGCCGAAACCATAAGGAAATTACAGCTTGTATCGCATATCATGAGGTTAACCCGAGAAGGAGTGAAGCGAATTCACAACCCTTAATTTTAATTGGATCTCACACTTTATGTTCAATTCAGGAAGACCTTATTAACCGCTGCCCGATATCGGAACCCATCCTTTATACAAGATTTATACTTATTGGTTATTTATCAATGTATCAAGTTGGGGAGGGTTAGGGTTCTGCCGAGTGTGGGAATTGGAGAACTTATTATCGGAATAATGTAAGAGGGAGAAGGGGGTTGATTCAACAAGGGTTGTGGCTCCGAGATTGGGGCTTCTGATACCATTTGTATAACCCCAAACGGAAGAAAAAACGAGGAGCAACCAATCAGATGACAAGGAAGCATGGAGACTCCAGTACTATAATTCACTCACAACGAAATCTGAAATAGTATTCTCTTGTTTCCACCTTGCCAAAGGCTTAGTTGATGATTGTAATGAGATATAGCAACCCTTCCGTGTGTTCCTGCTATTATGATAACCACTAGAATGGTATAAAATACCCTAATTTAGAAAATTTTTCATGCTTACGTAATTTAATTCAAAACCCTTAACGAATCTGAATATCTATAGACGGTTTTCTGTGTTTATTGAATAATTCAAAGCTGAATTCAACACTAAATATACAAAATGCAGAGTTCCGCACACACCTGTATTCCGTTCAACAACACAGGTGTTCCGCGAAGTTTTTACAAGCACCTGTAAATTCACACGCTATTTAGCAGGTAATCTCGTATTTATCTATTCATTTGAACTATAAAAATCAGAGTTCACGAGATAGTTATAGGCCTATAGTAGAAACATGTTATAATCAGAGTCACAGAGGATACTGACTTTGTCGGAGAAAATCTGCATGATATGCATTTTTAACGAGAAATCTCGCAAAATTGTTTGGCCGTAAACCATTTCATTGTTATTTATGTAATATTATTACTGTATATTCAGCATGGGGAACCATATTTCACCCGAAGGTACATTAGGGTTAAAGTTCAAGACATTGTAGCTATTCATATTCATATTCTTTATTCATATTCTTTATTTGCCTGAAGATACAACAGTACAAGAGGCCTCGTCAATGTAATAATATAAAAAACAATGTATCAATATTTAAAATACATATTAAAAGAGTAAAATATAATAAAATTTAACTAAAATACTACATCATTTTCAAAAAATTCATTCATATTATAAAAGGGATTATTTTGTAGCCATCTCTTAATCTGAACTTTAAATTGTGTTTCATTAAGTGCCTTTATATTTGTTGGTATCTTATTATATACTTTTATTGCGGTAATTACATAGCTTGATTGTTTTTTTTTGCAACCTGACATGTGGTACGTTTAATTGATCATTATTTCTGGTTTCATAGCGATGCAGATCTACTATACTTGTATAATTAGTAATATTCTTGTTTACATACATTAAAAGTTCAAAAATATATAGATTATAGACTGTCATAATTTTTTCATTTTCGAAAAGAGATCTACATGATAGTCTGTGTGGTGACATTGTTAAAATACGAACTGCGTTTCTATTTATATGTATATACATACTAATGAACTACTAAAATTATACCGAGGATACGAGTTTAGGAAAAAAATATATAAAATAACTAATATTATTATAGAGAATCACTAAAATATCTAGAAATATTTAAGTGCTATAAACAAAGAATGGTGACACGAAAGTTCTATATGCACTGAATTAATCTGCTGATTTTCTATGTGCACTGAACTGATACGTTGAGTTACTATACAGGTGATTCACGCGGATTTACCGTCCCTTACGGAGCTTATTTCCGAAGACATTCTGAGCAAAAAATATTATATAAACATTTGTCCTAATCTTAATATTTTCAGAGTTACACTAATTTGAAATTCTTTGTAAAATACCATTATTCTTTAGTTTTAAGCGTAAAAGAATATTACAGATAAAGAACGAACTATTCAGAAGTATCATTTCTTTAATTAGCTAATATTCTGAAGCTAAAAATGTGTTGTGAATTCCATAGTTGCTTCGTACAGAATTTTATTTCGATTTTTAACTACAAAGTTACATTTTCTCACGCATTTATCACAACAATAAATCTCGCCACTCTTATAAATTCTTCAAGACTGTACATTAGAATGCATAATTAAACTGTAAGAAATGAAGTTCCTAAAGTCATATGATTTGTAACAATTTTTGTGATAAGTGAGTAAGAATGATGTAATTGTTAGTTAAAAATTGAAAAACAAAATCTGTACAAAGCAACTAACAACACTTTTTAGCTTCAGAACATTAGCCAATTAAAGAAATTATGCTTCTGAATAGATCATTCTCTATTTGTAATATTCTTTAACCCTTAAAACTAAAGAAAAAAAATGTATTTTACAAACAACTTCAAATTAGCGTAACTCTGAAAATATTGAGATTAGGGCAAATGTTTATATGACATTTTTGCTCAGAATGTCTTCGGAAGTAAGCTCCGTAAGTGATGGTAAATCCTCGTGAATCTGTATACACTGAAGTTCATTATCGATCCCTTGAAGTTCTATATATACAGATCTGATATATTAAAATTCTATATACACGTACATTGATTTTATCCACTAAATTCTTTATATACAAAATTAATAAACATTAGTAAATCTTTAAATAACACTTAATCGTAAAATAAGCTTAGACTCGTAAGGGGCTGTAGAATGAATATCCCCGAGAGTCCAGATTTGACTTCAATTTATGTCTGTCGGCAGAATAAGGGACACTCAAATATAATACAGTATGTCTCATTGTTTGGGTCTCTTCGTCACACTTACATTTTCTTTCTCTCTGTAACTTGGATATTGCAAGATACTTTCCGAATTTACTATGACCCGACAGAAATTGTGTCAAAATTGAGTTGTGAGGGTACTAGGAACAATTGACTGTGCCGGTACTATTTCGCATTGTCTGTAATCAGGCGATATTAGCGATCCTAGTGGTTAGCAACTATCTATGGATGCATATTTAGTACATATTGACCTTCGTGACTGTATAAGGTAATTCCGGGAGAGATGCCCCACAGGGAGAGTTACCCCACCCTCCTTATCTCAAAATCTCTAAGGAATCGATCTTGGGACCATTTGTTTAATTCGTATACGACCCTCGGAGGCAAGCAATGTAATCTTTGTGACGGTTTTTTTTTGTGTGTGAAAAGTGAATAGAAAAAGAAAATGCTGTTTTTCGTAGGCTTTGTTATAATAGTTATAATTTTTCAAAATTCGTACTTGGGATAATGGCTATGTATATGTTGCTTAATCCAATATATTTGACAAGTACATGCCTTGTACTCCATTCTAAAAAAAGAAATTAAGTAATTGTCCATTACGGTTATCCTTAAACACATAATGCGTAATGGTTATGCTAAAGGGAGAGATGCCCCACCTCTTTGAGGGAGAGACGTCCCATGTACTTAAGAGTGATATTACCGTACATAACTAATTATTATTAGTGTCCTTGCTGCATTTATTGGAATTTTAATTGAATTATTATATTATAATATAATTATTATATATTAGAGGCCAATAATTTTTAAAGGGTGACCAAAACTTGCTAGAGGATCACATATTTTCAAGAGGTGTCCAAACTTAAAATCCATAAACCACTTTAAGGAATACCGGTATTCTAAATTTGTTGCAGCGACATTTTCAATAGGTGCATAAAGTTGAGGGCCTTCAAAATTTTAAGGGATGCCCAAAGTTGTGTTTTAAAGACACATTTCACAACCAAACGTTAGTTAATGCAATCCCAGAGATTTCTTCAATCTTACTGTAACTTTTTGGGGAATTGGGAATTAATGAAGCATCGCATTGTTATGGAATTAGTTAGAGAACAATCCACCGACTGAAATCTAGTGGAGTCTTCAAGAAACATCCAATGGCTGCAATTCTTCCTAGAGCGAAACCTTGAGTTACCTGTCAGGCAGTCAGAAGGATCATCCATCTCTCTGAAGAGGTCAAGGTATGTCGAGACAAGAAGTCAAGCAGTATTTTGACTTACTGGAACAACTCTACGTGAATGCAATTTCTAGAAAAGCCTCATCAAATAGAGGAAAGTGGCATCCAACTAAACAAATTTACAAGGATAAGTGATTGAGAAAAAGGGATCCAAAGATGTTTTCATTCCTAACTTCAAGCGAGAAAGGTGGAAGTGATTCTGTCGTAACATGTTGGAATTCGGAGGGAAAATTTCTTCCACCGGCAATGTTTGAGAGGAAAAATGGAAGTTTTTTTACAGATTCCTAGCAGAAACGGGGGTTTATATGAATCCAAAATCGTCCTATGTTCCACCAGAATTATTTATGAAGCGATTGAAGGAAAATTTTACTCCAAGAAAGAATCCTGGCAAGGTCTCTTAATTTTGGATAAACATTCACCACATTTAGATAACATAAAATGCTAGAATGAGGATAATGAATCAAAATTGTTTGCCTACCAACCTATGCAACTCAGGCACTTCAATGTCTTGATCGCTTACATTTTAAGTCTCTCAAGCATTATTTCAAGAAGAGAATCACAGCAATGGATGGCTTATAAAAAGCAATCCTGACTATCCATCTAGAAAGCTGGACAAATGCTGCGTTGATAGTAATAGAGAGGTCATTTGGATTTCGAGCCAGAGGTTTATATCCTTTCAATCCAGATGCAGTTCCTGAGCACCTCTTCAGTATTTATGATGCATCAATCAACAACACAGCTGTAAGAATTCCTTTCTGTGCCTCTTCAGGAAATCTCAAAGAAAAGAAAACTTTATCGGCTACAAGTTCGAATGAAAACGGGATAATCAATTGTAATTTCGGCTCAAGTGCCACAATGGCAAATTCAGCGACAGCGACTCCTTTCAAATCCCTTCATGAAATAAAATATATGCCAGCAATATCTTTTGCTGTGAACAAAAGAAAGCGATCGGTAGAACGCGTTACACGTGGAGATAAAAATGGAAACACCATCTTTGAAAGCCTCCCAGTTCCAAAAAGCTCAAAGTCAAATTCTTCAAAATCTAGTAGATATAGAAGACACTTTTGGAGAAAATATGAAGAGAGTGTCGTCAAATGAAACAAAGTGGATAGTTCCTAGTTTATTGAGTGCCTTGAAAATTTTATCAAATGAAGGAAGTTGTTGATTGGATTCAGTGACTTTCCTGCAAGAAGTTGCATAACATGTGGGCTAAGTGCCATATGTGTGGTCGCACTGAAAAACGAACTCAGAAAATGAACTTATTGCAAAAATAAAATAAGCAACATTATTTAGAGTGTTATTTATCAAATTAAGAGTTTAATTTGGGAATTACCACAGCGGGGCATCTCTCCCCTATATGTGTATATATTACAGTGATATTGTATCTGACTAATTTTTATTTTACCACTTATTGTGTATGAATTATCGATTGTTTCATATTTTATATAAATCTTTAATGTGTTTAAGTTGCTATAACACATGAATAAAATATCTGCTTTGGTTTGTTTAATTTTTAAACGATAAAAACTTTAAGTGGGGCAACTCTCCTGGAATTACCTAATACTAGATTCTGGTTATACGTAGTATGCCTGCATGGTTCGATGATGTTGATGATAATGATGAGCAGGCCTATGTTTTTCAAACTTTCAAATCCCATTTATCATATTCTTTCAAAAAGTAAAGTTGAAAGTAGTTAAAGTATGGAAGCAAATTTGGACGAGACATTTCTTATGCGTCGTGGAGTAGGTACTGGGGGTTTAAGATTGGAAGATCAGATAGGTTGTATTGAGGGAGGAGACGGGTAAAATGCTGGTAATTTTCAGTCAAAATTTACATTATTTTTTAAATAAATATGCAATCTTTTATTTATGCGTTGGCTATATTTCAGACCTTTGTGGCGCCTGTATTCATAAAAATTACCTAATATCTCAATGACTCGGGTCTTGAATTTGAATGGCATGCAAACTTTGAAAGCTGTTTTCTCGCTTTTATTTTCAGCACGTTTTGCTTCCTTTTCGGGATAAAAATTGTTTTATATGAAACATTTCATAGCGTGTTTTTGGGAAAGTCATTGATTTAGTTTCCAATATGCTTGTTCAATTTAAGAGAACAGTGTATTACGATAATAATTAACTGAAAGAATTTTAGTTTTGTCCTTTAAATGTGCAGAAATTTCATCCGAACAAATGTAACATTGTAAAATAGCCTTGCAGAAGGAAGAGTTACATTTGTTCGCATCAAATTTCTGCACATTTAAAGGACAAAACTAAAACTCTTTCAGTAATTTATTATCATAATATACTGCTCTCTTAAACTGACTGAGCATATTGGGGATTCAATTAACGGCTATCCCAAAACACGCTACGAAATGTTTCATATAAAACTATTTTTATCATGAATTCATTCATTCATAGTGTTCTGTCCAAGAGCAGATCTTTCACTGCAAACCCAGTATTCTCCAGTATTTCCTATTTTCTGCCTTCCTCTTTGTCTCTTCATATGATCCATAATATCTTAATGTTGTCTATCACCTGATATCTTCTTCTGCTCCGAACTCTTCTCCCGTTCACCATTCATTCCAGTGCATCCTTCAGAATGCAGTTTTTTCTCAACCAGTGACCCAAAAAATTCCTTTTCCTCTTCCTGACCACTTTCAGCATCATTCTTTCTTCACCCACTCTTTCCAACACAGCTTCATTTCTTATTCTTTCTGTCCACTTCACACGTTCCATTCTTCTCCATATCCTCATTTCAAACGCTTCTAGTCCTTTTTCTTCACTTCGTCGTAATGTCCATGTTTCTGCCCCCGTACAATGTTACACTCCACACAAAGCACCTCACTAGTTCTTTCTCCAGAGGTCCGCATAAGATGCATCTCTTTCTATTCAAAGCTTCCTTTGTCATTGCTTTTCTCCTTTTCAGTTCTTGGCAGCAGCTCATAATACTGCTTATAGTACACCCCAAGTATTTGAAGCTGTCCACTTGCTCTACTGCCTCATTTAGAATTTTATCTCGAAAGGGAAGCAAAAACGAGCAAAATTGTATGAAATTTTTTGTTTGAAATAAGCTCAAAGAATATCCCCCTGAACTTAATGCCATTACTTACGGTTCAATCTGTATAACTGAGAAAATTTTCTCCAACACAATTGCATTGGCTCGGTTTGTTTAGCTGGCAAAAAATTGAGAAGATTTTTTTTATTGTTTACACTCATTAGACAGTTAATCAAATGGACTAAATAGTGAACCAACTTTGTTGCACGTAACAGTGTTGGACGAAAAAATGTGGACAAAATATCTGTGGACATAACTTTTTTGGACGTAATTTGGAATAGACTTTTTATCTACGGACGAAAAAATTGTGAACGAAAAGTCCTAGAACGGAAATCGGATCGTCAGCTATGAAAGTCAATGCTTTGGCCTTGGAATATAAATGCTTAAGTAAGACTTAGATTATCTAATTGTAACTTGCAGTGCGTAAAGCACAGGAATGTTGGTCGCACACGGCTTCTTATTTGAATAGCGTTACATCATCATTTGGGAAGGTCGTTGAGCCCCGGCACAAGACCCCTGGCATTGAGCAGGTGGTCCGATGTTACACTGCACACGTGCCGTATGGGCTATAAAATCCGAGTCTGGGAGAGAGCAAAGCTCGTTTGCGAGTCGCTGTCAAGAAGGCTTAATTTTATGTTAAAATTATGCAGATTTTCTCTGTGCTCAAAATTTATATATTCGAAGTCGACAGTATTAACACAAGTATACGTACACGCTCTCACAAGTATGATATATTGGTGATAAACACAAACACGAAGTTCAAAGGATGGGGAAAGATATCTTTTTTATCTTTTTCCCGTTGCAAAAATGTTGTAAGACTTCACACCTTTTAGAAGGTTGAATGCATATCAAATAATGAAGAGGAATGGGAGGAACAGAAATTCTTCTTCTTAAGGTTATTTAATCCAAACTGATGGGAATTCTAAAGAAAATAAAGCCTGGTTCAGACAGTGCGTGTTTCTGTGATGGATTCCAAGGTGGCTGCGCTGATGGCTGCCCTGCGTGCTCACTTGCTGGCTCCCGTGTTGGCTACGGTAATGGTAGTTGTTCACACCGAGCTGGCTCTTTTCACAGTTCAAATTGGAAAATCATCTGCTGCTTCATCTGTTGCCAACACTCATGGTCAAAAAGAAACTAAACCGTGAGTGGAAAAACAACTAAAGTCCTACATTAACAATAGTAAGTGTCGTAATAAAGTAATTAAGCCATAAGTGCAAAACAGCTGAAGTCCGATATTTAATTGTTGTGTCTTAGAAACTAAGAATATAAAAAAAAAAAAACAGGTTTAGTTGGAAAACAACTAACATGGCGAAATGGTTTCAGTGGTGATATTATATGATCATCTTTGGTTCCAGCCTGCAAACTATCACGAAAAATAGCAAGGAACTCTACCCTCGAAATCCAGCAAGCTAGCCATCCACGGAGCCACCACAGCGCATTACTTCCGGCTAGTGAGCACGCAGGCTACCCATCAGCGGAGCCACCTTGGAATCCATCACGGAAACAAGCACCGTCTGAACCGGAATTAAGTGTAGATTGGAAAGAGAGAAGGATGTTCAGTTATCATTATATGAAATGAGTCAAAGTCAGGATAGGAGAAAAAATGTCAGAAGAAAGTGAAATTGGAAGAAGAGTACGTCAAGGATGCCCTTTATCACATACCCTGTTCAACTTGGTGGATTTAATTTAGTAGGTTATTTTAAGACGCTTTATCAACATCTTTGGTTATTTAGCGTCTGAATGATAGATAGATAGATAGATAGATAGATAGATAGATAGATAGATAGATAGATAGATAGATAGATAGATAGATAGATAGATAGATAGATAGATAGATAGATAGATAGATAGATAGATAGGTAGGTAGGTAGGTAGGTAGGTAGGTAGGTAGGTAGGTAGGTAGGTAGGTAGGTAGGTAGGTAGGTAGGTAGGTAGGTAGGTAGGTAGGTAGGTAGGTAGGTAGGTAGGTAGGTAGGTAGGTAGGTAGGTAGGTAGGTAGATAGATAGATAGATAGATAGATAGATAGATAGATAGATAGATAGATAGATAGATAGATAGATAGATAGATAGATAGATAGATAGATAGATAGATAGATAGATAGATAGATAGATAGATAGATAGATAGATAGATAGATAGATAGATAGATAGATAGATAGATAGATAGATAGATAGATAGATAGATAGATAGATAGATAGATAGATAGATAGATATTGTTCACAAAAGTACAAAACTTAATAATTTAACAAAAGATCTATATACAAATGTAGTTCTACATAATAAATATACAATTTCCTAAACTAATTAATCTGTCGCAAATGACAATAATTTATTGGTTCAAACTTGCACTTACGTCTTGTTTTAGTGCATGTTTAAACCCATCGTGATAATCCTTAAGACTTTAAACCTTAATTATTTGCTCCTTTTCAAAATCTAATTGTAATATTTAGGTCTTATTTTACATAATAATTTATTATTCCAATTAGATGATCAGATGTTAGCGTCTGAATGAGATGAAGGTGATAATGCCGGTGAAATGAGTCCGGAGTCCAGCACCGAAAGTTACCCAGCATTTGCTCATATTGGGTTGAGGGAAAATCCCGGAAAAAACCTCAACCAGGTAGTTTACCCCGACCGGGAATCGAACCCGGGCCACCTGGTTTCGCAGCTAGACGCGCTAACCGTTACTCCAAAGGTGTGGACTACTTGGTGGATTTGGTCAAGAACTGTTTTCAGAACATGGGAGGCGTGATAGTAGGAGGAAGAAGAATAAAGTGCATAATATTTGCTGATATGGCGTTGTTAGCAGAAGAGGAGACGAAACTAAGGGATATGCTACTGAAGCTAACGACAGCTATGAGCAGTACGGGATGAAGATAAATACAAATAAGACGAAGACCACGGTCATAGGTAGAAAAATGAAGAAGGTAAACTTGCGAATTGTAAATGAGGCAGTAGAGGAAGTGGACAGCTTCAAATACTTGGGGTGTACTATAAGCAGTAACATGAGCTGCTGCCAAGAACTCAAAAGGAGAATAGCAATGACAAAGGAAGCTTTGAATAGAAAGAGATGCATCTTATGCGGACCTCTGGAGAGAGAACTAAGGAAGAGACTAGTCAAGTGCTTTGTGTGGTGTGTAACATTGTACGGGGGCAGAAACATGGACATTACGTCGAAGTGAAGAGAAGCGAATAGAAGCATTTTAAATGTGGATATGGACAAGAATGGAACGTGTGAAATAGACAACAGAATAAGAAATGAAGCTGTGTTGGGAAGAGTGGGTCAAGGAAGAACGATGCTGAAACTGATCAGAAAGAGAAAAAGGAATTGGTTGGGTTACTTGATGAGAAGAAACTGCCTACTGAAGGATGCACTAGAAGGAATGGTGAATGAGAGAAGAGTTCGGGTTAGAACAAGATATCAGATGATAAACAACATTAAGGTATGTGGACCATATGAGGAGGCGAAGAAGAAGGCAGAAAGTAGGAAAGACTGGAGAAAGCTGGGTTTGCAGTGAAAGACCTGCCCTTGGGCAGATACGAAATTAATGAATCCAGTGCTGTGCAATTGGAGTCGAAGCCGTATATATTTTTTGACACTTTTCTTTCGTCTGAGCCGCTTAGGAAAATTCAGTAACGAGTGAAGCCTCATGATTTGTAATTTTTGACTCTGGAATTTGAAGTCCATTTCTAGTCTAGTGCTGGGTGTGATTTAAAGACCTGTGATTTTGTTGCTGTGACAGGTTTGTCACTGGTTCCGACTTTGACTATACAGTTTTTACCAAAGTTTAAGAACACCCCAAAAAATATATGTTTCACTTCTGTCCTTATACTTATACTTATGTGAAATCCTCTGATCTTTATACAGGGACCAAATGACCGTGAAAATTGAAGTTTTTTTTTTACTGCAAATCCAATCTCTCTATGTTTAAAACTGTGGATTAAAGAACAATTTTTTGTTATGAAAACTTACTGAAAAATAACATTTTTGTAGGAAAAAAAATAATTACTCCAGAATGGATGTATTTATATCAACCGACCGACTATCACATGAACCACATTGGAGAACGCGATCAATTTATATTCAGACTGTCACATGAGCCACGTTTGAGAACACGATCACTTTATATTTAGACTATCACATGAGCTACGTTTGAGAACACGATTAATTTATATTTAGACTATCACATGAGCAACGTTCGAGAACACGATTTACATTTAGACTATCACATGAGCCACGTTTGAGAACACGATCAATTTATATTTAGACTATAACATGCGCCACATTTCAGAACACGATCAATTTATATTTAGACTATCACATGAGCCACGTTTGAGAACAAGATTAATTTATATTTAGACTATAACATGCGCCACATTTCAGAACACGATCAATTTATATTTAGACTATCACATGAGCCACGTTTGAGAACAAGATTAATTTATATTTAGACTATCACATGAGCTACGTTTGAGAACACGATTAATTTATATTTAGACTATCACATGAGCCACGTTTGAGAACACGATTAATTTATATTTAGACTATCACATGAGCCACGTTTGAGAACACGATTCATTTATATTTAGACTATCACATGAGCCACGTTTGAGAACACGATTAATTTATATTTAGACTATCACATGAGCCACGTTTGAGAACACGATTAATTTATATTTAGACTATCACATGAGCCAGGTTTGAGAACACGATTAATTTATATTTAGACTATCACATGAGCCACGTTTGAGAACACGATTAATTTATATTTAGACTATCACATGAGCCACGTTTGAGAACACGATCAATTTCTATTTAGACTATTACATGAGCCACGTTTGAGAACACGATCAATTTATATTTAGACTATCACATGAGCCACATTTGAGAACACTATTAATTTACATTTATACTATCACATGAGCTACGTTTTAGAAAACGATCAATTTAAATATAAGCAATTTACAAAAAGGTTTAAAATTAATGTTTAAATTGACTAAGAGAGACCTTATAATGTTAATTTATAACATGCAAATTTTAAGATTACACAGGTTGCCTTCAGAAAGAAGTCATGCGATGAATTCCAATGTCCTAAGTCGGATTTAAGCCTTAGATCAACAGCTGACATGACAAACGCTAGACCAGAGGAAACGTTCAGGAGAAATAGATGGTTATATGGATCTAGGCTGTAGTCATACATAGGTACAGACTGAAATATCTCACAAAGCATAAGCTCATAAAAAAGAATAATTCTCATGACGCCACATGTTTCGTTAGTTTACAGATAATAAGTTATTTGTCTCTACCGACACCTGTCAGTTACAGAAGGTCACTGATTACACCATTCTTGTATTCCCTATCAAACTGCATTACAAAGACAGTGATGTATTTATGGCCACACGTCTATTCCTTCTATTTCATTGCTACAGTCGAGAACACGTAAGAATGCGCGGTAGCAAAGACAACTGCGCAGTACATCCTAAGTAACATTTCATTTTATTTATTATATTTTATAGATCTTACGTCAGCATTGAAGCTTTAATATGTGAACAAATCAAGTTATAAATTTTTTATAGCGAGATAGGGGAGGTGAGACTGAGGATTCGAGATACGTTATTTGACATTTGCCTTACGGTTGAAGAAAATCTCTTAAAAACCAAGCAATGTAGAGCCTAAGTATTTCTGAATATTTAATTGTCCATTATATTCAAAAGCGTCCTATATAAAAAGATTCTGCGCATTTAAGTTTTTTGTCATATAGTGTTGATTCAAACGGCTGCAGTTCTCCATCAGTTTTCTCACTGATGAAATTGTATTTATTTTCTTCTAAATTGTATTTGTAGGCTAATTTCATTCTTTTAAAACCTCATAATGGAATAGCTTATTTAATTTGGACATGGAGAATGCTTGTAGCAGGATTCAGAATCAACGCAGCAAGTTAACGTTATGGCAACGTCGTATTAGCTGTTTCATAGAAACATAACGGTTTCCTCTAAAACGGTGAATGTTAAAGAAAAACTTATTTAAATTTTTCAAATCTCTCCTCATGATCTATTACCAGTTTCATTTTGGTGCAGAGGTTACCATCCACTCTGTATGTAGCCTACACGTATTATTAAATTAATAGTTCAGTACGTTTTTAGATATTAATTCAGAAATATATAATCAGTTTACAACCAATTAACAAAAAAGTTTGTAAAGACTATCGATAGTATCAATAGTTTTGATTATAACTATCGATTGTAAGAACTACAGTCGAGGTACAATCGATACTATTGCAAGTGACTATCGCCCATTTCTATTCAGACCTCCCTGGAACAACGTAGGTCCACCGCAGAGATATCACAAGACAACGGACAGACATCAATCCCGTAGATCAGTGTTGGCCAGCGGGGGCCAAATTTAATTTAGGCAACTTCATTAGGGGCCAGATCATGTCTTATATTCAGTTTCATCCATGCGGAAAAAATTCTAGTTATAATGCACATACTTTAATAAACAAAGGTCAGATGACTGGAAATATGCCATTACTCACCACAAAATAGTCACAGGAAAAATTCTTCCTCCTTGATCAGAAATAAACATAAAAATCTTATGGAATGTAGTTTTTATAGTGCTTCCTTAAATAACTGTAATACTTGTACACAAGCTATTTAATGATAACAAAGTGGTTTCTGAATATATGAGAAACCAATGATTTTAAAATCCATTTATAATTATTATGAGGATGCCACTCAAAGAATATGTGATAAAACGCCAAATTTCAAAGTAATCTATGGCGAATCCTCGGCCTCATCTCGCCAAATAAAATTTCGCTGTCACCAATTCCATCGACGCTAAATAACATAATATTACATACAACGTCGTTAAATAGCCAATTAAAAATAAAGAGCACTTGAAGACATACTAAGCACTGTAATTTGTGGTCTTCATTGAATATAAAAAAAATTCTTTACAAAAGCCAAGATGTTAAAGGTACGGATCGGTGAAAATTTTAACTTTTACAATTTTACACCGAATTATTCTGAAAATTTTACCACATATTTCTTACAATGTGGACATGCAATACACAAATTTTCACTTTGACATTACAATTAGTTTACTTGTAATTAATTTTCTTTTGTTTTTTAATACTGAATTATAATTGTCCCAATTTTCAAAGTTTACATAATATTTATTTAAATTTGTATTTCATTTACTCCTGATATATATATATATATATATATATATATATATATATATATATATATATATGTATATATATGTATATATATATAAAATGTGACAAATGTTTCTCATATTCTTCCAATTCTTTTTGAGAAAAAAATATATTTACTCTTTTAATTGTTAATTTTTCAGTCTTTTTTTAACTTATCACTCCCTCAACATATGGTGATTTGAATACTTTCAATAACAAAAAGAAAACAAATGTGTCAGTTTACTTCACACGCTTTTGTGGGCGTGTGTGCCAAATTTCACTGAGATTGGAGGAAAACTGAATTCATTAGAGCATTTGAATGTTACAAAATGTTGAAAATTGGAAAATCGAGAAAACAAATATCAAAGTATAGCATATATATGATATATAGTAGCGCTTTGATCCCTTTAAATTCATCCTGAGGGACTTTAAAATTGTCATAGGGCCAAAATAAGTACAGATAGATATAAAAAAAACTGAAACATTTTATTTTTTAGAGTTAAAAACAAAAATTTAATTTTTAAATGGTTTTTTTCGTTATTTTCACAGATCCATAGCCTTATGAAACAGCAAATACTCCATCCCCCGCGAGACAGCTTTCAGGGAGCGATCATTATTATTTTGAGGTGTTATAAATCCTTCTTTCTTAACCATTTCAGTCTTTTATTTCAGTTTAATCAGTTCATCGCCCTTGGAGTAGAGTGGAATGGAGATTATTTTGCTCTTTCTGGAACTTTAACGCAAGTCCAGTGTTATTAGAGGGCAAGTTGAAGCTTTAATATTCAACTCAGTGAGAACGTACAGTCTACTGAAAAACACTATAAACTTGTGAAGCGTCCTGATAAAAACTGAATACTGTGTGAGTATAATAGTAAACGTTACGATTTAAAAATGAACTTCAGACTCCCCAGGGCCGGAATAAACCACGTCGCGTGCCCTAGATGAATATAAATTTCTTCTATTGCTTACGTCGAGAATCGAACAACGGACAGCTTGAATGGGCTGCGAGTACGCTTATTCACAGCCAACGCGGCTATAGGCTACTATATTTGACGAGTTTATGGAATCCGCTACACCTTTGCAATGACTTCTAATTTCTGTAAATGAAATGTTATAGCCTAATCCGTTTGCAGAAGTTCTTCTGGTTGTCATAGTTTTGAAGCATCGTGTGGTTCTTCTCCTATAATTACCGCGTCACGTGATACGGTTTAAAATTGACGCGGGCAGAATCTATCAACTGGCCAAACAGACTGTAGTCCTGCTTTAGACATGTAAACATGCTATTTAATACATCGCTTGCACAACTCTCGGTTTAGGTAGTCGTGACGAATTATTAGGAAAACCCTGCAAACATGTTGACAAAGCTGCTGCAGTATCAGACGTTTACGTAAGGCCCGGTTGTAAACACGACTGCCGTGGCGGGTGGTGTCACTGATTACGGGCACATCGGCCACTTAACGTGTGATTAACAATCAGAAAGACCTTCCTCCGCACGCGCAATCCTCTCTACACGTGCTCAAGTCGCTACGTGACGTAGCCTGCATTCTCTGTCTTAATTACGCTTGCGATTCTATTGCGTCCTTAATACTGGAGACGATATTTAATACAGTAGTCGGTAGTAAACGCATATCAGGATGAGTTACGCGGTATTCAACACGACGAGATGTATTTTTCATTACTTCACAGATTTGGAAACAGCCGTTGAAGCTATGTATCGATTCAAGCTTTCGCGATCCTTCGAGGACTTCTTGTAAAATCATAGCAGCGTGCAGAATGTTTTCTACGGACTTTTTCGCCACAATGTTTTTTTTTATTTGCCAATGAACCAATCTCTTCACTTCTATTTTTATTTTTTTTAAGTTTCCATTAGTTTCCACAATGAAAACACGGAAATATTACTTGAAGCAAGTAAAGCGATAGGTTTGGAAGTAAACCCTTTCGGGGTAGGCCTATATGATTACGTCTCGTGACCAGAATATTCTACGAAATGGAAATATAAAAATTGGAGATTTCAAAGAGGTCGAAAAATTCAAATATCTTGGAGCAATAGTAACAAATACAAATTACACTCGGGAGGAAATTAAACGTAGAATAAATATGGGAAATGCGTGTTATGATTCGGTTGAGAAGCTTTTGTCATCTACTCTGCTGTCAAAAAATCTGAAAGTTAGAATTTATAAAACAGTTATATTACCGGTTGTTCTGTATGGTTGTGATACTTGGACTCTCGCTTTGAGAGAGGAACAGAGATTAAGGGTGTTTGAGAATAAGGTTCTTAGGAAAATATCTGGGGCTAAAAGGGATAAAGTTACAGGAGAATGGAGAAAGTTACATAACGCAGAACTGCATGCATTGTATTCTTCACCTGACATAATTAGGAACATTAAATCCAGACGTTTGAGAGATGTAGCACGTATGGGCGAATCAAGAAAATGCATATAGAGTGTTAGTTGGGGTGACGGAGGGAATAAGACCTTTGGGGAGGCAGAGACGTAGATGGGAGGATAATATTAAAATAGATTTGAGGGAGGTGGGTTATGATGATAGAGACTGGATTAATCTTGCACAGCATAGGAACCGATGACGGACTTATGTGAGGGCGGCAATGAACTTCCGGGTTCCTTAAAAGCCATTTGTAAGTAAGTAAGTAAGTAAGTAAAGTTTCCACAATGACAAGGAATTGCTAGATCCATACCTCATTCAAATCATCTTTTAAACATATTCCCTATGTTATTTTAAAGCTTATACTGGAATGATGAAAAATGAAAATAGATCAACCCAGAAAAATTTGCGCATTCCATCTATGTTTACCATAATTTCGTTAACACTAGTTTTAATTACAACTGTGTAACGAGCTATTGTCCATCCAAAATTATCATCATTAACTTATTTACAAATGGCTTTTACAGAACCCAGAGGTTCATTGCCGCCGTCACATAAGCCCGCCATCGGTCCCTATCCTGAGGAAGATTAATCCAGTCTCTACCATCATATCCCACCTCCCTCAAATCCATTTTAATATTATACTCCATCTACGTCTCGGCCTCCCCAAAGGTCTTTCTCCCTCAGGTCTTCCTACTAACACTCTATACAGTCTATACGCATTTATGGATTCACCCATAAGTGCTAGAAGCCCTGCCCATCTGAAACGTCTGGATTTAATGTTCCTAATTATGTTAGGTGAAGGATATAATGCATGCAGTTCTGCGTTGTGTAACTTTTTGCATTCTCCTGTAACTTTATCCCTCTTAGCTCCAAATATTTTTCTAAGCACTTTATGCTTAAACACCTTTAACCTCTGTTGCTCTCTCAAAGTGAGAGTCCAAGTTTCATAACCATACAGAACAACCGGTAACATAATTGTTTTATACATTCTAACTTAGAAAACATTGTAGTGGTATTCAGATAAGTGAAAATATAAGAATATTTATTGAATAAGTTTCACTCAAAATGGCTTATCAATATTTAAAAAACAACAAATATTTATGCATATAAATAATTCACTGAAGTTAATAATATGTTGTAACGTTTTCGCCTATTTAGGCACCTTCAGGCATATATTCAAAGTATCTCATGTGGTACATTAAAATTTCACTAATATTGGCATAATCATTAAATAGATAATTAAACAATCTTAAAATAAACATATTAAAACAATACATAAAAATAATAGTACATTATGCAACGAGCCTATAATGGCAGTAATTAAGACGCGAGTATGTTTGTTTATGAAACGAGCGCAAGCGAGTTTCATAATTTTCATACGAGCGTCTTAATTACCATTATAGGCAAGTTTCATACGACTTTTTATGCTCGACCATATTTCTAACTTGAAATTATTCAAAAGTAGGTCATGTTATGGTTATGTAAGTGAGTAGCGAACTGACCTGAATTGTGAGATGTGCGCAGACGCGAAAGTATTGATTTTTTCCGAGGCACGAATATCATTGACCTTGGTATAACCCTAGAGAACATTAGTCTTGATATAACCTGGAAATTTATTTACAATTGAAAAACGAGATGACAAATTGAATTTATTTGAATATTATTTACAATTAACGCAAATTATTACAGTAACAGAACATAACCTTCTGCAACAATATTGGATTTCCAGCCTCCGTGACTTTTCGCTAATTGTCTTTCGATTGCATATCCGAGAATAATCGATACTGGCGGGTTTATAACGGTACAAAGGTGATTTGTCATTGGCTGAACAACTGAATTATAATGAATAGGTGTACTTTAATGAGGTGCATTAAAGGGCTAATACAGGTGTATAATTACTACATTTCGGCATGGTCGAGCATCAAATAAATAATAGTTGTATTAATTAATAATTTTGATTAATTAACTTATTTAATGGTTAAAACAAAACTAATATTCTAAATCTATTTCAATTTTATAACAATAATTAAAACAGCTATTAATACATATGACAAAATTACAATATTATGTACATTAAAACAGGTTCAATTTTATTAATACATTTCATTACAGGTGTAACATTAATAGAAATTGAACCTGTTTTAATGTATTGTAATTTTCTTATGTGTATTAATAGTTGTTTTAATTATTGTTATAAAATCGAAATAGATTTCGAATATTAGTTTGGTTTTAACCATTAAACAAGTAAATTAATCAGAAGTAATAAATAACACAACTATTATTTATTTATTTAATTTTATGTATTGTTTTAATATGTTTATTTAAGATTGTATAATTATCTATTTAATGATTATGCTAATATTAGAAAAATTTAATGTACCACATGAGATATTTTGAATATATGCCTAAAGATGCCTAAATAGGAGAAAACGTTAGCAACATATTAACTTCAATGAATTATTTATATGTATAAATATTTGTTGTTATTTTTTAAATATTAATGTCATTTTGACTGAAACTTATTCAATAAATATTGTTATATTATAAATTCTAACTTTCAAATTTTTAAAGCAAAATTTATCAAGTTACTACCGCAGAGTGCTTATTTGTTATTGCCTTTGAAGTAAACTGTTTCAACCACAAAAAAACGAAGTATCATTCTAACAAGTTGTCTAAACGGTTGAGAAATATCTCAATTACTCAAAAACAGCGCAGACAAATTTATGTGGAAAATCCTACGCTATCTTAAAAGCCTCTCAAAAGCATCTCCAAGAAGTGCTGAAACTTTCCTCTTGCCCTTATCATCAAGTGACGGTTTGACTTACATGATTGCTAACGTGATGACGTTGAATTTCGCTCTAACAGTCTGATTAATTTCACGTAAACTAAGTTATATGAGATGGAACTCGAGTATACGAGTCACATCAAAATTGCTTACAATCGCTTCTCTCAAAGTCTAGGACTTTATTATTTGCAGAAATATTTAAAAGTCGATTTTATACACTCGAATTTGAATAATGTGTAGCTACTCCGATTCACCTGATTGGTTCAGTAATTCCACGACACGAGTACTATGCTTATCTCTTTATCTTCCTCTGACACACCCAACGGGTGGGTATTTGGTTTAATCAAATTACTACGTCTTGCTGTCGTGGATAAAATGTCACAGGAGATACAGATGTTATTCCTTCTTTTTATTTACGTTTGCAACATTTTGTATTGCGAAAATCAATTCATCTTGATTCTAGTGGAACTACTAGTATTTACTTGCACGAGTCAGACACCCGACAGTTTGAACTTCGATCAGTAAACAATTAACAGTACACGTGCAAACTTGGTGCCATCAAAGGCGGTAGACGATAAATGATACAAATTCGGAGAAAATATTAACGCGAAGACTTATCTCAACAGAAATTCTTTCTACTTTCAATACGTACACGAGTGTTTTGACATACAAGATATCATCCAAGAACACAGCAATTATATCTGCTGTTGACCAGTGGCGAAGCTAAGGTGTAAATACTGGGTAGACTGAAAAACGCTGTTTACTTTGTATCTTTTTATAGAACAGAAGTTTATCGACTTTTCAACCAAAAATTTTTGTAATACACATCCCACAAGAAGATGATGACCAGGCTTCGAGACTTCGGATCCAATAGAGCAGTTCAGTGGGAAATCCGCATAACGGCGTACTGAGTATAGTGGTAAACCGTACAGTGGGTTGGGGTACTGTAGAATGAATGCCAACAAATACACAAAGGAAAACGTTCTGGATTTGAAGGTTCTGATGAATAATTTGGTTTTCATACAAACCTATTTTCAAACTGTGTCTGAAACTATTACACTGTTAGAAAAGTCAGAGCAAGAGATGCCGGAAGTCCTCAAATTAGTTGAGAAAATAACACAGAGATTTAATGAGACACCAAGTACACCGGTTACTGAACGTGTAAAACAGAAGTGGAAATCAATTTTATGTAAAAGTAACGGATATGGAACATTGTGTAATATAAACAGCAAATTAGTGGACATAGAGTCAACCGAGAATAAATGACTGTCTCTTAGAGACTGCAATGATGTTACGTTTCTTCGTTTTGCTCCTATCACGTCATGCGACGTAGAGCGAAGATGAGCGAAACATATTTACGTTTGAGACACTGAAAATGTATCTTGTAGTACATTGCAATTCGGTACTGTAACTGCACTTCTTAAAGACGACCAATAAGACAAATTAAGAAATTAAAATTGCTACATGTTTATTTCCACCATTAACACTGTGTATAATTAAACAAAAATGCTTATAAAAGACAGGAAAATAAATACTTTTTCACATTCTTTTGACATTGTCATTGTGTAATGTATAATTATTTACTTTCAGAATCTACATACTACCGTACTCTATTCTAAATAGCAACGTTGTTACCTCAACACATCTCTACCTTTCACTACCTGCAGCGAGTCAACAACCTATAGTACATGCACAGTAATGTTATTGTATCGGGTCCCAAGCCTCGAAGCCTGCTGATGACGTATGGGTGAATCCAGAAATTCGTGTAGAGTGTTAGTTGGAAGACCTGAGCGGAAAAAAAACTTTTGGAGATGCCGAAACGGAGATGGGAAGATAATATTAAAATGGATTTGAGAAAGGTGGGATATGATGCTAGGGAGTGGATTAATCTTCCTCAGGATAGGGACCGATGGCGGACTTATGTGAGGACGGCAATGAACCTCCGGGTTATCTAAAAGCCATTTGCAAGTAAGTAACTGATTAAATTATTAGCTAATACTTACTTACTTACAAATGGCTTTTGAGGAACCCGGAGGTTCATTGTCGCCCTCACATAAGACCTCCATCGGTCCTTATACTGAGCAATCATATCTCACCTCCCTCAAATACATTTTAATATTATCCTTCCATCTACGTCTCGGCCACCCTAAAGGTCTTCTTCCCTCCGGCCTCCCAACTAACACTCTATATGCATTTTTGGATTTGTCCATATGTGCTGGATGCCTTGCCCATCTCAAACGACTGGATTTAACGTTCCTAATTATGTCAGGTGAAGAATACAATGCGTGCACTTCCGTGTTATGTAACTTTCTTTATTCTCCTGTAACTTCATCCCTCCTAACCCCAAATATTTTAAGCAACTTATTCTCAAACACCCTTAACCTCTTTTCCTTTCTCAAAGTGAGAGTCCAAGTTTCACAAGCATACAGAACAACAGGTAATATAATTGTTAATAAATTCTAACTTCCACCTTTTTTGAGAACAGACTGGAAGACAAAAGCTTCTCAACAGAATAGTAATAGGCATTGCCCATATTTACACTGCGTTTAATTTTCTCCCAAGTGTCATTTACGATACGATACGATATTTATTTGTCAGTCAACTTTACAATTTACAGTTATGATGAACCATCACATTTCTGCTTTTCGGTCCACCATCTGTTTAATACATACCACCCTTTTTCTATTAATATATTCATTTGCAAAGTATTTCTTGATTACCTCCTATTCTTCTGTTTTAACTGAATTGCTATATATGTTGCCTATCTATCCTCTTCTATTCTCTCATACCTCTCCCATTTCACGCTTTCGTATTAAATATTGCATATTCCTTTACTTAATAATTCACATTTTTAAATTTATTCATTTTCTTCTCTACTCTCAAATCTACCTACTCTTAATCATTCTTTTCCAGCTATTTTCTCCTGAATTAATTGTTTACATTTCCCTTATCTCCATTTTACAACATTTACACCACTTTTTCCTACTATTCTATCCTCTTTATTTACGTATTATCTCTTTCTCTTCACTTCATTCCTAAATTTCCTATTTTATTATCTGTTCCCCTATATTTATTTCTATTATTACTCCTACAGTTATAGTACCCCTGCTACTACTACCAGTCCACAACAGTGAAACACATTAAATATTTAATTCACTTAATTACACTTCCAATTTCTCTCTCTTCCACTTTACATTTATTCAATTTTTTCAACAGTAATCTCATTAGACGTTTTGATTTATCTAGAGAAAATCAAAACTCGAGCGGGATTTAATTGACTATTACACGATTAGAAGAAAGTATATAAAGATTAGAAGTAACGAAGTACTCCAATACAATAAAATATTAATTGACTTACGAAAATACAACTGTCTTCAAATGTTTTTTTATACCATCTCAACATTACAAATATTACGCTAGATGCATGCTAGATGGCAGTAGTGAACAATGCCTTCTCGTCGAGATCTATACACGATGGCAATGTTACTAGTCAAGAAGGCTTTGTTGATTCAGTTTCATTTTTATTAAAATGCAACATTCCACTTCAATTATCCGAATCCCAGTAATCAACGTCACTTGACGGATGATTTTCAATAAATCTTAATATTAAACAATCTCTGATACGTGACTATCCATAATATCATATAGCAGAAGCTATAACATAACCTAACGAATATACACAAGTGTTAGAAAAGTTTTAATTAACGATGATGACATAAAAAATAAACATGAATAATTTTAAAAGGAATAATTATTGAATGTACAATTTTCAAATTTGAATGTGGTTGGTAATTCAATTGATGTTATATTGGACGTGCGCGTAATAGAAGTGGAACTCGTTGATTTATGCCTACATGGTGTATTCAACTTATTCAGGATTTCCGAATGGTGCTCTTCATTTATTTGTAAATCGGATTTCAGAAGATGCATAGGTATGATCAGTGATTTTTATTAATTCTTGTTCTTGAATGCCAATGCGAGTCATATTTGAAACTGCTGTGCATCGACTGGAGTGGTTTGTAATGTTATATATATTTTTGACGTCCAGACCAGTGCAGTTTCAAATGTTGGCAAACAAAGAAACAAATGCTAGGGACGCGATAAAATTAAACAAATGCTAGGGACGCGATAAAATTAAAAAAATGCTAGGGACGCGATAAAATTGTGCGTTAAGCAGCCATGATTGGTTGAAATACGTCCTTTCGTACCGTTTTATTGGTCAAAAGTAGTATGACGTAGTAAGAGTGTAATAGTCACTTTAATTTTCTTTTATTCATTGTTTGTATAGCTTACTACACTCTGACACTATCTTCTTACACTTAACGCTTTCTTCTCTATTCCTATTCTATCACTTTTGCCAACCCTAACTTTCTTGCACTCACTTGAGTGTCATTTATATTTTTTACTGTTGCTCCAAGTTATTTGAATTTTTCCACCTCTTCAAAGGATAAATTTCCAATTTTTACATTTCCATTTCATACAATATTCTGGTCACGGGACATAATCATATACTTTGTCTTTTCGGGATTTACTTCCAAACCTATCTCTTCAGCTGCTTCAAGTAAAATTCCTGTGTTTTCCCTAATAATTTGTGGATTTTGTCCTAACATATTCACCTTATCCGCATAGACAAGCAGCTGATGTAACCCGTTCAATTCCAAACCCTCTCTGTTATCCTGGACTTTCCTAATTGCATACTCTAGACTCTAGAGCAAAGTTAAAAAGTAAAGTTGATAGTGCATCTCCTTGCTTTTAGCCCGCAATGAATTGGAAAAGCATCCGACAGAAACTGACCTATACGGACTCTGCTATACATTTCATTGAGACACATTTTAATTAATTTTACTATAAATTATAATGACTGAGTTCATCATCATCATACATGGCATGACAGCCCATTATGGGCCCTAGCCTTCTTCAGAATGTCCTTCCAGACTTCTTTATTTGCTACTAAATTCTTCCAATTTCTAATTTTATTAATTCTAATATCCTGCAAGACATCATCTTCCCATCTTAATTTCGGTCTTCCAACTTTTCTTGTTTGTAATGGTTGTGTCATATAGATCTTTTTAACAGTTTTATTATTGTCCATACGTATCAAATGTCCAGCCCAGGCCAATCTATTAATTTTAATATACTTCACTAAATTAGATTCCTTATATAATTCATACAATTCACAATTTCTCCTCCTTCTCCAAGTATCACCTTCTTTCATAGCCCCAAAAATAGTTCTTAGTATCTTTCTTTCAAAAGTAGCCAGAGATTTCTCATCTGACTTTAAAAGAGTCCAAGTTTCTGATGCATACGTAATTATTGGTCTTATAAGAGTTTTATAAATCAGTAGTTTGGTTTTCTTTGTTATTAAATGTGATCTAAGATGTTTTATAAGTCCAAAGAAACATCTACTTGCAGCTATTATGCGTTTTTTAGTTTCTATATGGCTGTCATTCTTACAAGTGATTTCTGAGCCCAAATATTTAAACATATGAACAGTCTGGAATTTGTATGAACCTATTACAATATGCGATGGATAATATGTACATTCCTTACTGGAAGATGGCATATATTTAGTCTTACATTGATTAATTTGCAAATTCATTTTTCTAGCAGCACTTTCAAATCTTATAAAGGCTTCCTTCATTGCAGACTGCTTTCTTCCAATTATGTCAATGTCATCTGCATAGGCAAGAATTTGCACAGATTTATAGAATATTGTGCCTCTTATGTTCAATTCAGCATCTCTGATAATTTTTTCTAATACTAGGGGAAGGTTGCCTATATCGTACCACTTTTCAGTCTTTAGTTACGTATTTCGAAATGGAAAGGAATTTTAATTGCACATATTCTTAGACATTCAAACAGTACCATGGGACACAAAATATATTTTTTCCAGAATTTTTTAATAATTAGCAATTGTTTTTAAAAGGCATTATTTAAAACTCTGCGAGCGGTACGATTTATGCGCCCAGTTTCCTAAATCGTACCTACAGGTTGCTTACATCGTACCCATTTGTAAAATATACATACAATTTTCAAAATAAGAACTACATCAAAGGCAAGTTTCCTGACGTCTGTTGTAGTGAGTCCAAAAAGATATTCTTCAAACATTGAGTATGTTGAACCAATTCCTCTTCTATTTTCCGTAGAAAAACTGTATTTCTCCCGTTGACGGATCCATTTGCAGGACGACCCAGACCTCTCTTCATCTTGCCCATAAAATGTCGCTTCAAGTCTGTTTTGGGATTTCGTACTTCATTCAATCCCATTGCTTCGGATCGAAATGCATCCAATGCCTTAAGTAAAACACTTGGTTCCTATTTTCCGTATTCTCGTTTGGTCATTATCTATTCTGAAATTTAAAAATATTATGCAACTAACGTTAATTGTTCACGTTGCCAAAATCGTACTGGTACGATATGAGCAACCTTTTAAAGGTACGATTTAGGAAACTAGCACTCCAAGCAAACTATTTTAGATTATAACCTAAACAACCTAAACCAGAGGGAACCCAAGAGTTGGAACTTAAAACTGAGACGATTCTTCCGACGCCGGGGTGGAATCCGGTGTAGCTTAGTGGATAAAGCGTCAGCACGTAGAGCTGAAAACCCGGGTTCAAATCCCGGCGCCGGAGAGAATTTTTCTCCGTTCCATTACTCTTTCATCGTAAACAAAGCTGTTACAGTGACTATTTTTACATTTCAAATAATGCAAACAATCTTACATGTTAGATGTAATAAAATACATTCATTAAACTAACTCAATGTTTCAATAAAAGCTTACGAAAGAGTAACAAAATCTTATATGTGAAATCAGAACTTACTATTAATTACGATTTAATACGGCTGTTGTCTTGAGTGAAAGGCACGAAACTGAACGAGTGTCAGTTTCTATTTGTATTTCATGAAAAATTCCCCAGATGGTCCCTGGATGCAATACTTTCCTCAATATTAATAGTGGTACGATTTCGGCGCCGGTACGATTTAGGTTACTTTCCCCTATATTAAAAAGTAAACAGGAAAGAGCATCTCCCTGTCTTACACCATTTTTAATATCAAATGATTCCGTCAATATTTTTTGTATTCTAATTTGACCCATAGTATCATTTAATGTTGCCTTCACCAAATATATAAGTAAGTTTCAGAGGTATTCCAAATTCCTGCATTGCTACAAATAGCTGTGTCCTATTCACACTATCAGAAGCTGCTTTAAAATCAATAAAAAGATGGTGTTTCTCCAGTCCAAATTCATTACATTTCTCTAATACTTGAATTACTGAGTTCGGTCTACGTATTAAATTAAATTTGTAGCTTAATAAATAACAGATAAGACTGATTCATTACTAAGACATACGAAAGAATTTTTTTCGTAATTTAAAAAACTCTTATAGGATAGACATAGAAATTTCGTAATTACGGAAAGGTCGTACGCCACATCTGGGTGCGGTGGTATAATCTGAGTACAGGTTCACCAGATATCGAGGCAATTTGAAACTCATGACCGTCCCATTTCGTATCTCTATTATTACTCAGGGACTCATCTAAAAGAGATTGACACTTAACATGTGAGACTTGAGAGTGAGCTGATAGTAATCGGTAGCAGCCTTTACGAAAATTGGGGGAAAATTGAAAGCTTATTATGCAACGGTTACTCTTGGTCAGGTCCGAAGCAATTACACGCTATTAAGAGCATTTAACTCAGCTGAAAGAAATCTGACAGTTCTCAGAAACTTCCAACTTATTTCCTGTAAAAAATAAGATATTTAGTTCCACACCTTGCACCTTCACGTTGTAGGAGCGGCCTTATTACAACCGATTAAGTTTTTGTGGGTGCTACGACGACCTTTGTGACGGACAATCAGAATCAAAGGCTCCGGTGACGCCTAAATTTGTAAAAATATAAGTTAAGGGAGGGAAAAGAAGTAGAGATTGTGCTCCTTTGTGCACCAGGTAGATTTCTCATTACTTTTTTATTAATGTGTTTTTTTATTCAGACATCGGTATTCGATTTTCGCTACTTGACATGTTATCACTGATAATAGTCATTAACGAGGGCTAGGTCTAACAGACAAGCTGAAGAGTCTGGCGTGGTCAGGTGCAAAGACATAGAGAGACTGAAGATACGGAACATAGCAGTTACAATACAATTTAGGCCATGATCTCTTAAAAGAGAAGTAACCGACTTTAATAAAAATAAAACGAGTTGGAAACACAAAAATAATAAAAAGTGTGAAGTGCACCGTTTCAAATGTATAGTTTGATTACAGAAGAAACAAAATTAGAAATCAAGATAGAACTATTATTATTATTATTATTATTATTATTATTATTATTATTATTATTATTAAATCTTTCCATTTTTGAAGAATTGGACATATCACAGAAAATTAATAAATTCACAAGAGCTATGGACATTATAAATAGTGTGATGAAACCATCCTTGATTCAGAAACACACCCGCATACGTTTCTACAACACATTGGCACGACCGATGCTCAGCTATGGCAGCGAAGCATGGACACTGAGGAAAGCAGATAAAAGCAGAATAACGGCTTGTGAAATGCAATTTATGCGAAGAACAGAGGGCTATACTAGGGTAAACATTGGTGATTTCGTGGCAGTGGTTATTTCGTGATATTTATTCCTGGCTGTTTCGTGAACTAACCAATGGTGTTACGAGATTCAAATTTCCGCCAATGGATTGCAGCTTTGTGTGACTATTGTAGCTGCTGCAGTGAGCTTTTGTGTTTGGAGAGAGCAAGTTAGAGACGATTTTTCAGGCGTACAAATTTTGTGGATGTTTATAATTGCATTGCAGGCTTATTACTGAACGTAAGCATATGATATTTGGCACAATGATTTATTATATGTTAATGAAATTTTAGGAAAGAATTTTAGATTTTTAGATACACCTGTAGTCGCCATATAGGCTTAGCTTTACTGATAGAAATCTTAGCTGTTTGAGGTGACATTTTATTGGGCATTGCGGTTAAGAAACCTTTGTGTCAGATGGGTTCCGAGGATGTTGACAAAAGTCCACAAAGAAATTCGAGAAACAGTGCCCAGTAAACTTTTGGACCAGTATACGAATGGTGGAGATGACTTACTTGCAAGAATTGTGCCAGGACATGAAACATGGCTCCACCATTTGGAACCGGAGACAAAGAGGCAGACAATGGTGTGACATCATGCAAATTAAACAAAGAAATAGAAATTCAAAACTTTGCCTTCGGCAGGAAAAGTTATGGCTACTGTATTTTTCGATTCAGAAGGATTCTTGTTTGTGGACATCATATCACGCGGAACCATCATTAATTCTGACGCGTATGTGGCAACTCTCAAGAAACTTCAAGCTCGAATGAGTCGTGTTCGACCACATCGGGAAAAGCAGGATGTTCTGCTATTGCACGACAACGCACGGTCACATGTCAGTCACAAGACCACAGACCAGATCAGAAAACTGGGATAGACAACACTGAAACATCCGCCTTACAGTCCTGATCTGGAACCTTGCGATTACCATTTCTTTGGTAAACTAAAGGATCCCTTCGAGGAACGAGGTTAGAAGATGACTCCCTCGTGCACTCTACTAAAGAGTGGCTCAGACGTGTTGATCCAGACTTTTACCGTGCTGGTCTGCAGGCCCTCGTAAGGCAGTTGAAAGGGACGTGGATTATGTGAAAAAGTGACATTTTATTCCTAAAGGATGTATCTACATTCTGTGAAAATAGCAAAGCTGTAGGATAATAATGTATTTTTTGGGTAAATGTTGTGCATTACTTTTGTAGTGACCCTCGTAACATATAGTAAAGTCCGTAATAAAAGTGTTCACCCTTTCAAGGCAAAGAAGATCCCTTTTCAATTTCAATTTTCATTTTGATTTCATTAATATTAAATGTTGATATGTATTTCTATGTTTTCTTGCTATGAATATTAGCCGGAATTACTATGTTTGAAGTCTTGTAATAATAAATGATAATTTCATTTGACTTCAATAAATTTTTCCAGAATTCTTCTATCTCTCACGAAATTATCAATGTAATATCACGAAATTACCAAGGTTATCACGAAATAACCAACCAATTAACTTAAGTTATAAAAGTGGTTTTTGGCAATTGTTCAAAAAGGTATCCAATCTTTTATGTCTCCAAATTTGTACAGCACATTATTGTCTCTTAGGTGGAAAAATCGGAATAAGAATACAGTTACACATTTGCATTTTAAATTAATTTTCATAAAATTATCACGAAATTACCAATGTTTACCCTAAATGGGATCAGAAAAGAAATTGTGAAATTTTGAAGGAACTAAAAACTCAACCAGTTTTAGATTACATTGTTCAATATCAGTCTAATTGGAAACATAATTTGGAAAGAATGAGTAATAATAGACTCCCAAAGGCAATTTATGATTATGTACCACACGGCCAAAGATCTGTCGGTTGTCCTGCTAAGAGATGGCGTGAAAATTTTATGTGAGACCGTAACAGGACTTGTGGCCTAACACTTGTCAGGCGGAAGAAGAAGAAGAAGATTATTATTATTATTATTATTATTATTATTATTATTATTATTATTGATAGCAGAAGTGTTACAAATATGAAATAGGTAATGTCATATAGGGCTACGACCTGAGACTAGTTGCATTCTAGCAGAAGTCTTCCAAATTACTACGCACTGACACTCTCTTTCGCGGGAATGTGTTAGTTTGCAGTTAGAAGCTGAACTGTTGAAATGTTTATCATTATAGTGCGTTTTCGAGGAAAGTGAACATTTTGGCTGTAAGTTCTTTTCTTGAATGTACATTGTTATTCCTCAATGTTAGAAATATTGATGATCCTACATTCTTAAAGAGAAATAGATCATCTATGTTTACAGCAATGTATATTTAATTGATTTCGTTTTTAAATTATGATATGTTTTGAGATTATGACTTACATCATCAGTGTTTCATAAATATTAAATACTTGTATTACTAGTACAGTAATGGATTTGAGGAAGGTGGGATATGATGGTAGAGACTGGATTAATCTTGCTCAGAATAGGGATCAATGGCGGGCTTATGTGAGGGCGGTAATGAACCTCCGGGTTCCTTAAAAGCCAATAAGTAAGTAAGTATTACTAGTACAGTATTCCATTTTTATACTCTCTTTTTCTGTTTCGTTACTAGTGTTGACACCTGTAGAAGGAGGGAAAACCTCACCTTCCAACAAACTTAGAAAACAATGGAATGAAAAGGCAATGCAAGAAGCCATAAAAAAAAGTTCGAGAAAAGACGTGAGAGAGTTTCAGTATTATGGATTGGGAAACACCTTCTAATGAAGATTCTCAATGCTTATTCTATGCGTTTCTTAGCAGACGCCATTTTGACTTCGCAATTTTGTTAATCTTGTAGCTTGTTAATAGTATTCCATATCTTTACCTCGCTTTTATGAAGGAAATATGTTAGATTTTGAGGAAATTATTATTTTTTTTTTTTCAGATATTTTATAGTATGTATCTCCGATGTATCATTCACAGGGACATTCAGCAATAAACAGGACGATGTTTAACTTTCAGTATTCAAAACATAGAGATTCCAAAACGAAAAAACAAAATGGTATTTCATATTATTTTGTAACACTTCCTCTATCAATTTATTTAAATCCTATTTAATCCGTAGTCACTTCAGCGTTACAGTTCCGTACACGCTGTCTTCAATTTAAACTCACAAAACGGTATTTAAATTACTGAGATTAACAATTACACTCTACTGTAAAGGACTGAAATTACACAAGACAAATACACTATCTACCAAAAAGTAATTGGGCACCCAGGATTTTACGTGCTAGGTGCCATGTTTCGGCGGCTACTATGCAGTGGTATGCAGACAATAATGTTCACCGGTTGTACTGGCCTGCACAGAGTCCTGATCTCAATCCCATTGAGCACCTTTGGGACGAATTGGACCGGCGATTGAGGTTTCGGGAAATTTGGCCAACTTCCATTGTCCAACTGAGTGCCATGTTGCAAGAGGAATGGCGACGCATTCCAATGGATATCCTACACAAACTAGTGGAGAGCATGCCTGACAGACAGGGCGGCTGCTGTTATAGCAACAAGAGGTGGTACCATGAGGTTCTAAAGGGGCAAAAACAGTGCCCAATTACTTTTTGGTAGATAGTGTAGCTTAGAATACAAATAATTCTTGAATTGTAGAAGCCCACATGTCCATTAGTGTGGCATTGTATGGGACAGAAACATGGACATTACGACGAAGTGAAGAGAAACGTATAGAAGCATTTGAAATGTGCATATGGAGAAGAATGGAACGTGTGAAGTGGACAAACAAAATAAGAAATGACAGAGCGGATGAAGAAAGAATGATGCTGAAACTGATCAGGAAGAGAAAAAGGAATTGATTGATCACTGGCTGAGAAGAAACTGCCTACTCAAGGATGAACTGGAAGGAATGGTGAACGGGAGAAGAGTTCGGAGGAGAAAAAGACATCAGATGATAGACGACATTAAGATGTATGGATCATATGAGGAGACAAAGAGGAAGGCAGAAAATAGGAAAGATTGGAGAAAGCTGGGTTTGCAGTGAAAGACATCCCCTTGGGCAGAACACTAAATGAATGAAATGAACATGTCCATTTCAGTCAATTTTTCAAAAGCGTGATTATGGAAGAATTATATAGTATAGCGAATGGATTGAGAACGGCACTGTAAACAAATTTCTGAACGCCAATATCTGCCCCATAAGCGATTTGTTGGTCTTTGTCTCTTGTGTTGAAAAGTTGTGCTATGGCTGGAATTATTTTGAAATGAATACGGAAACTTGAATTTAATCACTTCGAAAATGAGAACCATTAGTGGCAGGGGAAGATAACGCTGTACATGTAGCTCTCACGTCACACTGATACTAGGCCTATACCAAGCATTGTTTAAAACAATTGAGCAGTCACAGACGATAAATAATGTCCTCTTGTTTGTCGGACAAGGACTTCTTTCAGATACCGGTTAAGTGTTCATAAAGCAATTACCACATAGCAGTCACAACAATCGGCCATTGTCTTATAAGGCCTTAAATGTGTGGCTGCATTGGTAGACACGATCGTTAAATATTATTATTCCGAGACAGACACGTCAGATGAATGGGTTTCATGACGTACAGTACGTCTTCAAATATTGATTTTAAAATCCATTCACAAATTGACGGCCATTGACTAAATAAGACACAAGAAAAAATGTGGTGAATCTGACAATGCGTTAAAACTCCCCTTTGAATACGTTTCTAGCTACAGGGCGTTCATAATAGATTTAGGAAAACTGGTCACACTCTCGTCTTAGGCGTTTCTAGTCACTTCCACTTCGTTACATGGAAGGAATTAGCCACAGTGTTAATTTGTCACGTAATTGTATCGGTCATAATGTTTATTGGTCGTGAAGGAGATATTCGTTTTAATATTAATTTCTTAAAATATTTTCTAATTTTGTAATGAATTTTATTTCCAAAGTTAAAGTTGAATTATCTTACTTGTTTTATTATTTTCAATTCTAACTAGAAATTCCCGGACAACTAGGCCTACATTATTTTCTTTTTTGAAATGTTCGTAATTGTTACAATTTTTTCTATCCTATTGTCAAGTTCAATATACAGTCGAAACCGGTTATAACGACTCCGAAGGGACCTCCAGTTTACGGTCGTTATAGCCGATAGTTAAAACTTCAAAAAACATAACAGAAGTACAGTACGTACAGTATTTACAATACAGTATTTGTGGAGAGGGACTGAAGAGGGAAAGTTGATAAAGGGCTATACTGAATAAACAGTAGCGGACAGCCGATAAAGGATGGTCCTCCAGCTTGGGGGTTGGGCGGAGGGAGGCATGTGAAGCAACAGCTTGTTATGAAATCCCAAAATAAGTTAGTTGGGAGGCCGGAGGGAAAAAGACCTTTGGGGAGGCCGAGGAAAGATAATATTTAAGGGGATTTGAGAGAGGTCGGATATGAACTGTTCATCCTGTCCCCGCACCTCTTTCTACTATGCTACTAGCTAGTAATAAAGTTAATGAAGGTGGTAGAGACTGGATTAATATTGCTCAGGATAGGGACCGATGACCGGCTTATAAGGCGGCAATGAATCTTCGGGTTCCTTAAAAGCCATGTAAGTAAATAATTTAGATGATAAAGGACACGAAACAAGTTGTAGTTGCACAAAAATGTACTAGCAACGTGCTGTAACGCCTATGCGCATCGCATTAGAAGCACGTGACTCTGTATTAACATGCATCATTGTATTCAGTTTAAAAACAAATCTTGAGCTTGATCAGAGGCTCGTTTTACTGAAGACATACGTATCATATAAACCTTATCACTCTTATCAGAGGTGTGTCTTTGTAGATATGGCGACGTAATTATTTGACATTCTGACACTAATTAAGGAAACACAATAATAACTGTACGTCAACTTCGTGGAACTGAATCTCTAATTTTTCATTGAATTGTGGACAATAGAATCAGATCATTGTTGAATGCAAGGATATTTCCGTAGAAATATAGTACGACATTTTTTGTACTTCTTCGTAATTTATGTATCGTATTAGATCGTTGAAACGAAGACCAGTCATCGGCAATAGAAATAATAATTCCAACTAATCGCTTAATATACACCACGAAGCCCATGGAAATCAATTTTCCTTCAGGCTTTCCTTCAAATCCGCAGAAATATGAAAATCGCATGGAGATAAATCTGGGCTGTAAGGGGGCTGTGGTAGTGTTTCCCAGTGAAACCTTTACAACTCGTCACTTGTTGATCTACCAGAGTGCTTACGAGCATTGTCTTGCAGTAACATCACGCTTCTTGACAAGGACGTTTATCCTTGATATTTTCTCCAACATGCCCGAGAGTATCTGTACAGCGCTGGGAATTAATCATTTGTCCACGCTCCAGAAAATACACTAGTCATGAATCTCGAAAATCGCAGAAAAAAATATAAAATGATTTTCCCTGCATTTCCTTGCAACTTGTACTTTTTAGAATGGGGAGATCTGGTTTGTTTCCAATCTAAACTAGACATGTGTCACAATATGATGCAAGAAGTAATCACTTTCTTCCTGATACAGCAATTCAAGCCATTCTTGAGTGAGTTAATGTGTTTTTTTTAATCATACCAGAAAATAATAGCTTTTCCTCTACGAATGCGAATTGGCCTTATTCAGTGTGTGTATGAATGTAAAAGAGATTGTTCCAGAGGAGTGAGTACTGTAGATTCATAACTCTAAATGCAATGAGGTATGCACTGTGCAATTTGTCGTCTTAGTGGGAGCTTATAAAAAGTCTGAAGATATACTCAATACTGTTCATTCACTAGAATAGAGGCCACTAATGACAGAGGACAAAAATTGTGAATATGTCTGATTGTTTTAATGGTGGTTTCTATTTAAATAAATCTCATTATTTATTAAGAAAACAGTGTTACTATTTTTCTATAAACTTAGTCTATTAATAAACGTAGAGGAGTTCGAAATGTTTTTTTTTTTTTTCAATTTTGAATAACCCTAGGGGCATTAATAATAATAATAATAATAATAATAATAATAATAATAATAATAATAATAATAATAATAATAATAAGTTTATTGCCAGAGCAAAGATGTATATTTGTATACAAAAATCTCTCTAGCACGCCCAGAAAGATTTCGTGCTCTGGGGACATTCCACAAAATTTTAACAGAAATATTTTATTGATCAGCAAAACAAAATGTAAAGAAAAGAAAAAGAAAAAACACAGACATCACAATAATTGGGCATTATATTTTCTCTCTAAACAATATTTTTAATTGTTTTTTTTAATAAAGAGCATTAGCAAATTGTATGTTTTGGAATTTAGCTGTTATCTTGTTATAAAGCCTTGGATCGAAGTTGCTGCTGTGATTATAAGCTACAGTTGTGGTACATTTAGGTTCTGTCAAGCCTATGTTGTCTGATCGTTTGGTTTTATATTTATGTGAATACAAATTAAGTATATTTCGGTTTTTATGTACGAAATTCAATGAGATGAGATTATGAATTTGATGGATATTAAATACTTTAAGTTCAGAATTACAGCAGCTCTGAGGAATAATCAAGAGACTTATTAAGACATAGTTTTGTTATTCTTTTCTGTAGCAGTGTTATTGGCATGAGGGAGGCACTAAAATCACAACCCCATCATATAATATAATATAATATTATAATACAGATTGCACTAATGCTAGGTAAATCAGTTGTAAAATATGGATAGCCAAGTAATTTCGTATAATAATAAAATATTGAATGATTTGTCTTAATTTAATGCAAAGAGAAAGAACATATTTATCCCAACGTGAGTGTTGGTCGATTATTATTCCAAGATGCTTAGCTTAAGGAGATTCATTTAGAATAGGACAGTTACAATTATTAGAAGAACAATTTTTAAATACAAAAGCGAATCAGGAAATTATATTGCCCTTGTATCTTGTATGCATACCACAGTATTACATTTTATATATTCAGGGCTGGGCAAAATACTGACATTCAAGTATTTCAAATACAAATACAAAATACTTCAAATAATTGTATTTGAAATACAAATACAAAATACTTTTAACAAATTAACCAAAATACATTTGTATTTCAAATACTCAAAATACATTTGTATTTCAAATACTCAAAATACATTTGTATTTCAAATACTCGATAAATTATATAGGCCTAAAGAAATAAGAATATCACTGAAAATCTAAAATATTATATTAACACTAAAAGTATTTTTACCTCGAAGTTTTATATAAACACTGTAACTGAACTTCTTCCTTTTCCCAGTCAGCAATGAAATTATGCTACATATGAATAATTACTGCTCCCTTTGAAAACAACCAGTTCCTCAAATGTTCATAAGATAAGGATCCCCTTGCTTGTGAATGAACAAATCTTGCAAAACAGAACAGTCTTTCTACAGGCGTAGAGGAACACAAACTTTTATTATATTTATAAAAGCTTGTTTCACTTCTGGGTAATTCTCTAGAGTGCACAGGGTTGTCCCTTTGCCATTGAAGAATTGTATGAGCTCATACTCCACAGTAGACAAGTTCTTTTCTTTTTGCTTTTCAAAGTCTGTTTTACTTGAGTTGAAAACATCAAAATTTGTTTTCGTCTTCATCGTCTGAACTGACCAAAGATGTAGCAGACAACTGCTCAGCTGATTTCACAACACATATTCTGTGTCCTCTTCTTATCACTTAGTGAGGAAATGTCAGGAAGCCATCTCATCTTCAATGATGGGTGGAGCAAGCTGCCAAAATAGCTCAATTTTCTTCTGGGATCAGATCAAACATCACTTTAAATCTTGATGGAAGTGAATTTATTAGGATTGGAATTACTTGGAATAGATGAGTAGATTACTAGGTAACAGAATATGTAATCTGTTTTTAAGGGAAATTAATGTGGACAAAAGTTGGCCGTAATAGCACGTCTTCTCATTTGCATTAAATTAAGGGCTACGGCAATGGATTTCAGAACTGCACAATATTCTTCAAGGTACTGAAACTCAACATCTTTGAAGGTTGGCAATCCCAGTTTTTCACATATACTGTTTATATCATGTTTGAATTGCAATATTTGAGAGATTGAGTCATAAAGAGAATTCCATCGAGTTGGGCAAGGAAACTTTAATGACTATTTCAAGACATATGATATAATTTCTGAGTATTTGAGTCTCCTAGATGCATTCCATAATGCTAAACATTTAGCAAGTGTTGGGTGATGGCATTAAGGAAATCAGTTGTGGCAAGAAAACTAAGTGTATGGCTAGCACAACTGAAATGGGTAGGCAAATAAGACAAAAATTCATTCTTCAAATCGAAATCCAAAACTTGAAGAACAAGAAGAAGAAAAAAGTATTTTGAGTATTTGAAATACAAAATACTGTACATCAATTTTATGTATTTAAAAACAAAATACAAAATACTTTCGAAAATCCTTACAAAATACAAATGTATTTCAAATACTGCCCAATCCTGTATATATTGGAGATACAAAAATAACATTAAAAATTCAATTGTGAAAGAAGTCCGTTTCCCATTCTTCATAAATTCCTTCCATTTCTACTGTTTTCTTTAACGTCGTAAACAAGATTTATTGTCCTTATCTACAGCTAATAGCGTGTTGGATTTGACACGTAAAACCATAGGACTAAGTCAAGGACTCGGAGCACCAGTTTTTCCTCAAAAGAATTTGAAAACAGTAATCAACGTGACCTTTATCGCGAACTTTGCAAATATCACCTGTTCTTTGGTTCCACGCAAGGTACGTAGAGTCCATGTAATTCACGACTTATCTACGAGGTATGAAAAAAATCCCCGTGCAGCAAGATAAGGAGACGACCAATGGACTGCCTGCCACTTCAGAGGACTTACCGGCCTGTGCGCTGAATACTCTCATCTGTATCGTTGAAATATCAAATTATCGGGCCTAAGTTCAATTGCAGGTAATGGAAATATACACAGAACTACAGAGTGAATGAAACTTCGATCTCCCGAGGAAATGATTTATTTAACGTCGTTCTTCAGTCATGCAGAGAACACACAGAGCGCGATGTTCGCTAAGTACGCGATGATCGGTACGTTTGCAAAATATACCTCTCTTTATTCCAGTTGCACTGGCCACACACACACCTGCGTACGCGATGTTCGCTACCTTAGCCGTGTCGCGGAGTGTTTGATTCTCGGCTTTATTTTCAAAAGGTTGCTGTCAGAGTGCTGCATTGGAGTTAAATCCCTCGCTTGAACTCGGTCGAATGTCGCACGCTCGAGTGAGGTAAGATCGGGCGTGATACGCTCGTAATAAATAGAAGTACAGTACAAGGTCATCTCACCGACATGTCTTATCTTATATGGAAGGCGACAGATAAGATACACATATGTTTTGCTCACACGGTAAAAATAAGGCTTTATTTTCTGCGTTTATGACAATAGTAATATACGTTACAAGAGCGGTATGTTGACGTTTTCATGTTCGAGGAAAAGATTGAAAAAGCGAAACGTAGTTGAGCTTTTTTTAATTTCCGAGAACATGAAAACAAACATACCGCTCGTGTATCGTACATTATTTTGTGCGAAGATCGTTTATTACATACCTGAAAGACGAATTTCTAATTAGTTGCAATGAAATCTCCATGTTGGTTTCTGTTTAATGACGGCAACTTCGGAAAACCAAAATATCTTTCTTCAACATTGTTGCTATAAAATGTTTCCTGTGTTTACTATACTCCAGCAGGCCGTGATATATGTCTGTCTTTTTTTTTTCCCCCAGTCTATAAATGCGAACTTAAAACAAACGGCAAGGTTATGTAATGATTTATTTTTCATTTTAATATTTTAACAATATTATTTATATAACATATTGCAGTAATAACATCCGCATCTGGAATCTCGTTGATTTTTTCACGGCTTCCTTAATGTTACTTGTATCAGGAATGCAATAAGTTTCGTGGAGTAGTAGACTTTACTTAATTTTTGCAAATATTTAAAAACAATAATTAACATTGTAATTTAGGTGAAATTGCAGTGGTAAGTTTCCAATTTATAATTATTACTATATTGAACGTCTTTAAAAATAATATGTTAAAAGCCTAAAGCAGTAAAATGAATATGACGCTTAAGCGGTAAGAATAGGGAAATTGTTATGTGTGTTAGGTTTGGAATACTGAATGTGGTATTTCACACTTACCGCGTATTGGTTCTGTGCGGAAAACAAGCAAATACGCACGATCTCGCACAAACGTCTAATGGAACGTACCAAAACAGTAACATGAATTTATAATTTATAATTAAAATAGTATGAAAAACTTTGATATACTGTACAGTTATTATTCCTAATTAATAGTTATTCAATATTTGATTTACCACATAAACGTTCCGGTGAATTTCAATGTTGTGAAGGCCATAACTCGGAAATGAAGCATTTCCGGACACATGTTGTAATGAACTATTTTGATTGTCTACATGTGGGAAATACATACCTGAAATTATGCCCCGTATTTTTAAACAGCCTGTATAATGGTTAAATTTATTTTAGTGTTAGTCCTAAACATGTCCGAAAATGTTTAAAAAGAATCGGAGTTAGCAATGTCAAATTTTGATCTTTTGGTGTGGAACGGCTCTTCTGCTAAACAAGAAAATGAAACAGGACAGCTTCATTCCATAAAATAATAATAATAATAATAATAATAATAATAATAATAATAATAATAATAATAATAATAATAATAATAATAATGCATTTAAACACCATTATGATTTATTCTTTTCATTCTTCTGAATTTTAAAGTAAGTCATAGTAGTGTTCATTCAGCATGGTGTTATTTATACAATATAAATATTTTAATCAAATTTCGAAACTCACGATTAACTCAGAAAACCTTAAGCAATGGAAATATTTTGTATACAGATTAGAAATTAGCTCGAAGAATTCACATGAAAATCCGCCGTTAACAGACAAAAGTTTGTCACTCTGCATGAAGAATATTGTCCTCCAAGCAAAAACACTTTTTTTTTAACTCGCTGTGAATCGGAAACCAGTAAAGATTTTGAGTTCCTGCAACTTTTAAAGGTAATTTCCATTTATTCTCAACATTTCCCTCGCTTTGACCCCGCAACTAAAGTGAGCAATAAAAAAGTTTGCCGTTGACCAACTTTTGAAGGTGTAAATGTCTATTTTGAACAGATCACTTCGAAATTAGTACTTTTTCCCCTAACTTAAAAAAAATTAATTTTGATTTTGAATTCTTTTATCTGCTTTTTTTTTTTTACACAAACCTATCAATCATAAAAATTACAGCGCAACTGACTATCACAGAAGCTATAAAATGAAATGTTTTTAATGGAGCAGAGGTTCCGGGCAGTGGCGGTATCTCTATTCTTTAATGAACAAGACGTTGGATATGATTTGAATAAATGAACATTAACTTTATTAATGTATTAGAATATTTATATATTACATATGCAAACAGAATAAGACATTAAATAGCGGCAGCACAATTGTTACGTGTTACTGGCACAATTTCAATTAAATAATATTCAAATTAATAAAACATTGTAGGCCTATGTCTAGGTGTTGATTAAAAAAAAGCGGAACTACATTTTCTGTGCTGCCAAGGCAAATAATGATGTGTCAATTTTTTTAAGAAAATGAGATTTTGTGATATGTTGTGCATCCTGATAATATATTTATCGTGACAAAAGATAAAATGCATATCTCTATTATTTGTCTCTCTACCCAGTTGTTATGAAACATGATTACGGTGGTTTTGTATCCCGGGTTCAAATCCTGTTTGGGGAAAGTTACCTGATGGAGGTTTCTATCCGAAGCAGAATTGCTGGGTAACTTTCGGCGTTGTATCTCCGATTCATTTCGTCATCATAATTTACACTTCTCCTCTTTCACCATCATCTCCGTTTCTTTCCTAGATTTCGGGCTTGGTCCTGTGGTAGAGTCGGATGCATGCCGCCCCGAACTTGGACCCAGTGGAAATGTGGTCACTCGTTGATGGTGGTAACGCTAAGCATCGCGGGCTCTCTACTGGGCTCGTGGGACCTGGGATAAGAGACCGCGATGGGGCCCACGTGGTAAGGTAAAGGGAAAACGTAGGCTGTAGGGAAGTTCGAAGACGGTGCGCAGGGGATCTGTAGCGCGGGGGGCCTTAGGGCATGCATCGCGGGTAGCGCAGTGGACCCACCTGAGCGGCCTGCGTGCGAGGACAGTTCCCAGTCCGTGACCTCCCCTTCAGGGAAACAAATTCTTCCAGGTTAAAATGTCCAAAGTACAATGTCCAATTTTGAAAATGTCCACAACAGAATGTCCAAAAAGAAAATGTCCATGCACTACAAAGTCCACAGTACAAAATTCTCACAGTAAAATGTCCAATGTGAGAAAATTTCCACACAACACAAAAGTCCACTTTCAATTATGTATTATAACAGTACCAATGCTGATTTGGTTACTAAGCAATAGCAAAATTCCAGTAAACTTTAAACAAAATTGCATACAGCATGTCTATATATTGAGGTGGCGCGCACAAGGACGAAGAAGGGCAATTCCGCCGAGGTATCCCCCACCAGTATGGAATGTGTACTCTTCAACCATACATGGAACCCACCGGACTAACAATGTGGTTGAGGGTTTTCATTCCAAATTTCAAAGGATGGTGTCGACGTATAATGTCAGTATTTGGAGATTTTTAGATCACATCAGAGATGAACAACATTCGACAGAAAATTCTCTTATACAAATTTGAGAGGGAGGACACATAAATATAAGAGAACCCATTAATGAGCGATATATAACAAATCAACGCAGGATTGAAGGAATACCACGGACATATCAAGACTATAAAGACAATAACACCATTAGACAATACCTCCGTGCTATTGCCTACAATTTGAAACTAAACGTTGATCAGCTATTGTCAGATGTAGAAGAAAATTAATGACTTCGGACATTTTTTCAGTAAAATTTGTGGACAGTTCATGTAAAAGAAAATGAATGACTTCGGATATTTTTCAGTAAAATTTGTGGATATTAAATGTAAAAGAAAATTAATAATTTTGGACATTTTTCAATAAAATTTGTGGACGTATAATGCAATGGCCGTTTTATTGTAGTGGACGTTTTATTTGTGTGGACATTTATGTAATGTGAACATTTTAGTATAGCGGACGTTATTGCATAAGGACATTAAACTGTGGACATTTCAACTCTGAATCAAACAAATCCATAGTTTCATATGGTCGCTCAAACTTTAAATGATCCCTTCTGAAAACAGCAACAGATTTTGAAGATAAACGGTGCTGAAATGCGTATTTGTACAGGGACATCATTTTATTTTTACTTCAATTTTTATTGTACCTGCGTTACTTGACTCCCACCCCTTTCACTAATATCCTTGCTAACGTCAATCACACAAACTTACGGCCGCTGTTGCTAGCAGTGAAGTAAACAGTACAAAGTACAGTGTGTTTCAGAAATAGGTTGCGTTTTATTTAGAAGAAAAAGCTTATAATTTACATTATTGAAGTTTATTTTCACACAAGTATGGTGTGTAGCATAACTGAATTTATCTGTGTGGACTGAGCACAAGTGAAGATTAGAGTTACCGAAAGTACGGTACCCTATAATATGGCACGGTACTTAACAGCATTATTTAAACAAGAGTTTTGTTTTACTGTTTGTAGGTATGAAGGACGATAGGCCTAATGGAAACTGGAATTACAACATAACCGAATGTGAACAACAGTTTTTTTTTTTTTTTTTCACAATTTCCTGATTGTATCATTACGGAATATTTTCGTAGAAATGACATTAATCTGGTAGATAAATTTAGACCAACAGAGTGTACAGAAAGGAAGAAAAGTGTAAGGTGGCCAACAAAGATGACAGAAGATGCCGTAGAAGATGCTAGAGAAAGGATGCAGCGAGGTCCTGATAAGTTGGTCAAGAAGTTAGCTGTAGAAATTGGGGTTTCTTACGGAAGTGCTAACAAAATTCTCAAAAATAAATTAGGTTAGTAATATGCTGAATAAAGTAGATATTACATAATGAATATAACCACCTGAAGACTTGAGTTTGTGAAAAAAATTGTTACTGTTCTACTGTTTTTTGATAAAATACTGTAAAGTAATGACCAAACTGAAAATCGTAATACTATATTTCCCTGTAACATAAATGGATGCACTAATTTTCTCTCCTCCTATAGCTAGTAAAACGATTTGTTTACATATTGCACTAGCAACTCCAAACTACTGTAATGGAAGGGGGGTAACAGTGTTTCCGAGTATAGCCAGGTTAATGTTAAAAATGTTAGTAAAAATAAAGTGATGTCCCTGTACTACAATGTACAACGGATTCTTAAATGGCAAGGCATGATGCAGTGAGTGAAATAAAAGTGTCTCTTTTTTTATCAGGATATTGGTGCAATACAAAGTTACTGTTTTGACATTATACAGTATGTGTTCTCCTTTTCCACTTTGCAAATCAGACAACTCTAGGAGCTGGACTAGACGTAAGTGTACAGGATGGACGTGTATCGCACTGTCATTGCGACTTGACGTCCGACTTCCTGTACTTGTCGATAAGGCGTCAGTGTAAAGCACCTCGACTTGGCGCAAACGCTCGTATATCAGAGTGACGTGTGTTGCAACGTGTTTACGCCGTTTGCTTACGTATTAGCTTAAGATATAAATGAATTAACATTCGTCAATGGATAAGAGTCGGTAATGCATGCACACGCTGTGCTTCCCTACTACAAAGTGCGTAAAATCCTACAGTTCTCCACAATCAGTTTCGGAACCGATTCAGCGGAAGTCTGATGTTGAAAAGCTCCTTATTACAATATAATACATGCTTCAACAGATAGGCCAATGAGCAGAACTATGAAAGGAAAACTGAAAGATTGCATGACGTTAACGGATATGAGATTTCTAATAATAAGTTACGTTTAAATGTTACAACGTACGTTCGTAGGCGGAAGTAGAATGATTTCCTTGCGGGGGAACACTATAGTGTCAGAGGAAGAACAAAATGAAATGTATCTATAATAAAATTATTCATATTATTTATATCTTCTGATTTATGAATTGAAATGACTATTATATAGTTTAAATTATTTGGATCGATACCAAGTTTAAGGCTTAAACCTTAAACATAGATTAAATAAGTTTAAGAGAAATAAAACAGGCGGAGGAACGGTCTCCAGTAAGAACTGGATGCTGCAACATCATGCATTCTCGTGAGGCACTCGATTTGAAATAGTCTGTTTACTAGGAGAGGAGACTGCAGAGTAGGATGGGAAATATGAACTGCTGTGACCTGCGTCACCTTATCGTAAGCGCTAAGGCGGTCAGTGGCGAATTATTAGGAAAGCGCTTGGTTAACGTGAGAGACACGAGAAGTTTTATTCAATTTGGCAAATTAATTCGGCAGCTTTAATCATAAACCTCTTTACTATTTCTCCATCATTGAATTGATTTAAATCACAGGCGAGAAATTGCGTAACTAGCCAATAATATTCCATCACGTTGTCTACGTTTATTTTCTTGAATATTCCGGCGTTTATCAAGATTACTTAATAGATTTGCACGTTCTCGACCTAAAATAATTTCAGAAAATCATATTTCGTTTTCTACGCACATTTGATATTTTTTTAATAAATTTCTTTTGGAAATAATGCGTACAAACAACATTTAATTCCTCGTAGGCTACCTTTTAATGCAGCGTGTTTAAGGTATAACGTCGTATTTAGTATACTATGCAAATGTTAAGTTCATAATTTTCTTCGGAATAGTACGAAAAATAACATTTAATTTGTCTTACCTTCTAATTCATCATGTTATTTATGACATAAGGAGTAATGTCGTTGTATATTAAATTTATTAATGCCTAATAGGATTTTCGAGCTTAACATACATCGTATGTTCTCCCCTTCTGAACAGCAAAAAAACTCTTCCTCCCATTTCTCATGAAATAATCGTTTTCTAACGCGTACACACTGCTTTGATAATGCCATTATGCCACCACTGCATATTGCTGCCCACGCGTAGGAGCTGCGTGAGGGAGGAACGGGGACTGTGAAGATGATGTCACTCAGAGCGATAAGCTCTGTGAAGGTCAGTGAGGCACAAATTCTCAAGTGAGGCACGATGCCCATCTCTGCTGTAACTGAATCGATACAATGGCACCATGCAGTGAATCATGCGCTTGAAGAACGATTCTAAATGGACTTCAACATTCATTCCAACATAAGGAGGTTGCACAATAAGCCTAAGACTGCGGTGCTTGCCTGCGGGCCCTCCTCCTCCGAAAAAAAAAAAAAGCGAAATAAAATACGCTGTACCCTACAAAACAAGAACACCAGACTTTTTTGACAATCATTTGGTTAAGCTACTAATAATCAATCTAACAAAAAACGCCTCTGGAAAGGAACCTTATTCTTAAATTCATCAACAGACAGGGAAAAGCCGACTTTGTCTTGAAACACAGATTCATCAAGAAGGAAAAATATTATTTACCGAATATATTTTATTTTTTTTTTCTTTAGTTTTGTACATTCTCGAAGCGTTTCTTACAATCTGCGTATTTTGAGAGATCCGCTGGTTCATTAGGCATCTCAGTACCTTCGTCTATGTAATCGAAAACCGATCGAATCTTATGGAACGAATTAACAACGATAATCGAAGTTCCCCCTCTACATTATATAGGGTAAACGTAAGTAATGTCATTAATTTCAAAGGGTTATTCTTTGAGACATTTCAAACAAAAAACAATTTGTTTTAATATCAAACTATCCATAGCGTGTTTAGGGAAAGCCACTGATTAAATTCCCAATGTGATCAGTCAATTTAAAATAGCAGTGTTTTATGATAATAAATGACTGAAAGAATTTTAGTTTTGTCCTTTGAAATTGCAGAAATTTGATCTGAACAAATGTAACATTTTAAAATTCTTTTGCACAACGGAAAGTTACATTTGTTCGGATAAGATTTCTGCACATTCAAAGGATAGAACTAAAATTATTTCAATCATTTATTATCATAATATATTGCTTTCTTAAACTGACAGCATATTCGAAATTTAATCAATAGCTTTCTCAAAACATGCAATGAAATATTTCATATAAAACAATTTTTGTCTCGAAAAGGAAGCGAAAACGAGCAAAATTGTATTAAACGTTTTTGTTCGAAATATCTCAAAGAATAACCCCTTGAAATTAATGACATTACTTACGATTCATCCTATATACTACAGTGAGTACCAGTGAATGTTTCTCGTGTTTCTCTCGGTCAACAAGCGACAGGTCCCCCCGCTTCTGCCGCTTGTGTGTCCGCGAACTCAACAGCGCTTCTCCGGATTAAAACTTAACGTGTTATATAAATAAGGGCTCATAATATTCGGTACTCAATCTCTTCGCAGTAGCTGTTGGAAGTATTATCAATCTTGTGTGACAGACCTACATAATTCAAATCACATCATTCACTGTATTTGTTTCATTGAACCTAAAATTATTAACTAAATTAATAGGCCTATTATTTTTCTAATGAACTGGTCGGCCAGGAAATTTATGTCTAAAGTTTTCCGTAGATATCGCTGCAGGTTGGCAGTTTGTACCAATGGATCCAATAGATATTTTCTTTTTCTGTCTTCACTGATGATGAATTCGATACGTAGTTTCGAAACATAGGATATGTCTACATGTATGACACGAAATAAAAACTAAAAAAATCTTGTACTATATTTTTTCCATACAGTTATCTCAATCTGCTGGGAAATTTTGAACAAACCGTTAATAAGAACACTGCTTTAAGGCAAGCTTTATTGTCTCAGCTATTATACGACGTATTTGACCACCGAAATTGAGGATTTCATACCCAAAAACTACCAAATGAAAATTATAAATACACAATTGATAAAGAAAAACCTACAATGTTTTTTGTGACTGATGGTCTTCAATATGTAGGACCACACATGAAGAATATAAAATATTTATTTTTAGAATTTCTGCAGGTTATAAGGCTTGCCTCATCTGAGGTTGAATCTGTTACAGAGTCTCTAATTATGGTCTGTAACTTGCAGGTGTTTATTCGAACAAACCTCCTTATCTGACCTATTTACTATTATATTTGCATATACCTTGCATCCTGTGTTCCAGTTTAGGCGTGACTAAATGAAAATTACCAGTTGTGCATAATCGCAACACCAGAATAAACACTGATACTGCTTCAGGAATTATTACTCGTGGGTCACTAGTAAAATTCGAATATCTGTTAAACAAGTGCCAAATGAACTCGTTTTAATACACGTCTGACAAAGAGAAGTCGCTAACTTACTAAAGCGGGACATTTTAACGAAAACCACACTAATTTGTTAGGATATGAGAGGTAAACCCCAACACTTGTAGTATACAGGCGTTAAACTATCAGCTATTTTTTCCAAAACATGATTATTTAAAATGCTGTTTTCTTTAAGTTTCTTTACAAGCCACTAGTTGCAGCTCATTTCATTAGAATTAGGATAGCCAAACGAGTAACGATGTAAAAGGTGTGCATGGGGAACTGGGTTCGAGTCTTCTTAATTCAACTTTTTCCTTTTTAAATCTTCATTCCTGATTATACTCTTTTAACACTTATACATCACTAAAGAACTGTTAAATTCTTTAAATAAATAACTATTTCAATGTATTAATGTTAAATTATCTTCTTCTTCTTTTGGCATACAGCTCTCATAGTTTAGCTAAAGCCTCCTTTAAAACAATAGCCCGATCATTTCTGTCCTCTGCCCTCTTCCTCCATCTCCTTATTCCCACTTTCCTCAAATCTTCCTCAATGCAGTCTAACCATCTCAATCTGAGACGACACCTATCTCTCCTTTCCTTCTTAATGTTAAATTATGTTCATATTGTATATTAATTGACTAGACTTCAGAAGATGATGCACACCACACCGAAACTAATTATTAAGTTAAAATATCAACATAGTTTAACATTAACACAGTGAAGTACTTGTTTTTATTTTTATTTTACTTTATTATAAAGTGTACAGTACCGCTAAGCGGTTTTTTCACTATCACTAACTGTGCTACAGAGGTTTACTGTATCCAAAAAACTGAAGTACAAGTAGAAGAACTGTTTCATAATCGCTGTGTGCTACAGATATTTTTCACCACCTATATGAGATGTAGCACAGTCCTACTGCCCAGTATTAATCTCAAATGACCTGTCTAAATAATAACTCCGAAATTACTTTCTTCTTTCGAGTGGCCGTCGTTGACTCGTTGTGCCTGTTCTCATATCTTCTGATTTCTTCTCCTTTATTCGTCAAAAATATCTTGCAGAAACACCTAGAGTAAAGTAGGGAACTTCGTGAGTCGAAAAACAGCTAGCTGGTCAGTAAATTTGCCCGGAGCCCTTTCAAGAGTAGATTACTTTTAAAAAAAGAGAGACCCCCCTTTTTACTTCTCTTTCGAGAAAAGACACGCTAAAGAGTTTTCATAGGCCTAATCTTCAGCCGGGTTTCAAACCGCGAACTTACTATCCAAAGGCGAGCACAGTAGGCCTACTGCAACTACTAGAATGAGATGAAGGAAGCTGTTAAGGGGGGAGACGGGTGAAATGTTAGTCATTTTCAGTCAGAAGACGCATTTTCGCTTTTTTTTTTATGGAAAATGAATCAGCAATCTCTTACTGTATATTTCGAGCAAATTTTAGTGCTTGGAAGCATGTAAATTACGCCATAATTAAATGGCTGCAACCTTGAATTTGAATTCCATGTAACTTAGACTTTACGAGCTGTTTCACACCTTTTTTAATCACAATATTTCGTCAGGTTCGAAGTGTAAAGTCTCTAACAATTTTGATGCTAGGAATATGAAATTTTTACTGTTATATAAAGTAACTGTCGTCAATTTGCAAAAGAAGACATGCCCAAAATAAGAAAGTGTTGGAAAATCGCAAAAACTATAACTAAGTTAACAAATTAAAATGTTCACATATTTTTTTTTCTAATTAGATCACTATGGGTACATTCGTATAGTCAGAATCCATGAACATTTAATTTTTTAAGTCTGTTTTTTTTTTTTTTGCGATTTCCCAACACTTTGCCATTTTGGACTTGTCCCCTTTTGAAAATCGACGACAGATATATAAAAAGGAAATGTGCGGAAGTGTGCACAAGGTGTATCAAGTGTTTCAGTTTTTCACTTGGTACTATAGCCTACTCAGTTATTAATTTTAGTTTTTTCTTGCACATAGTGGTAACTGCTACACTTTTGATCTTAGGACCGATGCGATGGTTGATAGGTCATGGACAGAGAACTACGACATGTTGTTACAAGGTTGGCAACACGTGGATTTCGCCACAAACTGTCAGAACGAACTGTTTCATGAAACAAATTTTTACTACACATTCTATGTATTGCAGTTAACGAAAAGCAGTATATCATTTTTTTATAAACTAAATACTTTAGAAATTAAAGAATAAAATATACTTAAGTGAACACTAAAATGTTAAATTTGAAGTTGTATATAAAAAAATATCTGCATTAATAAATGTAAATTTAAAATTCTGGATATTTAGTTCTTTTCTAACCAAGTCAGAGATGTCTTAAATACCGTCCGAGTGGTTATGTCGCATCCCAATTTCTCCCACCCGATTATGCTGTAAAGGCTTTTGGGTGAAGAGTCTTAGCTATTTCCTGAAATATTTGCTGTCTGGAATTGGACGTCTACGTAATATTATATTGTTTAAAAGTTCCCCGTTAAGCAAGTAACTGTCATGTGATTTCCCTCGTTTCGACGATCCTGCGACATAACCACTCGGGCAGACAGTAAACGAGTCATGCATGAAACCACAGTCTAGTATATACAGTCACGAAGCTCAATAGTTAGTAAATATGCATTCATGGATAGTTGCTAACCACTAGGATCGCTACTATCGCCTCATTACAGACAATGCGAAATAGTACCAGCACAATCTATTGTTCCTAGCACCCTCACAACTCAAGCTTCGTGACTGTATATACTAGACTGTGATGAAACTTAAAATTTGTAAGAGATAGATTTTGAAAATATACAATTTTTTAAGTTTGAATAACTAAAAAATCATTCATCTCATCATAAGGAAACTTACAAGATTAAGCAAAAATACTTGTACAAAATATGTAGAAAATATAAATTTCACTCATCACTCTCCTTAAGTCATTGGGTTATAAATAAACCTTCATTAAAAGAAAGTATTTTCCACAAATGACTATTAAAAGAAAGCAACGTTGTATGTGTTCGATATGCCATAATTGTAAAGGACAGTCACACTGTTAGTGTTAACGTAAACAGAGTTGCAACAAAATAAATCTGCATAATATTTTCATAATAGCTTCCTAAATTGTGCCTTGTCACATGGCACTGACTGCTGCATAACCTTACATTCAAATAAGTCATCATTCCATTAGCACGAAAAGTTAAAGCCGTTATCCGTGATAAATGAAGAGAGGGGAAGGAAGAAAAACGATTACCGTTTACAGAGAAGGAAAGTAATGAAGTCGTTATCCATATGAAGTAAAATAGTGAAGTCGTTATTCGTGGTGAAGGAGAGCAAGACATCATTATCCATGATAAAGGAAAACGGGAGAATCATTCTTGGTGAATAAAAATAAGGGAGACATTACCGTGGTGAAAAGGGACAGGAAAGTCGGTATTCGTGGTAAAGAAAATGGGTATATCGCTATTAGTGGTGAAGAAAAATAAGTATGTCGCTATTCATGATGAAGAAAAATAGGTATATGTCTATTCGTGGTAAAGAAAATGGGTATGTCGCTATTAGTGGTAAAGAAAAATAGGTATGTCGCTATTCGTGGTAAAGAAAAATAAGTATGTCGCTATTCATGGTGAAGAAAAATAGATATATGTCTATTCGTGGTAAAAAAAATGGGTATGTCGCTATTAGTGGTAAAGAAAAATAGGTATGTCGCTATTCGTGGTAAAGAAAAATAGGTATATGTCTATTCGTGGCAAAGAAAATGGGTATGTCGCTATTAGTGGTAAAGAAAAATAGGTATGTCTCTATTCGTAATAAAGAAAAATAAGTACGTCGCTATTAGTGGTAAAGAAAATAGGTATGTCGCTATTCGTGGTAAAGGAAAATAGGTATATGTCTATTCGTGGTAAAGAAAATGGGTATGTCGCTATTAGTGGTAAAGAAAAATAGGTATTGTCTCTATTCGTAGTAAAGAAAAATAAGTACGTCGCTATTAGTGGTAAAGAAAAATAGGAAAATTGATATTCGTGGCGAAGAAAAATAGAATGTCGCTATTTGTGGTGAAGGTAAATAGAGGAATCGTTATTCATAGTGAAGGGAAATAGGGAAATCGTTATGAAGAAAAATAAGAATGTCCTTACTCGTGGTAAAGGAAAAAGAGGCAGTCATTATTCGTAGTGAAATAATGCTAGTAGTCGTGTGTAGTTTATGAAAATAGGAAAATTGTTATTTACGTTGAAGGAAAATGTATCACTATCAGTGGTGAAGAAAATTAGGAACGGTGTTATTCGTGGGGAAGACAATTACAATAGTTGGTAATCTTGGTGATGGAAAATAGGGAAGTTGTTTTCCGTGATGGACAAAATATGGAAAGTCGTCATACGTGGTAGAAAAAACAGGGAAAATTGTTGTCCGTGGTAAGAAAGAAGAAAAATTCTTATCCGTGGTGCATAAAAATAAGGAAAGTCGTTAATCGTGATGAAGAAAAATTTTGTGGTAAAAAAAAGTCTTATTCATGGTGAAAGAAAATTAGATATTCATTGTCTCTGGCGAAGGGAAATCATGAAATCTGATCATGGTGAAGAAAAATATGGGTCTAGTTATTCATGAAGGAAAATAGTGAAATTATTATCTGTAAAAAAATAGAGGAATTGTTATCCTTGGCGATGAAAACTAGGGTAGCCATTTACGTACTGAAGGAATGCTGGTATCAAGTTGTTTGGTCCTCCAAGGAATCGGGCCATTCGTGAAAATCTTTACAAACCTAAGTATCAAGAACAATGAATAAATGTGGTGACACATTTGCAAGCGAAGTTAGAATATCCCAGTGCCAGTTGAGTAAGTCGTGACATGAAAATAAAATGACGATAACGATATTAAAAAAGAATCAATAAGTCGATGATGGCTAGGCTACACTATCTCGTAAATTTAGACTATTAACTCTCCAGTGGTCACGCACTCAAATGCAATATTGCTGGTCGCGCGGATTACAATATTGTGATCCATATTTGAAGTTAATATTTTTACATGTAATTTTAACTTTTCCTGATTAATTATTTATTAATAATTACACATTAACAGAGTATAACTGCAGTCATTTTTCATTATTCACATAACAAATTGTTTTTCCAAATACGTATCATAATAAATGCTGTAAAAACATAAATTTAGAGATGAAAGAGCAATGGAACGGAGAAAAATTCTCTCCGGCGCCGGGATTTGAACCCGGGTTTTCAGCTACACGTGCTGACGCTTTATCCACTAAGCCACACCGGATTCAACCCCAGCGTCGGAAGAATCGTCTCAATGTACCGAAGTACATATGATATTTCCATGCAGATATTCTGCGTCATCATACGATGAAAGAGTAATGGAACGGAGAAAAATTCTCCCCGGCGCCGGGATTTGAACCCGGGTTTTCAGCTCTACGTGCTGATGCTTTATCCACTAAGCCACACCGGATACAACCCCGGCGTCGGAAAGAATTGTCTCTGATTGAGTTCCAACTCTTGGGTTCCCTCTAGTGGCCGACCTCTGCACTACGTCATAGATGTCTATGAACATAGGACCGAAGTCCACACATGTGCTGAGGTGCACTCGTTTTCTCCGTTCCATTACTCTTTCATCGTATGATGACGCAGAATATCTGCATGGAAATATCATATGTACTTCGGTACATTATAGTAATATAAATTTAGAGGCTAAGAAAGTTTACATGGAACAAAATCGTATTCTAAGAATGCACCAACTTAATTGCGCCTCAAAAAAAAATATTTGCTTAACATTTGTCAATTACAATGACAAACTGAGGGGGTAAAGAAATATACAAAGGAAAGGTACCCAGATGACAGATGCGATAAGTGCTGATATCACCAATCAAAAATAAAGTGCTGGATCACTATTGTGATCCACGCAACCACTACAGGGTTAATGGACCCCATTAGTCGATTTCGACTTTCCACGCCGAAGACTCGGGTTCAAATTTTGATGAGTGTAAGTAAATTTTTAGCAAACAAATGCGAAAATTGTATACTTTCTCTGCGCCTCACTATTTTTACACAGTCACTATCATACAAAACTTGAAACAGATAAACAAATTTGTACCGCCATTGTGATATGCTACAGATGTTATGATCGATGACAGGTCAAAAATTACTCATCCATTAGGATGCTCCTGGACTTCGTGCAATGGATCTGAACATAATAACAATATTGTTAATTAAGTAGCACTTATCATGATAAGAAGTTACGTGTAGGGTCAGAACATATCAATAACAACTTTTCATGCTAAAAATTAAGGTTTGAGATATGAAAATATTGATATACACTTAACGATGAAGTAAAGCTTCATTCAAATATAAGATGTGGAAGATAGTACAGGAAAGAACGAAAAAGACCCCGAACTTATACGAAATAGTCTGCTACAATAATAATTAACAAATAAATCCAATAAAGAGAGAAGTAATCAGAAACAACGTACTATCCAATGTGTTCTAATTAAATGAATTCAGAAATAGTATGGTTCTTTTACAGTAAAGTTTGAAAATGTTTTTAAACTTGAATAATATACCTTGAATTTAAACCCTAAGTAGCAATGAGTATACTGACCATGCAGAGCTAAAAAAAAATCCTACTAGGGTTACTTGAAAAGAAATGACTTCTTTCGTTAAGCCACTTTATAAATTAAATTCTCGCTCAAATCACTTTAATGTTGCAGAAGTTAAAAAATCAAGTGGTAAAATGTACAGTACATATCGCCGTTGTTCCTACAATAACTCCTATATGAATATTTATCGATTTTCAGATTTTTGCTCTATTAAATAACTTAAATAGTGATAGCAAATAATAAAATTTCCCATATGTAATTATATTTCTTTGTCTCGAAAATGTAAGAATTCACAGTCTCCTATGTACGGCTGCCATAGGATAAATAAATGTGTTTTTTCTTCCGAAAAACTTTTATATTTTGCATATAGGAGTTATTGCAGGAACAACGACGATATATATATTTTTTATTTTAGTTGATTATTTAACGACGCTGTAACAACAACTAGGTTATTTAGCGTCGATGAAATTGGTGATAGCGAGATGATATTTGGCGAGATGAGGCCGAGGATTCGCCATAGATTACCTTGCATTCACATTACGGTTGGGGAAACCTCGGAAAAAACCCAACTAGGTAATCAGCCCAAGCGGGAATCGAACCCGCGCCCGAACGCAACTTCAGACCGGCAGGCAAGCGCCTTAACAAACTGAGCCACGCCGGTGGCTACGACGATATATTGTAGTTATAACTGGAGAAATTTGAAACGTATAGAGATATACAGGGTGTTTAAAAAGTATCGCATATTTCTACAGGAGGTAGCATAGATCGAAACTAGAAAAAACGTTCCTATAAACATGTGTCCGGAAACAAAAATCTGTCGAGATATGACCCATGTTGTATTGTGACCTATGATCGTCATTCGTTAAAAACACAAAACAATGGTGCATGTTTTGAGAGTGGATATCATCCCTCAACAGAAGTAAACAGAGAATGTAGTAATGAACAAAGGTCCAGGATACTACGGAGTCTATCATTTTACTTGTGTTAATAAGTACGTACAGTAATCAGTGGTGTAGGCTGTCTTTCTCTTTATGCACGACGGGGCACCGCCTCATTTTCTAGCATCGTGAGACAACACCTAATCCGAAGGTTTAGTGGGCGATGAGGTCCAGTAGCATGGCCTCCCCGATCACTTGACTTAAATCCTTTGCCTTTCTGGTTATGGAGACATTTAAAGACATTGATGAATGCCACACCCATCGACAACGTACAAACGTTAGAGTCATTCCACGTCAAATCGCACAAAATTATACAAATTTTGACCTTCATATTTCTGATTGCGTTTATATTTTTTTTACCAACTCTATGGGTCTAATAAACCAACAAGTGTACTTTTATTTCCTCCTAAGTCCACATGTTTTTTAAAATATTGCATGTTAAAATTCGTTAAAAATGTCGCACAATCCAACATTTAAAGCGTCATATTTCCGAGGATATTTATGTTAATTTTTTTTTTGAAAAATGCATTTAAAAGCTTAAAGTACTGTCTTTTGTTAAATATTTAGTAACTAATTTTAATATAATTATTACAAATATTTTTTATGATTCAATTTTTAAAAGTTAGATATCAATGTGAAATAGCCGTATTAAAAATCTAAAAAAATGCCTACTAGGTGCACTGAAGTATTCTTAATAATTCCAGAAAAAATCACAGTGGGATCTCCAATACTTTAATGGAAATTTAATTACTTACGAAACAATGTGTAGCGGTCGGTGCAGCAGCAGTGGACGGGAAGCGTTGAAGCACGCTGGGAGGTTTATCGGCCCTGGATGATCGACTGAACGTTGCAAGATTACACCCAGTACGGATCAAGTCACTCGAGAAAACACTGCTAATTTACTTATTATGATATCCTCAAATATTTGTACATTATGCTTTTTAAACGTTCGTTTTCATTCACACTACACTTTAAATTTTCATTCGCCTACCTTCTTTCTTGAAAGAAAATTGTTTTACTAGGCCTAAATCTTCAGTTTTTGACAACGGAATGAAAGAATGTAATTTTAATGTACCAGTTATTGGTTTTAGATTGTGGTATCTGGCCTGCAAATTTTCAATGTGGTTTTTGTGCTTATTGAATGGACAAAATATAAATGACACTTTAGAAATGTTTTTTGTGACCAATCAAACAGTTTTTTTTTTTTTTGTTGATGTTGTTTTATAGGATCTTGTATAGGCTGCTCTCGTTGTAAGTCTTTTAACAGTTCCTCCAATGCTACCACATGGACTTTTACCATGCGACGTTGCAAAGAAGTGTCATTCAGCAATAATTCCATAATCGTCTTCATGTAAGCAATTATTTTTAAAATTCTTTTTGTTTTTGTATTGTTAACTTGATCCATCGGAAAAGTAAATGATTTTTTTCATATCGTTGAATTCTTGCTTTAAGAAGTTGATTGCTTCGGATTGAAAACAATGAAAGGAATCGGTGTCATGTTTCATGCTTTCTGAGATGACGACAATATTTTTGTGACGAATTTCTGTATCTTCTTTGAAATATCTTACTACGAAAGGATGTATTGTGTCTTGGCATTTTTTCCAATGCACACCTTGTACTCAATCTTGTATTACAAATGAATAATTTTCAGAAAAGTCTGCAATAGGCCTAACTATGTAATTTTCAGGTTGTACATTTTCTTTGCATTCCGTCAAAAATAAAATATGGCGACTTTTGAAGGGATGACGATGCATCTTCTACATGAAAAACTTTACTTGCTTGGAAGCCTTTTATTTTTTTAAGCTTTTCACGGGGGTATCGTTTTCGTTGTAGTTTTCTTTTCTTGATAGGGGATTCTAATGACATCAAACTGTTGTTGAATTCCTCAATATTGGTGATATCTAGCGCTGTATCCATAGATCTGCTAGAATAAGAACTGGGATAATCACTCTCTCTGCCCGCACTTTTATTTGATTCATGTTTACTAATATCACAAGAACTACCGGCTTCACATATAATTTCATCTGACCTATCTGGAAGTTGATAGATTTTTTTACGGAACGAATCACATATTCGCACATTCAAAGACTCCTTTAAATTGAGCTTTATCAATAAATCGCGACTTATGCGTCTTAATGTTTTCTTTTTAAAAGCGTGATTAGAAAGGTCAAATGGATTTAAACACTTGTTATATATTACGCGTTCTTTACCGTCACTGATGTTGTATAGAAGTCACGTCACTCCGTGAAATTCAAACCCTGACTGATTATTTTTCTCTTCTATATTTTGTCTCCTGCCATCTGTTTACTGCCATAAAGTTTACTGCCTTACCCAGCCTTGCTATCTTTAAACACTTCGCTATATTACAGTATAAACATACAGCATTGTGAAGGGCTCCCCCTCTTAGCTGTTCTGACAATAATAAGATAACTGTAGATATTTACTGTTCCTTAAGGTATTGATCATTTGATGAATGAATGCATTTCTTTCGTAGTGTTGCGAGATCAGATATTACATGCAACGGGGGATTTCGTAAAAATTGCCGCCGACAGCCTTCTAGTCTATCTATGGCTGCAAGTAGTACATTAGCTGGGAATCGCGAGCGCGTGCATGCCTCCGGAAAATAAATTGTTACAAATGTACGTGTGGAGATCCCACATTTCTAAATAGAGTAGTTTACAGATAATACATCAGGGAACAAGTCTATAATTTTTTCAGATTTTTAACTTGGCTATTTAATATAGTAATTATGCTTTGAAAAAGAAATGATTAAAAAATACGCCAAATTTTTAATTTATTAGTGATAGGCCTAAAGTAATAAAAATTATTGTATTTAGTCTTTAAAATACGCCAAACCGCAAATCTCAATTATTTGTAGACACAGAGTTCCAATTGAGTTTATGTAACAGTGCGCGCATAATTTCGTAATTTCAGATAGTCATAACTACACAAATAATTAATAATTGTGAAAATAAAACAATACGGGTCTCTTTATTTGATGTCTGGAATTCATGAAAAAAAAATTCGACCATTTCCGAGAAGGTAGTGTTTTATGGCTGTGCGATTTGACGTGGAATGACTCGTTATGGTCGCAAGAGTTCGTGATTCACTGAAAAGTGCAGAAGTATGTGCAACAATGCGTGGTAAGCACATAGAGCACCTTCTGTAGTGTCTACGTAAGAGACAGGTGAGTATCGTAGGCCACAATACAACATGATTCATATCTCAACAGATATTTGTTACCGGACACATGTTTATATGAACTTTTATTTTTCTTCCAGTTTCGACCAATGCTACCTCCTGTAAAAATATCCGACACTTTTTTAAACACTCGGTATTATTATAAAGACGGATGCGATTTTTAGGATGAATGAGAGGTAAACATAACAAGAAACATAACAATCTCTGCTCATTCACAGGGATGATAACTTGTTTCCCATCAATGCATGTTCATAAAAAATGTGCGCACTCCCACATACATACATACATACATACATACATACATACATACATACATACATACATACACACATACATACACACACATACATACATACATACATACATACATACACACATACATACATACATACATACATACATACATATATAGACACATACATACATACACACATACATACAGACATACATACATACATACATACATACATACATACATACATACATACATACATACATACATACATACATACATACATACATACATAAAACATAGATATACATGTACACTCTCTGATACGGAACTTGTTCACTGTTCAGAGATTAGGTCCACCTCGGAATAGTTCGGGAATCATCGTGTGTTTTACATAAAGAAATTCGAACCCCAGTCTTTGTAACGAAAAGAAAGAGTTCTATCGTTAATCTATGAAAAGGTTTTGTGGGAAATATATCGTTTCGTGACATACAGATAGGTCGCTGCTGTGACTTGACTTCATCCTCGGACCTCGGTGTTTAATATTTCCCCTTGTGAATCACGCATAAACCCGAACGACACTTAAGACAAATTCATGCTACAGGAGAGCGACCATTTTCTGTGTCACAGGGTGTACAATTTACAAATGATTTCAAAGTTGTGCAAGTTGCTAATTTGAAGACCACTGAGGTGGAAAAAGCTTGTATCAAATCGTAAATCAGAGGCAAATATAGTTTTCAAAACTCGCAAACAGTAGCAAATGCGATGAAAAGGAAGGTGGCGTGTAGTTTCTTTATATTAAAAACGGATTTACAGTGTGACGGAAATTTAATCAGTTAATTGTGTAAGTTATTATATAAATGAAGCGTTTTTCGAAGAAATGACAAAGGAATAGTTTTTTTTTTTTTTTCGCGTTGATATCTTATCACTCATACGTCTCAGTACTCAATAGTTTTACCATAAATAGGAGTCAAACTTCAGACACACCTACAAGCAATACTTTTTGTTCTGCATTTAAGCCATCTCAAGATATCAACATGATAGGGGATTTCCGTAGTTGCAAAGTACGACAGATAAATGTTCTGGCCAAAGTCAACGTGTGGTTTAAATTTTGTCTTAAAAACACGTGTATCCCAAGTACTCGAGTCAGCAACATTATATTTTAGTGTAGATCTATTTATGTATGTTTCCAAATTATATCAGTGATTTAAAGCATTTTATCAGCCAGATGTTGCTCTGTTATCATTTGCAAGACTCATATTTATAAATCTAAGTATGTCTCGCTTGATCAAGAGTAATCAAGTCTGTCTCTAACAGTCAACTTGTGACACAACGTGTCAAGTGAAGTGCCCGATTTTTAGAACGAGTTGCTTCCTGCTCTAAAGTGCCGACATAATAACTTGTCGAATAATCTTCATCCAAAAACGGCGTGTTGGCTCCTAGATAAAAACAGTGCGTGCTAAATTTATGTCACTATACTGAAGCAACATCATTAAAAGCACTTCCATTTATCTTCATTACAACTTTTACTTTCTCAACCAACCGCCACTATGACTCAGTGTTAGAGCGCTAGGCTTTAAGTCAGTGGGCTCAGGTTCAAATTCCAATGTCTCATGAATCTATAACTTGTGTTGGGCAAGACAGTGGTCCAGGCAACGGAAGGGTTTCCTATACGTCCTCCGGTTCCCTGTGCGATTAGAATAAATCATTCATTACGAGTGTAATGTTGGCTATATCCACCATCTGTGCAGCACTCTGGATAGTCTCTGACGAACTATCTGGTGTAAGCTTGTCGGCGATAACGATATGTATGTGCACTTTCTTAGAGTCGAAAGAAAAACGACAAGTTAAGGACTCTGTCAATGGATAAAAAAACGTTAACTTTCTCATTGTTGAAAATATTGCGATTCTGCAGAAATGAATATCGATATTTTAGCGGGATACTCGTTTTCAGTAGCAGTAATGTAGTAGTAGTAGTAGTAGTAGTAGTAGTAGTAGTAGCAGTAGCAGCAGCAGTAACAGTAGTAGTAGTAATAGTAGTAGTATTAGCAGCACTAATAGTACTAGTAGTAGTAGTGGTAGTAGTAGTAATAGTAGTAGCAGCAGCAGTGGTAATAGTAGTAGGTAGTAGTAATAGTACTGGTATTAGCGGCACTAATAGTAGTAGTAATAGGCCTAGTAGTAGCAATAGTAGTACCTAATAGCAGTAATAATAGTAACAGTAATAATATACGTAGTAGCAGTGATAGTAGTAACAGTAGTAGCAGTAATTTTAATAGTCTAGTAGTAATAATAGTGGTAGTAGCACTAATGGTAGCAGTAATTACTATTAGTAGCAGTAGTAATTGTAGCCGTAGTGGTAGTAGCAGTAGTAGTAACAGTAGTAGTAGTAAGCTTAATAGTAGTAGCAGTAATAGTACTATTAATAGTAATAGCAGTAATAGTAGTAGTAGTAGTAACAATAGTAGCAGTAATTTTAGTAGTCTAGTAGTAATAATAGTAGTAGTAGTAGCACTAATAGCAGTAGTAATTACTATTAGTAGCAGTAGTAATTGTAGCCGTAGTGGTAGTAGCAGTAGTAGTAGTAGTAGTAGCAGTAGTAGTAGTAACAGTAGTAGTAAGCTTAATAGTAGTAGCAGTAGCAGTAATAGTACTATTAGCAGTAATAGCAGTACTTTTTGTAGTCCAGTAGTAGCAGTAGTAGTAATAGTAATAGCAGTAATTTTAGTAGTCTAGTAGTAGCAGTAGTAGTAATAGTAATAGTAGTAGTAGTAATAGTAGTACTAGTAGTAGTATCAGTAGTAGTAATAGTTGCATTAGTAGTAGTAGTAATATTAGCAGTAGTAGTAATAGTAACAGTAATAGTTCATCATTCAAATTAGTAGTAGCAGTAGTACGTAGTAGCAATAGTAGTAGCAGTAATAGTAGTAGTAGCAGCAGTAATAGTAATATTAGTAGTAGCAGTAGTACGTAGTAGTACTAGTAGTAACAGTAATAGTAATTAGTAGCAGTAATAGTAGTAGCAGTAGAACGTAGTATTAGCAGTAATGGTAGTAGTAGTAGTAATAGTAATATTAATAGTAGCAGTAGTACGTAATAGTACTAGTAGTAGCAGTAATAGTAATATTAGTAGTAGCCGTAATAGTAGTAGTAACAGCAATAGTAGTAGTAGCAGTAATAATAATAGTAGTAGTAGCAGTAATAGTAATAGCAGTAGTACGTAGTAGCAGTAGCAGTAATAGTAGTAGTAGTAGTAGTAGCAGTAATAATAGGCTAGCAGTAGCAATAGTAGCAGTAGTACGTAGTAGCCGTAATAGTAGTAATAGTAGTAGTACCAGTAGTAGCAGCAGTACGTAGTGGTAATAGTAGTAGCATTAATTTTAGTAGTTTAGTAATAGTAGTAGTAGTAGCAGCAGCAATAATAATAATAATAATAATAATAATAATAATAATAGCTGTTGTAATAATAGTAGTAGTAATAGTAGTAGTAGCAGCAGCAGCAGCAGTAGTTGTAGTTTTATTTTGCCTAGCAGAGTTAAGGTCATAAGCTTTCTCCTCCGCCAACCATGCTTATATGAATTTCAATCTTGTGCTGTCTTTTGTATGGAAACTGAAACGTAGGACGACGTATGATGCACCGCATATTCCCACACTTACAAAAAACTTCGGAAAGCAGCTTTCATTTTATCGTGAATCGAGAGTGGTAACGTTTTTTACTAGTTTCTTAAGAAGGGAAGTTGGCTATTTAGGAGGTATACAGAAAAGTATTGCTTTTCTCCGGCTTGATAGGGGTCCTTTCTTCAGAGGAAAAATGCCGCTGCATTGTGAAACACTGATTAGGTTCCCAATTGATCGGATGTCTACAAGACGCAGGTAGAAGGAGAAACTGCATCGTCTGGCACCGAAAAAGGCTTATAAAGTGATCAACTGGCTGACGCAGTACTTTAAGCAAATTGTCTAATTTTCCACGAAAATTGCGCAAATGGGATAATATGTGTGAAAAAAAATCTAGTCATTATACTGAAAGTGAAAATTCTTAGATTTATTCTTAATTTTGTGCTCCTTTCTAAAATTATATCATACACATGAGAAAGTTTAACAACATCTTGGCTAAAGGAAGATGATAAATGTTTCGGACGTTTGAGTGAATTTTTAAGATACTATATCGGAGTATATTTTTATCAAATGAAATAAAATTATAAAACACACTACGTAATAATATTATATGGGTCACTGTCAGCAAGAAACAAACAAAATAACAAACTAAAATGTTTTCTTGCATTGTTGACGACTAACTCCGAAAATTCTGTAAGATTTATAGTACACGCCTGAAGAAATAAGTGGTTTGGGGTTCAACAAATCGTCAAGCCAAATTTGAAGAATGACCGCTATTAAAGCAGATTCCTCGGAGATTGTTGAGTATAGAACGAGCTCTTAGATAATCGGTTTTGTTGTTAGCAGAATGCAAAACGACATTACCGTGTTGGAAAATCGCCTGATGCAGTGTTTCCGGTTGTTTTCTTGAATTGCGGCCTCAAGATCAAGGAGTTATTGGCAATGAATCTCAGCAATGACGGTTACATTTCTCGGAAGCAATTCATACTAGATGACGCCCTCTTCGTCCCACCAGAAGTACAATATTAGCTTACGCGGATGGAGAACAGATTTTGCATGTGGAATTCCTTTTATGTCAGGGCTCCGACAGTCTTCACGGTTCCTGATATTGTTGTAAGGGCACCATTTTTCATCGCCAGTAACAATTTGGGACAAAAACGATCGATATTATTGACGAGCAAGCGAAGAAGCACAATTGGTAACATGCTGATTATTAGGTATAGTTGTCGCTCAAAACGTACTGTAGGCCTACACATATAGGCTACATAATTTTTAACATAGAATGCAAATGTCGTACGATGGCTAATTGGTCACAATTCATCATATTGATCAATTTCCGAGTTGATTGACGTAGATCATCGGTCTGCTTAAAAGAACGGCGATTTTTCTGAAAGTGAAAAATCAATTTTAAATTTTCCCTCTATAAAACGAGGAAACCATTTACGTGCCTAATTTCCCCAATAATGTTCTCTCCATAAACTGCTCAAACAGTTTTAACGGCCTTCGATACTTTACTCTACCGTTATATTCAAAATAATATGTAGGAACTGTTAATTTTTTTTCTACTTAACACTCCATTTTCTTTCTTTCTTTCTTGACATTTAAACATTCTAGGCATAGGCCTACTCAATAATACAATAGGCCTATTATAACATTAAAATGGAAAATGCCAAATCCAAAACAATTTTCTTCAAAGTTCCCGTTGGCATAGAAAACAAAAACGTTACGAACTAATGCAACAGCCTCTTGGAATAACAAACAAAAGGTTAGCTAAAGAAAACTAATTACAACACGAACACAAGACAGACTCAAAAAATAGAAGAAAGATGAAATAAAATCTTAGAAGACCATGAAAATAAAATTTGGATGAAAAGTTCAGGATAGACTAAGAAACGAGAAAATACTCTAAGAACTAGAAACTACTAGGCCTAGCGTTTTAAAATTAGATAACCAATATCAACATTATTGGATATTATATTCAAATAGAATGAACTACTCACGCTTTTCCGAACATACCTAGGAATATAGACCTAGAGGAAGAAAAACCGTAGGTCATCCCACAAAAAAATGGAGGGAACAACTTCAAACTGATTAGACAGAGCAAGAGATGGGAACAAACCAAGTGATTTAATCCTTGATTGATTGATTGATTGGTTAATTGATTGATTGATTGATTGTTTGACTGATTGATGGATGATGATGATGATGATGTTGAAAAGATAAAAATTTCTATTTCAAATAAGTTTATTACGCACAATAGGCCTATACTTAACTTTTTTTCAATCGGTAATTATGTATGGGATTATAGGATGGCATAGCTTATTTAAATCCAATTTTAATCCACTTTATTTTTTACAGAAGAAAATAATTAAAATATGCCTTCATGAACCTATTGGTTTTCCATCTCAAAAATTGTTTTTAGACTTTAATGTTCTTAAAATAAGACAAATTTATTATATTGTATTAATAAAATTCATACATAAAAATCGAAATAATTTTGAATTGTATTCTCATAGTTATGAAACAAAAGGTATGAATTCTTTAAGATTGTTTGAACCAAAATGCAATAATGCTACAGTATTTAATCATAGTAGTAATTTAGGCCCAAGAATATATAAAAAATATATTTAAATATCCTAATCTTGTCTATTTTAATAGTTATAGTATTAAATTTAAAAAGTTATATATGGATTTTAATAGAAATTGAAAAACTGTAAATTTAAATTTATATATTCTTATTGCGTAGTAGGCATAAGACAAATTGTATTAGGTCTATATACTTCTTAATTTCAATTCAGGAATCCGCCCCTGAGCACGAGTTGTACTCTTTCAGGGTCAAGCTAAAGTTTTTCTGTTTATATTATATTTTGTTACAACTATTAGCAAAATAAATAAATAAATAGATAAAAGATAAATAAATAAATAAATAAATAAAGTTTGAACGACGAAGTGAAGAGAAGCGAATAGAAGCATTTGAAATGTGGATATAGAGAAGAATGGAGCATGTCAAGTGCACAGCAGAATAAGAAATGAAGCTGTCCTGGAAAGAGTGGGTGAAAAAAGAATGATTTTGAAACTGATCAGGTGATCGGAAAGAGAAAAAAGAATTGACTGGGTCACTGGCTGAGAAGAAATTGTCTACTGAAGGATGCACTGGAAGGAAAAGTGAATGGGAGAAAAGTGCGGAGCAGAAGAAGACATCAGATGATAGACGACATTAGATATATGGATCATATGCAGAGACTAAGAGGAGGGCAGAAAATAAGAAAGATTGCAGACTGCTGGGATTGCAGTGAAAGACCTGCCCTGGCAGAAAACAATGAATGAATCATATTTAGAGGAAAGTATACAATCAATCAATCAATCAATCAATCAATCAATCAATCAAACAATCAATCTTTATTTAGCCAGAAAATCCAAGAATAGGGCTATGTGACGAATAAAAAACAGGTATACAATAAATACACTGAAATATTAAAATGAGCGGTTAAAAGTTAATATGAATAGAAACACAAAAAAATTCTTGAATATTGTAGAATGAATTATTTAGGAGCCAATTGTGGACAGATGATTTAAATCTACTGAAACAAATAAAGTGGGCCTCGAGCGGTAGTTTATTGAACAAGTCAAGAACAATAGTTTTAACCATTTATTGGATTTAGTCTATATAGCATTTGGTACTAATAGAGAACAGTTATATCTTGCAGAATAACCATGAAGTTGGGATTTACTTGTATATTTGGATAAGTTATTTTTGACCAGAATTAGGCAATGAAATATGTATAGATCTATTACGGTAAGTATGCCTTCACTAATAAACAAAGACTTAACTTATAACGTGCAACAAAGTCTGAACCACTGATTATACTGATAGCCTTGTTTTGCAATTTTAGAACTATATTTATATTGCAGCTATTTCCCCATATTTGAATATCATATAGCAATCTGCTATTAAAATTCATAATAAGAGTTCTTAAGAAATTCCTTAGATATCAAGCTTTTTAATCGTCTTAACACATAAATCACCCTCGATAATCTAATACATAATTTATATGCGGTTCTTATGTTAATTTGGAATCCAGAGTTATACCAAGTGATTTAACATGGCATTGAGTCTCGTCAAGTACCGTTGTCTTTAAGTATTTTCTGAGTTTTATTAATATTAAGCATGAATTCATTTGCCTGAAACCATTCACTTGCCTCTTCATAGAACACAGTCATAAAGGACTTAAATCATTCAAATTATTACTGGATGAATGCAGTGCTGTATCATCTGCAAAAAGTACACGTTTATTATGAATATTAGAAGGCAAATCATTAGCCATAATTAAACACAAAAGAGGGCCTAATACCGATCCTTGGGGAACATCCCTATCAATTGCGACAATGTTTGAATATTTACCACTATAATATACACCTTGAGAACGATTTGATAACTTTTAAACAAATCTAAGGCAATACCTTTTATATCATAATACTCAAGTTAATTAATAATTATTTTAAGGGGTACGCAATAGAAAATGTTTGATAAATGAAGAATGCTGATGACGATAATGAAGTAATTAAACTATTGCAGTATTCGCGGAAAATGCAATTTCTTCGCCAGATTTATTAGCCGCAGGACTGGAAATACTATGCCCTTAATTAAAAAGTCGTCGACTTTCTGAATTACGATTCAATATAACTCTAGCATACCGAGTGGAATTCTAATACAAGATACAAGAATCGCCAACTTTCACTTGGGTGCGTCATTTGTTACAGTGCGTGTGTCACAGGATTGCGAATCGCAACCTGATCGCACACTCTCACCTGCAGGTGTCAGGGTCGACCCACTTCACAGCTGCTTCAATATTTCCAGGTACACAACAGATTTAATGACAGTCCTAGAAGAAAATGAAAATTACCACCCTTGACTTGAGGAGAAAGTGCGGAAATTTGCGGTTCATGCTTGTTATAGAATTCGGCTCCAAAACTCCAAGGTTACCCTTAGGGCATAATGGGGAGGAAAGAGGGTTTGCTTTCAACCTTCCACCTGATTCTTTTTCCGTCGTCCCTTTTTTCTTGCGAATTAATTTACGGCGATGACGTGGACGAAAAATGTAGGTCAAGAAGAGAATCCCTTTCACCCTCGTCCTTCCACTTTTGTGGGAATAGGTTTGAAGGTTGCAACCTTCTCAAACGGAAGAGGGGGCTTTTCCAACAGTCGTACGTTTGTATGTGTGTGTCGTTTGCATATCTCATCCTTGAGACACTGCTCTTCTGTTAATCACTACGCTGCCATCTCCGGAATTCTTGGCGCCTTTGTCTCCGAGCTCATGTAAAATGCATAGCATCCAGGGAAACGTCCCCGACCGTTATGAAGTCAGCAACTGAATTGCATAACATCTGAGCGGCCTGCCGAGCCTGTAATTCCGATCTGAATTATACAGGGAGTAGCCGTGTCCGTCTCAGCATAATTACACATGTCAGTTCCTTTTGATCGAATTTATTAGAAAGCATACATATCTCTGTAACAGAGAGGAATGTACGAAAATGTTCACTGCTGTCAGAATGAATGATTCTTCTGGCTCTCTATTTGATATATATTTTTATTTAGTTACTTAACGACGCTGAATCAACTATACTTGTTTTTTTAAAGATGGGACATGACAGAAGCGTTGTGATCGGAAAAACAACTGAATGTCACATAGCGTGGTAGGCCTGTTGCTATGGTAATAACGGTTGAGTTGCCAAACTTCCGTTCGCACGTGGCGAGTGCTTAATAGCTGTCTTGGCGACATTTATTGTGCACATAACATTGGTACGTTTCGTGTTTGAATCTCTGTTGATTTTTGTATTGTTTTCTTACCTTCGCGTCAATTGTCAATGAATGTTTTAACATCAGCCATCTTAACGTCAATTGCTAGCTTCCATCAGCTGACAGCGTGGTAGTCCATATTGGCAACATAGCACTGAAGTTCCAAGCTCGGCCGCTTAACTGTCATGTCCCATCTTTAAAAAAAAAAAAAAAAAAAAAAAAACAAGTATACTAGGTTATTTAGCGTCGGCGGAATTGGCGATAGCTAGGGTGACCAGGCGTCCTCTTTTGTCCGGACATGTCCTCCTTTTTAGGCCTTTGTCCGGGATCCGGGCGGATTTTTAAAAATAAAAAAAGTCCTCCTTTTCGTAACTTGTATGCCTGATATTTTGAAATTATCTGATTTGACGCTTTTCTCAAGTAATTTGCCTGTAAGTGGCAGCAGCAACGACGGAATAAACTCTTTACCAACGATCATAACTCTTTTTGCTTCTATTTCTTATTGTCGTTGCTTTCATACATGTAGCTAACTGTAAAATAATTTTATATTAAGTTTTGTCATAAGTAGACCTATGCTGTAATAAAATAGATATTGACATAATTTTAAGTATAATATAGGCCTAAGCCTAAATATAAATAGTTATTATCTGTCCTCTTTAATAATTGAATCGGTTATTTTGTAAACGTAACATGTACTGTTCTGTGCACTCTACTTCAGTAGTGTTCATTACTTTAACAAAACTAAAAGTCCATTTCTTATCTAGTTCTATTGGCCTAGATGAAATATGTGACTGATTTTATGATTTTTAACAACAATATGTTACAGGAAAGAGTAAAGAGCACTCTGGTTAAAATGTCACATGTTACGTTTTCGAAATAATCGATTTAATTATAGTTCCCTTGGCTTTGATATGTAACTAACTGTAAAATCATTATTATTATTATTAAGTTTTTCACAATTATTTTGTAATAAAATAGATATCGATGTGAGCCATAGCGAGATCATATTTGGCGACATGAAGCCGAGGATTCGCCATAGATTACCTGACATTCGGTTGGGGAGCACAGCTCCTGATCGGCAGGCAAGCGCCTTAGCCGACTGAGCTACGCTGGTGACTTTCTATTTGATATTATGTCACTGCATTTCTCTTACGCGTCTTTCTCAATTACGAAGATTTCTCAAATTCTAGAAATGTTCCTTAATTACTTGCCGCATACTCGTAATAAGGTGACCGCACATCCGGTTTCAAGAATTGCTCCGGTCATCCCGTTTATTTGACATCCCATTTTGTCAGCTATTTGACATGTAAACTTCAGGTTGTTTATTATTCAATAGTAAGATGTTTACAATAATTCCTCGTATCTGCGGGAGATACGTTCCAAAACCTTCAGCGAATACGCAAAACCGCGGATAAAAGCAAACCCTATAAATACCACGTTGCTAGGTTGCTACTGCAGCATTGTGTCAGGACTGTGAAAAGCAAATAGTGGAGGTAATGTCACTAAGGACAGTGTTTGTGATTGATGTTATCATAGTCTATGAATGCAGTGCGCCACTAAAATCTAGATTTTCTGTAAAAGTCTTTAAGACGCTAGGAGCTAAAATAGGCTACGCAAGAAAAATTGTCGCCGAGATTAGCCGCGGATAACTGAAACAGTGGATACGGGTACCGAGGATAAGGGAGTTGCTGTATTAACTTATGGTGTAGAAGCATGGAATTTGATTGTTGCAAAATTAAAATCAAAAATTTTTTTATTATTTTAGTAGGTTATTTTACGACGCTTTATCAACATATTAGGTTATTTAGCGTCTGAATGAGTTGAAGGTGATAATGCCGGTGAAATGAGTCCGGGGTCCAGCACCGAAAGTTACCCAGCATTTGTTCATTTTGGGTTGAGGGAAAACCCCGGAAAAAACCTCAACCAGATAACTTGCCCCAACCGGGAATCGGACCCGGGCCACCTGGTTTCGCGGTTAGACGCGCTAACCGTTACTCCACAGGTGTGGACCAAATCAAAATTAGAGTCAACATAAATGGTTATTTAAGGTCACTATAACGCTCTAAACTAGATAGACTTAGAAATAATATGGTAAGAAACAAGATTAATTAAAAAGAAATTATATTATATACTTTATGGAAACTACACAATAAAATTAGAATGGTTTCCACATATGAAAAGGAATATCGCAGGCTTATCTGAGCAACAATGTGTTCGAGAGTAGTTCCTACAAATAACGGTTTTATAACTGAAATGGAATATAAGAAAAATTCAATAAAACTACAAAATTTAATTAATTAATTTTCAAACTAGAACTAATTAAGATAAAAATCAGAAACTCAGATCAAGAACAGCGTATAAGTAGGAATGAATAAATACAATGATAATAAAAAAGGACATGAATATTAAACAATTTGATTAATTTTAATCTTAAATTTATACAAATTAAAGTTACCTAGATAGTGATGAGGTTTGGAAGTAAATCCCGAAAGAACAAAGTATATGATTATGTCTCGTGACCAGAACATGGTACGAAATGGAAAAGGTGGAAAAATTCAAATGCTTGGAGCAACACTAACAAATTTAAATGACACTCGAGAGGAAATTAAACGCAGAATAAATATGGGAAATGCCTGTTGTTATTCGGTTGAGAAGCTTTTCTCAACTAATTTGCTTAAAAAAACTGAATATTATAATTTATAAAACAATTATATTACCGGTTGTTCTGTATGGCTGTGAAACTTGGACTCTCAGTTTGAGAGAGGAACAGAGGGTAAGGCTGTTTGAGAACAAGGTTCTTAGGAAAATATTTGGGGCTGAGAAGGATGAATTTACAGGAGAATGGAGAAAGTTACACAAGGCAGAACTGCACGCATTGTATTATTCGCCTAACATAATTAGGAACATTAAATCCGGACGCTTGAGATGGGCAGGTCATATAGCACGTATGGGCGAATCCAGAAGTTCATATAGCGTGAGGGAAAAAGACCTTTGGAGAGGCCGAGGCGTAGATGGAAGGATAACATTAAAATGGATTTTAGGGAGGTGAGATACGATGCTAGGGACTGGATTAATCTTGCTAAGGATAGGGATGGATGGAGGGTTTATGTGCGGGTTGCAATGAACCTCCGACTTGTCTAAGAGTCATTTGTAAGTAAGTACTGCAATATGGAGTTGTACAGCCGTAACTTTGGCTGTAAACCAAGATCACATATATGACAGATTGCTCAGCGCTATGTTAAAATCGGCAGCACTTTGAAGAGAACAACCGCCAGGATCGCCACCCGTCCGCCGTAAACGAACATGAGATGACAGTACAGTCGTTAATGCAATTCAAACGGGAGTTATGACGTGATTCCTTATGTAATAACTAGATGGCAGATGTAATAACTAGATGATAAAAGTTGTTACCTTCAAAGCCTATAAGGCCGAGTAATCTGGGTATATGTGATCTAGGCTGTAATGTAGTCCAGTTGTTGTTTGAGATTTAGGTTCAGCTATAGGGCATGACAAATTTCTTCTGATAGAATAAACATGCGGTTCTTCTTCATACTTTTGACGATTTTTATTCCTCTATTTTAAAAAACATTAAAATTGAAATAAACCAAATTTGTTGCATAATCAACTGCTTCTTTAAGAAATATTTAATTACCCGTTTTATAAGTAATATCAGCGGAGAACGTGCAAATTTGTTGTTCCTCCACATCCGATTTTACCATATTGGAGGACAGTTTGAACCAAATTTATGTAAACTAGTCACAGAAGTTGAATTTCTCCATCTGTATGCACGCACGAACATCACACAGGGATATCACTGCAACGTGCCTGAAATAACATACGTGAGATGCAGATGACAGACCAATTTATAAAGTCCGACTAGGCGGCGGAAGGGTTAAGAGGCACAACTCTACATGCAGCGTAACTATGATTTATAAACTGCTTGGTAATATGTGTCCTGAACACTTGAATGCTTATAGCTTCATACGTGTAAGGAGAGTGTATAACTCTTCCTCAATGGACACGTTAATTTTAAATTGTCAACGTAATAATCCATTGCGATGATTTACTAAGAGTTACTTAGGAATTCCAGACGACATACGCGCGATGTCTTCGAAATACTAAAGTGCTACATACAACTCACGGATCGTAACGTAATGATCTGTAATTCATGCAGTCGGTAACATGCTGAAACACGGCAACAAATGATATTACAAAGCGAACTATTGTGATGTTCATTCATCGTATATCATATGTCCACGAGTAAATGCCTCGTTGAGGGTTAAATGGAGTTATGATTGAACTGAGCATGCCACATCGACTGTTGTGGTGCATAGCGTACACGCTTACTATTCAAACGGATTGTACATAATTCTATATCCGGCGTTGACAATGAAAGATATGTATTTTCCATTCACAGGACTGGGTGTCAGAGAGACCCACACGTGTATCTGTCTACTGTTGGCTCAGAGATTTAGGCTATCCTTCTCTATATCGCATTGGATTTTAAGTCGGTATCCAAGGAGGAGACGAAACACAAGAAAGAAAGACAAGAGAAACAGGGAAATAAATAAATAATGAAAGAAAAATAAATAAATAAACAAAAAGAGAGAAAAAAATAAAGATATTATTGCAATACCAAATGATCAGATTTATTGTAGACTTTACAAACTTGAAGAGAAAGAAAGAAAGAAAGAAAGAAAGAAAGAAAGAAAGAAAGAAAGAAAGAGAGAGAAAGAAAGAAAGAAAGAAAGAAAGAAAGAAAGAAAGAAAGAAAAGAATAACAAAGAAAGCAACAAAAAGACAAAAAGAAGAAAGAAAGATATGATTGCATTGTCAGATGATCGGATTTATTGTAGACTTTTCAAACTATAAGCGAAAGAAAGAAAGAAAGAAAGAAAGAAAGAAAAAAGGAAGAAAGAAAGAAAGAAAGAAAGAAAGAAAGAAAGAAAAGAAGCACAAACAAAAAGAGCGAATAAAAGAAAGAAAAATATGATTGCATTACCAAATGATCGGATTTATTGTAAACTATTCAAACAAGAAAAGAGAGAGAGAAAGAAAGAAAGAAAGAAAGAAAGAAAGAAAGAAAAGAAGAAAAAAGAAAGCAACAAAAAGACAAAAAGAAGAAAGAAAGATATGATTGCATTGCCAGATGATCGATTTATTGTAGACTTTTCAAACTATAAGCGAAAGAAAGAAAGAAAGAAAGAAAGAAAGAAAGAAAGAAAGTAAGAAAAGAAACACAAACAAAAAGAGAGAAAAAAGAAAGAAAACTATGATTGCATTACAAAATGATCGGATTTATTGTAAACTATTCAAACAAGAAGAGAAAGAAAGAAAGAAAGAAAGAAAGAAAGAAAGAAAAGGAAGGAAAAAGAAAAAAGAAACAAAACAAAAAGAGAAAAAAAAGAGAGAAAAATATGATTGCATTTCTAAATAATTTCTCTAGACTTTCCAAACTTCAATTTTTTTTATTCGGGTCTTTATAAATTGTATTATTATTATTATTATTATTATTATTATTATTATTATTATTATTATTATTATTACAAGAGCTGATCAATAAGTAATGTACCAGTAACTTTTTTTCCTCGCTCAAATTTTGTTGGAAAAAAATATATTTTATGTAGATCATTTAACCGTTATACATTCAGCCATTAATTTATGCGTTGCTTTATACATATTTATCCAATTTAATTGTGTAACGTGGCCTTCGCATCACTATTAAAATGATGTAAACACATTTATTACACAACTAGTTAGGTAATAACACTTCTATTACGCAATTAGTTAGGTAATGATGATATTTTATTACGCAACTAGTTAGAGTTAGGTAATGATACTCATTAAAATATGCCAGCATTACTTTCTCCGACACACTCTCTACATTCATTCATTCATTCATTCATTCATTCATTCATTCATTCATTCATTCATTCATTCATTCATTCATTCATTCATTCATTCATTCATTTATTTTATTCCATAGATCTTACATTAGCAATGAAGCTTTAAGATGTGGAACATGTCAACATTTTACAATATTACAATTACAATTTTTACAAATTTTTATAGTTTTACAATTTAGTAATTTTCTACAATTTTTACAATTTTGTATAATTTTTTTACATTTTTTTACATTTTTTTACATTTTGGCGAGATGTAGTGAGATGAGATGAGGTCCGAGGATTCGCCAAAATATTACCCGGCATTTGCCTTTTCGGTGGGGGAAACCTCGGAAAAACCCAACCAGGTAATCAAATCAAAAGGGGGGGGGGACCACCACCAATCTTCAAATTTTTTACATTCCACTTCACATCTTACGCGGGATTTCGACGATACTAAATATTAAATTGCAGAATTTGTGGTATTTTTAAATATCTGAATATACTCGTTTGAACTCATTTCAACAATGTTTGTTTATTTCTCCTAGTACAGCTCTTCTTCTATTATAAACAAAAACCAGACGTGTTCAAAACTAATAAAACAAACATAAACAAATAGTCTCTCGCAAGAAGAAACTAATAATAATAATACGATCGCCTCTCCACAAAAGACATGTTCAAAACTAATAGTTACTTTTATTAAAATTATAATTTTTTTATCAAAGTGCATAAAATGTTGTACGATATTACTTATCGTAACTTCATATTACAATACTCAACTGGTTATCAAACTCGGCCTATGACCTCATTTGACAACTTTTCAAACTCGTATTGTAATATGAAGCGTTACGATACTCATATCGTAAATAACTATTACTTACACTCATTCATTGCATTACCTATATATTAATTAATTAAATAATTCATTCATTCATTCATTTATTCAATCATTCGTTTATTCACTCATTCATTAATGTATTGCTTTATAATTTCTTAATATATTCCTTAATTTATACAGAGTAAACCGTAAGTAATGCCATTAATTTCAGAAAGTTGGGCTATTGTTTGAGATATTTCAAACAAAAAAAGTTTAATACAATTTTGTTCGTTTTTGCTTCCTTTCCGAGATAAAATTATTGTATATAAAACATTCCATAGCATGTTTCAATAAGGCCATTGATTTAATTCCCAATATGCTCAGTCAATTTAAGAGAGCAGTGTATTATGATAATAAATGATTGAAAGAATTCTGGTTTTGTTCTTTAAATGTGCAGAAATTTGATCTGAACAAATGTAACGTTTCGTTCTGAAAAAGAATTTTAAAATGTTACATTTTTTCGAATTAAATTTCTGCATATTTAAAGGACAAAACTAAAATTATTTCAATCATTCATTATTATAATACACTGCTCTCTTAAATTTACTGAGCATATTGGAAGTAAGTCAATGGTTTTACCAAAATACGCTATGAAATGTTTCATATAAAACAATCTGCATCTCGAAAAGGAAGCAAAAACGAACAAAATTGTATTGTTCGAAATGTCTCAAACGATAACCCCCTGAAATTAATGACATTACTTACGGTTCACTCTGTATATTCATTCATTCATTCATTCATTCATCCGTCTACCCATTTAATCGTTCATTAATTTAGTTATTTATTCATATATTCATCTATCTATTCACTTGCTCATTTATGACTCGTAAATAAATTCCTTCGACCATTCAGTCACGAATTCTTTCCATCTTTCTCGCCATAGAACTACGTGATGGAAGTGAAGTCCTAAAGGGCTGTAATAACTGATATCTATGCTCTGTATATCCGGAGAAATACGTGCTAATTAACCCATAATGAACGTTCTTGTAGAGAAATAATAGCAAGATGGAATGCTTGTATCTGATTTCTTTGAATTACGCCTCCCGTCGATTTGTGCCTTCACACAGCTGTACGTCATAACTGGGAGAACTTAATGAGTGACACTGTAACAAACGTCATTCCGCAAAGAAAGATTTATCGACCAGTTTTAATTACACTGCGTAATTGTTTGCACTAATTACAGGTGAAGATAGCTTTCTTGCCCTTGTAGTTTGTTGTTTACGGTACGTCAGGACATTTCTTACAGATGTCTTACCTTCTGGGTGGCAGTCGAGAAGAATGAAATGCCTAGATATTAATTAAGAGAATAAATATTTCTTATGGTACACATTCAGAATATAAACTGGAGCAATATCAATCTCTGAAATGCAATATGTCGAGAATTTACGAAGACGACGTAACCTATCAACATAATGATGCAGTTCGAGGCAGGTGTGTGTATGTATGTATACACTGAGAGTGAATTCGTACTAGACCAAGAATTTTTCGGAATATCCTAATACGTTAGTAATTTAACGAAAAAATACTGTACTACAAGGCAATTATAACTAAGAGTAAGTTACCCATTGCATTTCATATGGATCATTCCTGGATGAATTGATTCGTAGATACTAGGCCTAAATATGGAGAATATCCACTCAATAGTTTCCGAGAAATCGCTAACAGAGAGATTAGAGAGAGAGAGAGAGAGATGAGAGAGAGAACAGTTTACAAAAAAATAAAATTCTATGTCGTTTTATGTATTAATGTAAAACTCAAATTCAAGTTTCGTAAAATAGGACTCTTACATAATTACATTAAATCAGTATGTATGTATGTATGTATGTATGTATGTATGTATGTATGTATGTATGTATGTATGTATGTATGTATGTATGTATGTATGTATGTATGTATGTATGTATGTATGTATGTATGTATGTATGTATGTATGTATGTATGTATGTATGCTTGCATGCGTGCATGCATGCATACTTTGTCGGATGATGTAAGAAGTTATAAAACTCCATAGAACTTAAATTTATTTCCATCAAATTCTGTATATCGATGAACTTTATGTGTTATATTTAAAAATTGAATGGGTGCTCGCAAAAAAGGAGCTAACCGTTTTTGGAAAATAATGGTGAAAAATTCACTTTTGAATTCACTGAATGAAGAAGACAATATTCCCTTTGCTTTAACATTTTTGTTGTTAAATAAAGAAGATATCATTTCCTTTGCATGAATATTTTTGTTATTAAATAAAGAAGATAATATATCGAGCGCATCCTGCCAGAAGGGCGTATCAACAAAATGTCAATTTTATATTAGGTAGATACATTTAAATGCGGTATAGATTAATTTCTCCTATCCTTGTTTATATAATAAGGTACTTTCTCCGATCCTTCCTCATGTCCATTGTAATTCTCAAACGTTTGTTTTCGAACATAAAATTAAATAGGTTGCAATAAAATACTTATTTAACTCTGCATTTGTTGACACGTCCTTCCGGTATTATACACCCGATATTATTCACACCTTTGGTGAGGACGAGACGTAGATGGGGGGATAATATTAAAATTTATTTGAGGGAGGTGGGATAAGATGCTAGGGACTGAATTAATCTTGCTCAGACTAGGGACCGATGACGGGCTTATGTGAGGTAGGCACTGAACCTCCGGGTTCTTTAAAAGCCATTTGTAAGTAAGTATAAGTTATTATTTCCTTTGCATTAACAATTTTTGTCTCAATTCAAAAGCAAATTTTCTTCGTTATTGTCAAATGATGGTTAGCCCGTCTTACGAGCACCCATTCAATTATATTTTCGTGTAATAAACCTGTGAACTATTTCTGAATTAAAATTTTGAAGCTTTGGAAAGGATGAACGTAAAATAACGGTGAGATAACTGATTTCTTCGTATGTCATTAACCGTGTTTTAATACATTTCATAGGACGAGGCAAGTTTCACTCAACGATTTTTTAAAGAAAGTTTTGGGTATCTTTCTCAAATAGAATGTTCCTTTATTCTTCAGAGTTCAGAAACACACTGAAAACAACACTTTAAATACTTCCATTTTTTTTAGTATTTCAAGTTCGACCACCAAGGTGGATTTAACCTTGTATTATCCTCTGTTTATAAATCTGAAAATGAGTAAGGAATCTGGCGGATAAACACTGCCTTTTTGCAACGACGCCAACCATTAACATTCTCGAGCATTCGCCACAATTACCACAAGCCTTTAAGCATAAACACAAGAAATGAAACATTGTAAAAGCAAACAAAGGATTTCGCAACAGTAGGCTATAACCTTTAAACACTTCTTCGTCATATCTCGGAAAAGACTGACCTGAGAGCTATCTGTCCAATGTATGTAAAACTACACAATTCCCATGCGCTGCCGAGGGGGCACGTAATAACATTTTATTACTGCATTCATTTCAATACTAATTATCTATATTACTGTAAATTGCGGCTCTACTTCTGTCTCAGGAAAGTGAGCTACATCCTACACTACACAGACCGCTTTCCCACGGCCGCAAGCTTCCTTCAGATTAAAGCCAACGTTTTTGTGACTTGATTATTTCAACGGGGTGGGTCTAATCATCATCAAGGAATTCCGACCGTGAACCTACCCTAATAGCATCATGATACACCAATTTCATTCTCTCCTGACATCTCTTTCTAAGCTGGATAAGCTATTAAATTCTGAACATTAAAATAAATGTATATTTCTAATGCACACCCTTGCCGCTATAAGAAGCGCTACTGGAAGTGGGAAGGGACGATTACTAAGGGTGTTATTATTGGAGGATATTAACAGAAAATATAACGAGTGAAATTAAGGTTATTATAAGCTATTGTTTTAATATGGATGCAACTTCAAACATCACGCCTTTGAGGTGCACAATTACCGAATCTTTAACTCTAATGTACTATTTTTTAGTGTGCTTCTCTTTCTTAGGTTTTATACCCTATCAAAATCCGGTATTTTGCCCTTTAAGTCAATTTAAACCTTAAATAAGACACACACATGCGGAATTCCAGTGACATCAGATCAGACTGACGACGGAGTATGCACTAATACAACACAAAACGTCATATTTGTTAACTGTTTGTACTGCGAGGTATCTTACATAGGTTATATAATCTAAAGAATGATTCATAAATAACCCGCGGTTAAGGAATGAGTTCTGTAGTTCACTTTGAGCAAAGACGTCATATGAACATGGATGATCAATATTTAAGGAGCTAGAGCTGTTCGAACCCTAAGAAAAAAATGCGGTTGTGAACAGAATTAAGGGGAGAGGATGGTATTGTTTAAAACTTTTTTCCTATTTGGTGTAAATTATTAATTTTTTGTATGTAGAGAGCTCATATCTGTGGCAACTCAACCAAATAAAAATATTAAAAAAAAAAAATTATTTGGGGGCCCAAATTTGAAAAAAATATACCCAATGCAGGATTGTACTAAAACCAATATATATCTAAACCGTTTTTAAAGATAGATTCAAACAGTTTTTGCAATGTATTTGCAAAAATATGTTCTACAAACTATCTGTAACAGAGTTTTGATATTAGTCCCTAAGTGTGTAAAATAAACAATTAAAATTTAGTAACAATTTTCTGATTTCCTTTCTTGCAAACAAACGAACGTATTTTTAAAATGAAATCAATTAACAAAAATTCTGTTACAGAGAAAAGTTTCCTAATAGTCTAAAGAATGTGTTCTAAATTTCATGCATGTATGTTTAATAGTTCAGAAATTATATTCATTTTGTCTGGCAATGTAGCAAAAACAATGAAGTTACTGGAAACCGATAAAAGCGGGCGTGTGATTTAAAAATCCATAGCGCAGGAAGTTTAAAAATGACGTCTCAACATCCGATAAGGGCACAAATACCCACAAAATGTTATGCAATGCATTCCAGACATATCAAAGGGTATTTTAAAGAAAAAAAAAATTTGAAAATTTAATTTACCGGAAACAACAATAAAAGTGGGCGAGTGATTTAAAAATCCATAAATCAGGAAGTTTAAAAATGGCGATCCACACATATCACAGAGTATTTTAAAGAATGTTTTTTTTTTTTTTAATTTAGTCATTTTTCATCAAAAATACCATCCTCTCCCCTTAAAGAGAATCGATAAGTAGTCAAAATCCTATCTTAAATTAACAGCTCTCCAGATTGTCTGCTAGGCCTATAGTATTCCATACATCAGTATAAAATTTCCCACACAAACACAAATTTCCCACAACCTACAGTATGAGCTGCAATTAATAATTAATTGGGTTATAATTAAATGTTTAACTACAATAAATCTCCTCAATATTTAGCAAATTGTATCCAATGGCGGAGACTAAAATGGACGTTGGCGACTTTAAAAGAGCTGCGGTTCAATTATTTTGTTTGGAAGCCAGAGCGTACAACTCAACCGAGAGCTTCATCTCCTATTCTATTTCTCTTTTTCCTTTTGGCATCATTTACTATCTAGAAAATCCTTTCAGATTTCTCATTCGAATGGGGTAGTGTCAGTACTAGTTTTGCAAGTTTTCCTGCATTGGGAAATTTAAGTTCGTCATTGAAGTCTTTAGTTTAAGGGTGCTATGCATAGATATTTCGCTAGCCCGCGCTACGAGCGTGCTAAACTAGCCTCGGCTATCGACTGATTAATTGTACAGGATTCTTATCGTACCATATCATATCGCTAACACTGGTTTATGAATTCGAAAAACGTAGGTTCGCTGATCATCCACCGGAAGCCCGCGCTAAGAATTTCTATGAATACGGCCCTAAATGACTAAAAAATCGCCTTACAATTTAAAAGATGATCAAAAAATGACCAAAAATGCCCTCAAAATTAAAACAAACAATTTACAAAATTAAAACAGCGAAAAATAGCAAAAAAATGGCGTAAAAGCTCTACGTTTCTGTAGGCTAATCAGCAGCTCGTATCCAGGATTTATATATTTACGGTCTTGCAGAGGATATAAAGAAAAAAATATGACATGTTATCAAAATCCGCGCTCTGATAATAAGCTTACAACACTAATTTAAAGCATTACAACATTAGCCTGATCTTGCATACGTCTGTTTTGTTACTTTACAAACAAGATACACATTCAACAGAAGAAAACTTGTAATAGTACAGCACTAAGCTAGCTTATACAGATATTATCACATTGGAACTCTTGGCGATACTAGAAACAATTTGAATTTTTAATTTGCTTATCCCCGCATTAATAATTTATTTCTGACGTAATTACTGAAATGGCCTCGAGCGTTGATTGTTCCTGAAGACTTCGTGGGAAACACAAGCGTCTCTCGCGGGCATTTTACGTCAGACGGGCCTGTCCTCTGATGGACTTCTGATCTTTTATTTCGGCCACTGAAAGCCGTTAATTACTTTTTGATGAAGTCAAGCATTATGTATTGTTTTGATTAAAGGTGTTTGGTTGAGAACAGAGCGAGAAACTCCCTGTCTGCAGGTTCTACCAGAAGTTTAAGGGCACCCCTTCGAAAGAGATGTTCTACTACTTTCCATATACAGTACTTACGTGAAATCCCCTGATGTTTGTAAAGGACCTAACGCCTGCGAAAAATGAAGTTTTTTTAAACTGAAAACCCAATCTATCTTTCAAACTGTGAATTATATAGGCCTAACAATTTTCCTGTTATGAAAACTTACTGAAAAATTACATTTTTTAGGAGAAAAATTAATTATTCCAGAATGAATGTATTTAGATCAATGAATTTTGGGATGTAGTTAGATATTATCTCAAGTCATTCTTCCACATCCCAATGATCTGCCATTTCAGGTCCGCACTCCTGAATTTCGATCCATTTTCACTTTTTTCCGAGGAAAAAATCTAACTTTTCCACACTTCTATAGTCTGGATCACCTTATTTAATACCCTAAAGGTAAAACCTAAACATTCTTCCCCTATTACTACACATGATAGTGGATTATAGTGATTTTCTAGCTCTCAGGTTGAATTTTCTTTTCCCAACTTCGTTCCGAATTTCGGGTACTGACAAATACTACAACTGGCAGTTACTTTCTGTCATATTGGCAGCAACAATTTCGATTTGCAGTACAGAAAACTGATGAAAATGCAAGTAAACATATTTTTAGGTTAGGTCTCATGAATTGTAATCTGTTTAGTCAAAGCAATGAATTTCATGTTGCCAGACAAAATAGATTTTAATATGAGATCACACTAATCCTAATTACCAACATAATATGCGAGAAGTCCAGGAGGAAAATATACTATATCATTAATTATTGAACCATTTAGGAAACCATCTCACAACATAAAGGTGAGATGTGGTACGTAAATAAGCAAGGCATTGTTATTATTAATACTGTATTATTATTCGATGAAAGAGTAATGGAACGGAGAAAAATTCTCTCCGGCGCCGGGATTTGAACCCGGGTTTTCAGCTCTACGTGCTGATGCTTTATCCACTAAGCCACACCGGATACCACCCCGGCGTCGGACAGAATTGTCTCTGATTAAGTTCCAACTCTTGGGTTCCCTCTAGTGGCCGCCCTCTGCACTACGTCATAGATGTCTATGAACATAGGACCGAAGTCCACACATGTGCTGAGGTGCACTCGTTATGAGTGACTAATTGGCCGGGATCCGACGGAATAAGCGCCGTCTTAAATCACGAAGTGATTTACGCATATCATATATATCATAAAGCATCAGCAAGTAGAGCTGAAAACCCGGGTTCAAATCCCGGCGCCAGAGAGAAATTTTCTCCGTTCCATTACTCTTTCATCGTATGATGACGCAGAATATCTGCATGGAAATATCATATGTACTTCGGTACATTAAAATAATATATATGTATTATTATTATTATTATTATTATTATTATTATTATTATTTCAGTACGTAGCATTGTGATTTTACCCTCTTTGTTGATATCTGGTATTAGTTGGCAACACTGAAGAGACGGCCAAATTAGGAACTACACTTACGTGATCCTCACTATAGCAAACTCCACAACTGTTTACTAAAATGGAGGGAATAAGCTGACTGACCAGTATTAATAACTCCCAATGTTATGATGTAAGTGGCAGTGGCGGTCCCGAGTCAATTTGTTGCGAAATTCAAACTCAAGAGAATTTTAGAAAATGGAAATCTTTTCTAAAAAAAAAATGTGGATTTCAATGCGTGAACGAGGTGTCACAATTTGTTTAAACAAAAAGTAATATTTGCACAAGAGGCCTTTCAGATATTTCTAACTCTATTCCAAAATTCATTGATCTAACTATATCTATTCTGGAGTATTTAATTTTTTTTCCTACAAAAATGTAATTTTTCAGTGAGGGTTCATAACAGGAAAATTGTTATAAAATCCGCAGTTTGAAAGATAGAGAAATTGGGTTTGCAGTAAAGAACTTAATTTCTCACAGGCATTTGGTTCCTTTATAAACATCAGGGGATTTCGCATAAGTATTAGGATAGGAGTGCAACATATCTTTAAAAGGAGTGTCCTTAAACTTCTAGTAGGACCTGTAGCATTCACTGCTCAAACCAGCTTCGACCTCAGGATGTACACTGGCGTTCAGGGATACCTGACCCCTACTAATCGATAATTATCGATAATTCCAAAGCCCGTGCTTTCTGTATACACTTTCGGTCTTAGTAATAGACATTATTGCAGTTGGACCGGTTCCGGTTAAAATTTTAGTTGTATTTTAACGTTTCAGTTAAAAATTAACATTATTTCAGCCTTCTGTATAAATAATATTTAATTCTAGCTGAATATTTGTCGGTGAAACGATTCTGAATTTCATAGGGTTCATTTTCGAGTAAATTTCAATATACAATATAGGCCTACTAGTTCGATTAATTAAAATGTGTCTCAGTGAAACGTACAGCAGAGTTCGTATAGGTCAGTTTCTGTCAGATGCGTTTCCAATTCACTGTGGGCTAAAGCAAGGAGATGCACTATTACCTTTACTTTTTAACTTTGCTCTAGAGTATGCTATTAGGAGAGTCCAGGATAACAGAGAGGGCTTGGAATTGAACGGGTTACATCAGCTGCTTGTCTATGCGGATGACGTGAATATGTTAGGAGAAAATCCACAAACGATTAGGGAAAACACGGAAATTTTACTGGAAGCAAGTAAAGAGATAGGTTTGGAAGTAAATCCCGAAAAGACAAAGTATATGATTATGACTCGTGACGGGAATATTGTACGAAATGGAAATATAAAAATTGCAAATTTATCTTTTGAAGAGGTGGAGAAGTTCAAATATCTTGGAGCAACAGTAACAAATATAAATGATACTAGGGAGGAAATTAAACACAGAATAAATATGGGAAATGCCTGTTATTATTCGGTTTAGAAGCTTTTATCATCCAGTCTGCTGTCAAAATATCTGAAAGTTAGAATTTATAAAACAGTTATATTACCGGTTGTTCTTTATGGTTGTGAAACTTGGACTCTCACTTTGAGAGAGGAACATAGGTTAAGGGTGTTTGAGAATAAGGTTCTTAGGAAAATATTTGGGGCTAAGAGGTATGAAGTTACAGGAGAATGGAGAAAGTTACACAACACAGAACTGAACGCATTGTATTCTTCACCTGACATAATTAGGAATATTAAATCCAGACGTTTGAGATGGGCAGGGCATATAGCACGTATGGGCAAATCCAGAAATGCATGTAGAGTGTTAGTTGGGAGGCCGGAGGGAAAAAGACCTTTAGGGAGGCCGAGACGTAGATGGGAAGATAATATTAAAATGGATTTGAGGGAGGTGGGATATGATGGTAGAGAATGGATTAATCTTGCTCAGGATAGGGACCAATGGCGGGCTTATGTGAGGGCGGCAATGAACCTCCGGGTTCCTTAGAAGCCAGTAAGTAAGTAAGTTATACAATATGTTTCCGTTAAACAGCAACATAATGTGTTAGAAAAATATGAGATGCCAGCAGTCTATTTCTTTTCTCCAATCCAGTCCAACGCTATGCAGACAGACAGGGAATTCACTCTGTTTTATACAGGTGAAATTATTCTCAAGAAACGCCGCCAAGCTATTCAATTTCCAGTTTCATCAATTGAAATTTGTGTCTCGCTAAGTGATAAACAAATGAATTTACTTGCAAGTGACCTGAAATTGATGAACACAAAAGACTGGCCTCCTGAGATTTGTATCACTAATGTTGATAAAAGTGTGTGCAGTCTCTTCGATATTTTTCGTTTGCTAGAAAAGCAATTCTTCGTAACTGCTTTCCGAGAGTTTATTGACTGAGAGTCAAACACATGAACTGGAAATTTAAAAACAAACAATCGACACTGTGCCAATTCCACCATCAGATTGCAAGAGATCGTTCAATAACACCAAAGAAAAAATTGCTCTTCTAGTCGCACAGGCAAGTGGATTGACAGCCAATGAAAGAAGTTACATATGAGGCAATCTGAGGTCGTCTGAAACAGACTGTAAGGTGAGTTTCATTTAATCTTTTTTTTTTCAACTACAGCACCGCTAATACACCGTGTAGGCCTATAATTTTTATACGAGACTTATGCAGAGTTGGGACAGAAAATGGTGAATATATAAGCAGTGTGTAATAGTTATAGGCTACATGCTTTGCAGTACTTACGCACACGAAACCCCCTGTTTAAGCACTGCATACAGAGAACAAAATGGCCGCCTTTCTAACAGCTGTTCGTATCGACCATCATTTTATGATGATAGTTGCCTTGTAACCACACAACAGCAAATCAAAAAGCACAGAATAATTAGGATAATATTGCTGTAGCTGTACTCTTTGTTCAAAATATAGCGTGGTAATCGATCAGGCTCGGTTGTACTATCAATATTTAGCGCGGCACACTAGCGCACACTATCGGATGCAATAAAGAATCTCAGTTGTCTTTCGCAATAAATAATGACATAGTTCTATAACAGTTGCGTTGTTATACACGACATACAGGGTGTTAAAAAAAGTATCCAATATTTTAGGAGGTGAAAGTATACATCAAAACAATAAAATAAACATGGGTCCTACGACACATACTTTCTGAGATCTGAACATTTCTTCATAGGATGTGCTCGATGTGACGTCCAGTCATGGCAATGCATTTTTCTGCCCTACAATACAGCAGACTACCAGATAATCATACCGTAGTTGACACCTCTGGCATGGAGTACTGATACGTCGCAAGGAATACTGAAAACAAAAGTCTGGTTGCGGATATGAGCGGGGTTTAGATTAACTGGGGATCGTTATCAGGACTTTCTTATTAACGTATTAAAACAAATTTCAAAGAGTCCGTGATTCCTTACGCTGAAGGGCAGAGGAATGAATTTCCATTAATGGACGTCACATTGAGCATCTCCTATGAACAAGTGTTCATATCTCAGAAAGTATATGTTGCAGGACCTATGTTTATTAGACATTATTTTCTTGTTTTGATGCATACTAGCACCTCCTGAAGTATTGGATACTTTTTAACACACCCTGTATATAGTCAGGAATTTACACACGACTTATAAACGAGATATTTAGTGTATAAAAATAAAGCAGTTACACGTCTGTATAAGAATTTTATTAGTAAGATCGTTTATCTTTTGAAGTACCCCACATATCCACGTATTCGTCTTTGCTGAAAATGGTTTATTCTTTCAAATAAATTAATCTTATTCCGAACCGAAGCTAATGTCATTGAAATACATTTTTTCAGGTTATAGTTTAATTTATGTGTGCAAAAGAGTAAAATTATATTGCGAACAACATTAGTTCTTAGTTATCGTGTTATAGTGCCTGAACCAAATATTATTAACTTATATTTTATGAAATGTGAATAATTATATTTTCAATTCCTTGGGCAATTAAAACGCTGTATTCATGATTTTCATTCGAATTTACATCCATAGTAACCTTCAACTATAAGTCTATTCAAATAAAGATCGTTAAATCAGTTTTTTTTTACTACTGAAATGTGGAAAAGTTTATTAAGCATACAATCACACACGCATGTATTGTATATGTTAGCAAATTGTAGATCTTTTCCCTGTATTCGAGAACAGGTTATTCAATATCTGAAGCACTACTCTTGAAGCTATCAACCAAAAGAGCTGAACATTCCCAAAGTACTGTAGTAAAGCAGTATTGAATTTATGTTCGTCAGAAAATAGGTTGAAATGTATTTGTTACTCACCAGGAAGAACAATAATTCTTCTCCCACGCGTACAAGGAGGTGAAGCAGAAACGATCCATTCTCTGCGAAGAAGGAATAATTGTAAATCAAGAACTTTCGTCAAGCACCAAAAATTTTCAATAGGTAACATTCAATACCAACATAAAATGCAACAATTTCCTACAAGTGTGTTCCAAATAGCATCCCCTTGCCTGACAAAAGGGGGTGATTCAGGTAAAGGAGCCCACGGGCTCACAATGGCCCCTCTGCATTCGACGGTCTGAGACCGTAATTCGGCGTGCAATGCAACAATCACGTCAAGGTCGTCTTGTAATTTTTCCGCTAGAATTCTAAATTAAGTAGAACTAGGAATACAAGAGTCTCTCAGCCCCTATTATCAGTTCATTTTCAGTTAATCTGAGCGGAAAGACATGATTGTGATCTTAAGTTGTAATGGTAGGATTAGAAACGATTTTCGTAAAAAAAAAGTGAAATTAGAAAATCTAAAAATTTCACTTAGATAAATGATGTTACCACAGTCTACTATATACAGTCGCGAAGCTCAATATGTAGTAAAAATGCAAACATGGATAGTTGCCCACCACTAGGATCGCTACTATCGCCTCATCATCGCAGATCTCTCTCCTAGCAGCCGACAAAATATGTTACACTTTCGTTGTGTTCTTTTGGAAAAATTAACACCTTCCTTCCATTATTGAAATATTAAATGCATAAAGTTAATTTATTATTTTAATGAAGTATATTAAATTCCACCATAAACTCGAAGATACCTGCAAGAAATAGGTTAATATTATTTTTGTTTGTGCAAAACGAACTGAAATTTACTATAATCGCTTCACTCATTCAAGATTATAGCGATAATTAACTATGAAACCAATAAATATTAATTTGCATTTCTCTTTACAACAATAATAATGGAAATATGAATTAATGGATTAACTTACGTATACCGGTACTTGTAGTGTAGGCTTATGTAGTTGAGGTTAAGCAATAATAATCACACCAGAATTGAAAATAAAACGTGATCAATAAATTTCATTAAAACAAACTTAATTTTTCTACGTCTCTAGTAAAATATTATTATTATTCCAATTATTGTATTTTAGCCATTAACATTTTCATTACAACCAATAACGAACATTTTACAAGCATCAATGTGAAATACGCAACGAGCTAGCACTCGATGGAAATACGATTCAGTCCAAAGTCGACAGTGGACAGTCTATTGTTTCTAGTTGCTAACCGCTTGGAGCGCTTTATCACGAGATTTGCAAAAAATCACCTCAAGCTTCGCGACTGTATATAGTAGACTGTGATGTTACACTGTAGATGAAAGAGTTACGTTATAATGATCTATTGCTTAATGCAAGGCTAACAGTTTTACCCTTTATTTACTCAAAACTTACTTTTTTGCAGCAGTACACCTTCATCCATTCAACTCTCCAATTAATTACGAATTAAAAAATTTTTAAATTTGAATGATATGACTTAAGTAATTTTATGAATGAATTTTGCAAACTATGCGTCTTGACACAAACATTACAAATTCTGATATAAAAATTTAAATTTACATCTTAGGAATTAATTTCTCTTCATAATCATCAATTATCATCATCTACTTATTCTTCTCCTCACAGCCATAACAAAACTACAAAACACTTCCACGTATAGAACACATCACAAATGCTAACCACACCTACAGAGACATAAACACAGACATGGAAATTCTACTTATTCAACTAAAAAGCCAGAAACTACACACACTAGAACAATTCGAAATATATATATACACACACACACACACACACACACACACACACACACAAAACACATTCAAATGACATTCTCAACATACAACTCAATTTCAGAACACACACACTCTTTGACTCCACATTACACTACACAAACACACCCCCACAGGAAACATAAACAAAAGGCTCCAAAATCAGCACCACCAGTTCTGAAGATGGCCCATAACAGGCTAAAACATATTAACCACGTAGGTAAAATTTAACACGAGAAAGACATATAATACATATTCCGTATGATATAGTGTTAAAAGTTGTAAATTTTTAATTTGAATTGCAATATTTATAGATATTTCAAAGGAAACTTTAATTCTACTTGAGGGCGTCAATTAACATATTACGCTATATAATCAAACTTCAAATGTATATAAACATTCTTCCTCTGACACACTCGTCGAGTGAGATGTATAATAGAATGGTGACAGTCTACATATGTATTATAAAATTAGAATACAGTCTAGTAATATAGTGTAGTATTTATAGAATAAACAGGAGCTGGTTAAAAACATGTGAATATTGATAAATCATCCGAATGTACAAGAACATTTGTAATTATATCAGTACAATATTGTAAACAGAGCTCGGAAGTTCAGGCATTTATTTTGGCCAAAATAGGCAGGCAAATAGGCACATAAAATTCAGCAACTAGGCAGTAAAATAATCAAAATAGGCATTAAAATTACGAAACTAGACATTAAAATGATCAAAATAGTAATTTAATATAGGGGAGAGTTGGGTAGTATCAGACATCGGGTAATATGGGACAGTGGTTATTTCTTTCATCTACCACCAGACTGTAGTACCGGTACCTAAGTGACATGGTTACGTTTCTGTATGCGACATCAGAACACTGCTACTTCCATTTGGTGGTATATCAAAGAAACATTACTGTACTACCACCTGGTGGTAGGTGAAAGAAACATCATTGTCCTATATTACCCGATGCCCGATACTACCCAACTCTCCCCTACAGGTTCTACCAGAAGTTTAAGGACACCTCTTCGAAAGAGATGTTTCACTCTTATCCTTATACTTATGTGAAATTCCCTGATGTTTATAAAGTGACCAAACGCCTGTGAGAAATAAAGTTTTTTTTTTTTTTTACTGCAAACTACCTTACAAACTCTGGATTACAGAACAATTTTTCTGTTATGAAAACTTAATGAAAAATTACATTTTTTGTAGGAAAAAATTAATTACTCCAGAATGGATGTATTAGATTAATGAATTTATATTTTTCTCATACCGATCAAAATTTATTTCAAAGCACTTGTTGTTGGATTTTTTTTTTTATTCATTGGATATCCACCATAGGCTATTAAAACCATTGTCTCTTCTCAACATAAGCTACGTGTACCCTAATATTGGGACAAGAACAAGCATAAATTCACACACAAATCAGAATCACTCTACATTTTTATATCTCCTCATAAACGAACAACATTGGGAACATTGTACTCTAATTACGTTACTGTAAACCACCTTACAAACTCTGGATTATAGAACAATTTTTCTGTTATGGAAACTTACTGAAAGATTACATTTTTGGTAGGAAAAAATTAATTACTCCAGAATGGATGTATTAGATTAATGAATTTATATTTTTCACATACCGATCAAAATTTATTTCAAAGTACTTTCGTTTGTTTGATTTTTAAAAATTCAATGGATATCCACCATAGACTATTAAAACCATTGTCTCTTCTCAACATAAGCTACGTGTACCCTAATACTGAGACAAGACCAAGCACAAATTCACACATGAATCGTAATCACTGTACATTTTTAGATCTCCTCATAAACAAACAACCTTGAGAACATTGGACTCTAATTACATACTGCAAACAACCTTACAAACTCTGGATTATGGAACAATTTTTCTTTTATGAAAACTTACTGATGAATTAAATTTGTATAGGAAAAAATTATTTACTCCAGAATGGATGTATTAGTTTAATGAATTTATATTTTTCACATACCGATCAAAATTTATTTCAAAGAACTTTTCGTTTGTTTTTTGGATTTTTTTAATTCATTGGATATCCACAATAGGCTATTAAAACCATTGTCTCTTCTCAACATAAGCTACGTGTACCCTAATAACAGAACAAGCACAAATTCACACACAAATCATAACCACTGTACATTTTTAGATCTCCTCATAAACAAACAACCTTGGGAACATTGGACTCTAATTACGTTACTGCAAACAACCTTACAAACTCTGGATTATAGAACAATTCTTCTGTTATGAAAACTTACTGAAAAATTACATTCTTTTGTAGGAAAAAATTAATTACTCCAGAATGGATGTATTACATTAATGAATTTATATTTTTCATATACCGATCAAAATTTATTTCAAAGCACTTTGCGTTTATTTTTTTTTGGATTTTTTTTATTCATTGGATATCCACCATAGGCTATTAAAACCACTGTCTCTTCTCAACATAAGCTACGTGTACCCTAATATTGAGAAAAGAACAAGCACAAATTCACACACAAATCATAATCACTCTACATTTTTAGATTTCATCATAAACAAACAACCTTGGGAACATTGGACTCTAATTACGTTACTGCTAACAACCTTACAAACTCTGGATTATAGAACAATTTTGCTGTTATGAAAACTTACTGATAAATTACATTTTTTGTAGGAAAAAATTAATTACTCCCGAATGGATGTATTAGATTAATGAATTTATATTTTTCTCATAGCGATCAAAATTTATTTCAAAGCACTTTTCGTTTGTTGTTGAATTTTTTTAATTCATTGGATATCCATAATAGGCTATTAAAACCATTGTCTCTTCTCAACATAAGCTACGTGTACCCTAATATTGAGACAAGAACAAGCACAAATTCACACACAAATTATAATCACTGTACATTTTTAGATCTCCTCATAAACAAACAACCTTGGAAACATTGGACTCTAATGACGTTAGTGCAAACAGCCTTACAAACTCTGGATTATAGAACAATTTTTCTGTTATGAAAACGTGCTGAAAAATTACATTTTTTGTAGGAAAAAATTAACTACTCCAGAATGGATGTATTAGATTAATGAATTTATATTTTTCACATACCGATCAAAATTTATTTTAAAAGCACTTTTCGTTTGTTTTTTGGACTTTTTTTAATTCATTGCATATCCACCATAGACTATTAAAACCACTGTCTCTCCTCAACATAAGCTACGTGTACCCTAATATTGAGAAAAGAACAAGCACAAATTCACACACAAATCATAATCACTGTACATTTTTAGATCTCCTCATAAACAAATAACCTTGGAAACATTGGACTCTAATGACGTTAGTGCAAACAACCTTACAAACTCTGGATTATAGAACAATTTTTCTGTTATGAAAACGTACTGAATAATTACATTTTTTGTAGGAAAAAATTAATTACTCCAGAATGGATGTATTAGATTAAGAAATTAATTTATATTTTTCACATACCGATCAAAATTTATTTGCAAGTACTTTTCGTTTGTTTGTTTCTTTGTTTGATTTTTTAAAAATTCATTGGATATCCACAATAGACTATTAAAACCACTGTCTCTTCTCAACATAAGCTACGTGAACCCTAATATTGAGACAAGAACACGCACAAATTCACACACAGATCATAATCACTACATTTTTAGATCTCCTCATAAACAAATAACCTTGGGAACATTGGGCTCTAATTACGTTGATTAATATCATAATCTAGACCAAAGAACTGACCCTTGATGAATGAGATATATTTACTTTAACCTACCTGGAATAATACTATTGTTACTTCACCCTTTGGGCAAATGGGCGGCGAAATAGAATATTCTCCCCATCCCTGAGGGTAGGTTGACCGTAGTATTTCTTGGAAGTTTTTATAATTTGAGATTTTTTTTACTAAGACATTGTAAGGGTATTTCTCTTTTCATATTTTAATAAGCTGCTGTTAGGGGTGGCTCGACCACACACATGCGGAGGTGTGTTGGACGGTGGCTCCGTTTTACGCGAGTGGAGGAGGGTTGGGAGGGCAGACACGCCTGTCCAGGTGCGCCGTGCCAGGAGGATGGCACCGGAGAGGCACGCGGCAGTCCAGACTGCGGCCCTCACTACTGGGTGGTCCGCCCATCGCATAATTTGTCAAGAGCTCATCAGAGTGTAATCACGATACGCATATATTACGGCCTGGACCGTGTCCGGAACGCAAAAACTGTGTTGTGCCAAGGGGCGCATGAGTCTGTTGAATGCGGCCTTTACGAATATCTCCTCTTCATCGGCAACCTCACGAACGTTTTCACTCCGAACATCTTTTTTTCCACATCCCAATAATATGCAAACAGGGATGTTAGCTTCCAGAAATTCTTAAAATTCTTACATTCTTGAGGTTCCTTAGCAGCACGGACAAAACGGGAGAGCGACTTAGGATCAAAAAGTTACTTCTTTCTTTCCCATTGTCATAATTGTCATCATGTTTCCCTACGTTATATCGATGGCCCAGTTAAAAAGAGAAAGAACTCAAAATTTAAAGTTTTGAGAAACATGAATTTTAAAGCTCCATGCTGGTGTGAAAAATCCAATTAACACACTCTAATTTGAAACATACATTATATTATAAAAGATCATTAACAGAATTTGGAGTAATTTCAACGATTCTTTGATTTTTCACAGCAACATAAAGTTTTAAATTTCAGGTTTATCGAGACTTTAAATTATGAGTTGTTTCCTTTTGAACCGGACCGTCGATATTTATATCTATCTTAATAGTCAATGAAAGTGTAATTTTCATCAGCAATATCTTCTTCTTCTTCTTCTTCTTCTTCTATTCTTTGATAATTTTATCATCTTCGTATCACTTTCATTTCTATTATCATCATCACGTAGGAAAACTAGAATAACATCATTGTATGGAAAACATCTAGGTCAGAAAGCATGGGTAGACATAACGGCTTGGTTAGAAAAACCAACGTACTATGGTAGGAACGATCATGATTTTAAAATCAAATGTAGGAAACAGAAAACGGATGTAGGTAAATTCTCATTTTTAAATAGAACTATAAATGATTGGAATGACCTACCTGCAGCGGTCTTTGAGGGCTGTCCTTCCTTAAGGAGATTCAAGAATAACTTAAAAAGTTGTATATAAAGTGCAAATTAAAATTAAGGTGACATTTAACATTTAATTTTTTAAGGTGACATGTATTTATTTAGCCTGACGAGTTACATCCTTGGTTTGAATTGTAAATTATTTAAAAATAGCGTGTAAGAGGGCCTTAGACTAGAAATGTTTAGCTTAAAAGTAGTTCTGTTTATAAGTATGCATAAGGGTGTAATTATTTGACTTATTTGAACTGTTGTATCAGTGAAGCGAGGTGAGTCAGTGAAGTTATGGTTTTACAGTGCAGTGAATAGTTCCGATCAGTGATAATTTATAGCGTCAATGAAATGTGTTCTATAGTGTCAGTGAAATGTGTCCTAAAGTGTCAGTGAAATGCGTCATAGTGCCACTACAGTGAGTGAGATGAGAGTAAAGTGAAAGACTGTTGAAACTTATGTAGGGCCTATACATATGTAGGTTGTGTTGTAAAATTAGGTATTTTATGTTTTATTATTAATTGTAATTATTGTGTTAAATTGTATTGTGTATTCATATTGTATTGTGTATATAATTGTATTGTGTATTGTATAATTGTATTGTGTACTGTAAATTTTATTGTGCATTGTTTATGATTTTATTGTGTATTGTTTATCATTTTATTGTGTATTGTTTATATTGTGTATACCACTGCCGCCGGGTGCTTGCCCACTTGCAGTGCAAATAAATACATACATACATCACCGCTGTTTACATTTCTACTTGCCACTCTAATTTTCATCACCTCAAAGTCATTTTCTTCTTCTCCCGCTCTTATATAATTTTATCACTTTCTTCACCTTCGTATCACCTTCGGTTTTATCATCTTCCTCTTTACCTTCGTCATGGGCATAATAAACAATGATGTCTACACCTGTGGAGTAACGTCTAGCGCGTCTGGCCGCGAAACCAGGTGGCCCGGGTTCGATTTCCGGTCGGGGCAAGTTACCTGGTTGAGGTTTTTTTCGGGATTTTTCCCTCAACCCAATATGAGCAAATGCTGGGTAACTTTCGGTGCTGGACCCCGGACTCATTTCACCGGCATTATCACCTTCATCTCATTCAGACGCTAAATAACCGAAGATGTTGATAAAGCGTCGTAAAATAACCTACTATTACAGTCTATTACAGTCACCATAATAGAAATCTCTGTCCACTCTAGGTATATTCCTTGCTTCCCTTCATACCTTCTGCTTTTATTTCCTATTAGGGGAGAGTTGGGTAGTATCGGACATCGGGTAATATCGGACAGTGAGTTTCTTTCATCTACTACCAGATGATAGTACCTGAATGACATGGTTACGTTTCTGTGATGTCGCATACAGAAATGTAACCATGTTATTCAGGTACTACCATCTGGTGGTAGATGAAAGAAACGCACTGTTCGATATTACCCCATGTCCGATACTACCCTAATTCTTTTTTTACACTCTCTTTTTTTACTTATTTTCTACTTTGTCTTCATTATTATTCAATAAGTAATGAAAATTAATCTACTTATCCATATATCGCAAATACAGTACATATATTAGCCAACTCCATTCATCGATCCATCCATCCATCCGTCCATACCTACAAAATCTTCCAATTGTCCATGTAGCGATCAACCCATCTATTTGTCTGCTACCACCCACCCATCCTTTCTGTGTTCACCCCTCCACACATCCACCCAATATCACCCGTTCAATGTTCCACCTATTGAACAACCCGTTCATCTATCTGTTCATCCACCCCATTCAACACCCACCCACAAAACAACCCATCCATCCCTCATCTATCCAAGCTCCAATCTATTAATCTGTTGATCAGCTTGTCCCTCATTCATAGAGAACACCAACTTTGTACGTGTAACCCCGCCGCCCCTAATACAAAAGCAAGGCGAGGCTAGTCTCTGCAGCCGCAGCCTGCACTCGCTTGCACATAATAAAACTGATTTCTTCAACATATTTCTTCCATAAATGGCATGACAGATTCTAATAACGGACATAAACTATTTTATGAGATCGGTTACGTAAGCACGGGTTGTGTCTGCAGATAAATGCTCATTTCTGTGTCGGCAAAGAATTGCATTGCGTAGTACAAAAGTTGTCACTCGAACAGGATTCTAACCCACGCCTCCTGTCAAAGAGACAAATTTTCCAAAATTACATGCAGACGATATGTAGGTGACATTGTACTGATCAGCACTTCTGAATTCAACATTGCTGACCAAAAATGTAATGCAGTAAAACTTCATTTATACCTACGTTTTTTATGATAGTCTGAAGAAAGAAAACACGTAGGCTAAATGAGAAAAGCGTATAATTGATATGACGTTTAATAACATCTGAAATAACATTTGAAGACTATAGGTTTGGGAAGAACGAGGTAAGTTAATTTACTAAAATTTTCACAAGAGAAATTTGGAACTTCATAGTTAGCCATTTTTCAGTCTACGAGTATAATATGGTACTCAAATTTATAACACACATTCTTGAATAATATATGAAGAAATTATTAGCTGTTTAGGGCCTAAACAAGTTGGTATGCAGGTGTTAAAAAATGTATACTATTTTGAGAGGTGGTAGTACGCAACACAATAGGCAAAAATTTCCATTAAACATGAGTACTAAAATTAATTTTTTTACGAAAAATTTACTTTAAAATTAATTTGTTGGTGGCAGATTAGTAGGGCTACATATTCTACCAACCAATTGCCCGTCTTTGCAGGCGGAGATGTCATACCATCAAAGACTAAAATGTGGTTTATGATGACGGAGCACCAGCCCATTTCCATAACAGAGTCAGACGACATCTAACATGGGTGTTTAATCTTCGTTGGATTGGCCGGGCAGGTCCTGTACCATGGCCTGCTCATTCCCCCTTGGATTGATTATAGGGACACTTAAGCCTTAGTGTACGCAACACTCATTGAAGGCTTTCAAAGGATATAGGAACGTGTCTTCAACGACTGTCAGCACATCAGAGATCAACTAGGGGTGTTTGAAACGTAGCGTGGTTCCTTAAGAAGTCGAGGAGAAGGATGTGTAATGATGAATGAAGTCATATCGAGCATCTGCTATCAACAAGATAAGTTCTAATATGTCCGAAATTATTAATTTTTGGACACATATATTTTACTTTTTTAAAATTGTTTTGGTGAGTTCTACCACCTCTTAAAATATTACAACTTTTTTAAACAGGCAGTATTGCGTTTCAAACTCCAATCCAGATAATTTTACAAAATTGACTTACTGTATCCTTCCCATGTGATCTTCATTTAATAACATGTGATTATCATAACACATAAAAAAATCAGTTAGTTTTACTGCTTGCTCTAGTCTAAAGGAATAAACCTTACCCTCAAATTGTGACAACTGTTGCGTTATGAAACATTATGTTCAGTTACATCATGATGTGTTACGAAATGTTTCGCTGTTCCTAAAGCTGTATAAACGTAATTGAAGGACAGAAAATTTATGGAGGCAAGCATGAGTAGCTTCAAATTTCCACGAATTTCAAAGTGTGTCGCATCTTAACAATGAACACGTACTATATTTTCGCACTCATATTTTCACGGCAAACCTAATTTCGAGCAAATTTGGTTTAAAACATATAATTGACATTTCGTATCTCCCGAGGTTTAAAATACGATCACATAGATTTTTAGTTGGTTATTTAATGACGCTATACCAACTACTAGGTTATTTTGCATCAATGGAATTGGTGATATCCAGATGAGGCTCAGGATTCGTCATAGATTACCTGACTTTCGCCTTACCATTGGGGAAAACCTAAGAAAAAAACCCAACCAGGTAATAAGTCCGAGCAGGAATGGAACCCAAGTCCAAACACAGCTCCGGATTAGAATGCAAGCGCCTCTACCGACTGAGCTATGCCGGTGCCTACGATAATATACAGAGTGATTCACGAGGACTTACCTACCCTAACGGAGCTTATTTCCGAAGACATTCTGAGCAAAAAAAAATGTCATGTAAAAATGTGTTCTAATCTCAATATTTTCAGAATTGCACTAATTTGAAGTTGTTTGTAAAATATATTTATTATTTAGTTTTAAGGGTATAAGAATATTACAGATAAAGAATGAACTATTCAGGAGTACCATTTCTTTAATTGGCTGCTATTCTGAAGCTAAAAATTTGTTGTGAATTCTATAGTTGCTTCGTACAGATTTTTTTTTTTCGATTCTTAACTACAGAATTACATTTTATTACGCATTTATCACAATTGTTACAAATCACGCCACTCTTGTAAATTCTTTGGGATGCATAATTAAACTGCTAAGAATCAAGTTCCTAAATTCGTATGATGTGTAACCATTTTTATGATAAGTGCGTAAGAATGATGTAATTTTTAGTTAAAAATTGAAAAACAAAATTTGTACAAAGCAAAAAAAGAAATAATAACACATATTTAGCTTCAGACCACCAGCCAATTAAAGAAATGATACTTCTGAATAGTTCATTCTCTATTTGTAATAATTTTTTACCCTTAAAATTAAACAAAAAAAAGGTATTTTCCTAACAAATTCAAATTAGTGTAACTCTGAAAATATTGAGATTAGGACAAATGAAGACCTGAGAATGATAAGTGGATAAAGACCAAGACAGTAGTTTTGAGATAATCGAGAAAAACTATTTTCATCATTTTCTTTCATCATTCAGTAAATGTCTTAATAGTTATTGAAAAATGTCGGATATTTTTAACATTGTACACCATTAAAGTAAATATTAACTTAATCTCCAATGAATTATTAATAAAACATGACAATGGAGTTATCCAGTTCTCATTCTCAATCAAAATTCTGAAATTCTTTCTATATAAGATGACCTTAATAACCTTACTTAAAATGTGTTTAGCATAAAGAAAATAATCACTTCATGTTTAACCAAGTCCCTTTATGTTATTTTTAACAAAATTATAAGCAATAAACGTATCCAGTTCTCACACTCAAAGAAAGAACTGAAATTACTTCGAGACAACATGTGTATATAAATATAAATGCTATTTCACAAAATATTAATGTCTGCTGTCAGGAAATATATCGTATTCATATGCAGTATTGTCACTCTCATATCTGTGTCCTCTTCTTCACTATCCCCACCTACTTCACAAACATGATTATACCACTGCTTATACACTGGAAGAATGAACTTCTCAAGTTTCAAAATATCACCTATTTTTTTTTTCAGACTTATTGGCAATGGCGAATCGTACACCTTTCCAGCTAAATCCAAATTAATTTCATTCACATGCACTCCTTTCTTCATAGCAACAAAAGTATCAGAAACGAGCATGTGTGTCACGCTGAGAGTGAGAACATGATAAGTCTGTTCTTTGTCCACTTCTCCTTCTCAACAAAAGTGAAAATCTAAAAATGATAATATTCAGAAGAGCTGTCTACTTCTCTTTGTATGAAGTATTTGACTACCATTTTCACACCCAATAGATGGAATAAGAGCTATAGTTGCATTTCGCATTAAAATCTCAATTTCATCAAAAATGGTCTTTATCCACTTATCATTCTCAGGTCTCCAAATGTTTATATGACTTTTGTACGAGATCGTGTGTATTTGCTTGCTTTCCGCACAGAACCAATACGCGGTAAGTGTGAAATACCACATTCAGTATTCCCAACCTAACACACATAACAATTTCCCTATTCTTACCGCTTAAGCGTCATATTCATTTTACTGCTTTAGGCTTTTAACATATTATTTTTAGAGACGTTTAACATAGTAATAATTATAAATTGGAAACTTACCACTGCAATTTCACCTAAATTGCAATGTTAATTATTGTTTTTAAATATTTGCAAAAATTAAGTAAAGTCTACTACTCCACGAAACTTATTGCATTCCTGATACAAGTAACATTAAGGAAGCCGTGAAAAAATCAACAAGATTTCAGATGCCGATGTTATTACTTCAATATGTTATATAAATAATATTGTTAAAATATTAAAATGAAAAATAAATCATTACATAACCTTACCGTTTGTTTTAAGTTCGCATGTATAGACTGGGGGGGGGGGGGGAAGACAGACGTATATCACGGCCTGCTGGAGTATAGTAAACACAGAAAACATTTTATAGCAACAATGTTGAAGAGAGATATTTTTGTTTTCCAAAATTGCCGTCATTGAACAGAAACCAAGATGGAGATTTCATTGCAACTAATTAGAAATTCGTCTTTCAGGTATGTAATAAACGATCTTCGCACAAAATAATGTACGATACACGAGCGGTATGTTTGTTTTCATGTTCTCGGAAATTAAAAAAGCTCAACTACGTTTCGCTTTTTCAATCTTTTCCTCGACCATGAAAACGTCAATATACCGTTCTTGTAACGTATATTACTATTTTTGCTCAGAATGTCTTCGGAAATAAGTGACGGTAAATCCTCGTGAATCACCCTGTAGATTAAGTGTAAAAACTAATAAACGAAAAACGTATAACCGAAATAAGTTAACATGTAAAGTATAGGAATTTTGCCAGGATCTCAGAAGAAAAACAAACATATCGGCAGAAAAAACAGACCATGGTAGCGAATAACAATCGAGGATCGCCGTGAAGGTATCGCAGATAACGGTAACCTTCTTTCGACTCGTGTTCCCTGTAGTGGGAGATATGGTCGGGTCTTGAACCCTGCTTTGTCGATACTTAGACTCGCTTGTACAACAGCGAGAGATATTGTTAACTGCACAATTATCTACAACGGAAATGATATTATTGACTCCGGCGGAAATTTACTTTAAAACTTGAAGACGCTCTTGCTTTAAGTTTAGTCAAATGCATTATCGAGACAATTAACATTTTCCGATTCTGTTAACCAAGTTATATCGTCCATGTAGTAATATTAATATTGTATATTTCTTGCATCAATTCATCTATTTATGTCTTTCACAGCTTTCCTCTTTATGATATTGTCTTCTTCGTTCTTCAATTTGAAAACCAATTTTCTGCATTCTTTTTGTTTTTTTGGTCATCGCTGTTCTGCTTTATGTGTATGTACTCGTATTAACTTAATTTTATTATAATGAATAGTTATTTTTAGCATTAATGTTTCCTTGAATATCAGACTCTCTATATTCCCTTTCTCGATACCCTGAAGAAAAGATTGATATATGAGCATAAAGGAAACGTGAACAAGGAAGAGAATGGTGACTTGTTTGCGGACTCTCATTCCATCCTGAATAGATGGAAAAACTACTTTTGGCAACTACTAAATGTACAGTAGTGGCAAAAAAACCGGACCGAACCTTGTAACTGATACAAAACAATCCTGTGCTGTGTATTGTGTCAAACTGTGGTAATTTCAATATGGATAGTGAAGCCAGAGGTATGTACTGCTATTTAATTAAAAAATACGCAGTTATCTTTCCCGAATAGAGGTAGAAATGTAATATTGATGCCAGATGAAAATAAAACTCTCAAAGTTTTTTCGTCTGTAAGTTTGAGGCACTGAAGGAAAGAAAAGACGGTAAGAATAGAACAAATGCAATAAATGTCATTGTTACAATTAATTATACAAGATGGATGTGTTTTGTGACTAGCACAATTTGAATCTGTGACTCTGGTGAAATTCATGTTCTGGGAATAATAAGTTAATTAAATAGTAAAATATCGCTGCAATCGAAAAGTATTGGGAATAAATTTTAATAAGGAACAAAAAAACGTTTCCTACCCAGGCAGGATTCCAACCACGAAAGTCTTAGTTACTAGTCTATCGTGCTCTGGAGTGAACAAGGCTCTGAAATCAGCTACAAGGGTCGGTCCGGTTTTTTTTGCCACTTCTGTACATAGGCGAAATAGAAATGATCGGGACGATATTCAAATACAAAATGTCGAGCCATTTATACCCGAATCCACACTTTTCGAAGTCGAAATTGCGATATAAAATCTGAAAAAGTACAAGTCTCCAGGTATCGATCAAATTCTAGCAAAATTAATACAAGAGTGTGGAAGCGTATTGTCTAGTGAAATTTATAAGCTTGTGTTTGCTATTTGGGAAAAGGAAATGGTACCAGAACAATGGAAGTGGTCTATAATTGTACCTATCTTCAAGAAGGGGGGAAAAGACTAACAATAGTAACTCTCGAGAAATATCACTTCTATTGACGTCGTATAAAATTGTGTCCAATATTATTTTAAGAATATTAACTCCATATGTAGATTAAATTATTGGAGATAATCAGTGTGGTTTTAGGCGTAATAGATCGACTATTGATAAGATTTTTTTGTATTCGATAGATATTGAAGAAAAAAATGGGAGTATAAGGGTACAGTACATCAGTTATTCATAGATTTCAAAAAGGCATATGACTCGGCTAAGAGAGAAGTTGTAGGCTACATAATATTCTTATTGAATATGATATTCCCAAGAAACTAGTTCCATTAATTAAAATGTATCTCAGTTAAAATACAGCATAGTCCGCACAGTTCAGTTTCTGTTTGAAGCTCTTCCAATTCACAGCGGGCCAAAAAAAAAAAAAAGAGATGCATTATCACCTTTACTTTTTAATTTTTTTTCTAGAATATGCCATTCGGAAAGTTCGGGATAACAGATAGGATTTCGAATTGAACGAGTTACATTAGCTGCTTGTTTATGCGGATGACGTGAATATGTTAGAAGGAAATCCACAAACTATTAGGGAAAACACAGGAATTTTACTTGAAGCAAGTAAAGAGATAGGTTTGGAAGTAAATCCCAAAAAAACAAAGTATATGGTATAGGGCGCGCCACCGATATTGGCATGTGAAATAAGTAATGGGAAACTTAAGTGCGAGTGTCTAACTTTTGTAGCAATTTATAGGCGATAAAGCTGGCACTTGTGATTGGTGGATTGTTGATGTGACGCGTTTTTAGGAGGAGGTACCGTTCTCAGCTGCAGTGGCAACTGAAACTCACTGACTGGACACTGTACTCAAGGACGCACCGCAGGAAAGTTAAGTGCGAGTATCTTACTTTTGCCGCAGTCTGGGCAGCAAGACTGACAGCTGTGGTTGGCAGATTGCTGAAGTGACGTGTATAGGAGGTGGTACCATTTTCAACTACACATCAATAGATGCTCGCAGACTGTGCATTGTACTCAAGGACACGCGCCAAAAACCCTGGCGTCAGCTATAATGTCTCGTGACCAGAACATAGTGCGAAATGGAAGTATAAAAACTGGACTGATACATTCTGAGGAAGAAAATGTTGAATTATAAGAACATTATACTTCTGCCACTGATATCAAATAGAAAACGAAGACGACGGCGATTAATGTTTCTGTTTGCTGAAAATCAGGGATACTAAAAAAAACCCTGTATCACAGGAGCTCTGTTCCCCACAGGTGTCAGAACTTCTTCTTGTGAAGGAACCCGAAATCCTGTGTTAAGGATCCATCCAGTGGTGCACCACTGTTGAGACCTTCGTGTTGAAGGTAACTTGAACTGTCACATTTAAAACCCCTCTACCGTAAAGGATTCGGGAAAGTAGGTTATTCAAGAGTAATAACAGACAGAAGAGATTGGTTCAGACAGATAAATATGAAACATTCCCGTTATATGTAATCAGTCGTCTCCGCTACAGACACATCCACCAATCACCTTCCTTCCCCGCTCCCCGTGAGTTATACGTAAGAGAGAGAGACAAAATAATTCATTACAAAGACCGAAGCCTTTGTGTAACAGATACTGGATGCTAATTAAAGCGCTGGGCTATACATCACATCCGTCTCGGCTCAATAAGCTATCCGGCGCTACTAATAGGATGGGGTTGTCCGCCCTTCCCCCGCCAAGGGCCACAATTTCGTTATTCATATCGGCGGAAGTAAATTTTGTAGGTCAAGTTTAATAGTACACTGCTCAGCCGATTTAGTAGAACGCGTTTAGTAGAAGGCATTAAAACAGTACAACGTGGTCTGTTGTGACGAAAATCCAAGCCTCCGCATACAGGTAAGACATGTTACAAACACGTTCACGTCTGAGTATTTCTGACAAAAGTAAATACTATTCAACGCCTGGAAAACTGCACAAATATTAAGGATACTGCTGGAGAGTTCAAAGTAATTTTTATTTATTTATTTACTTATTTATTTATTTATTTATTTATTTATTTATTTATTTATGTGTTTGTTTGTTTACTTATTTTATTTATCTATTTATTCATTATTTATTCCTTCATTCTTATTACCTCATGTATTTATTTATTTATTTATTTATTTACCTTATTTATTTATTATTGTATTTTATAGATTGATATATTCCAGGAAATAGAATTAATTTTATGATCCTTGTATTACATTCACTTCTTTAATAATGAATTAACAGCTTATAAATGGCCATTCCTGTATGTTCGTTTTTTTACTGTCCATAATATTCCTCAACTTTCATGCTCTACAGCTTGCCGATTGCAGTGGACTTGTACCGCGTGTTATATCTAAGTAGGTAAACATTGGCTTTCTCGTATCTCGACAAAGAAGTGTAACAGTAATAATCAGATCTTCGATTTTAGGGTAATAGCCTATTTTATTCCTTAAGCATTAATTCAAAAATTTTAAAACATATTCACATTTCATGGAAAATCATGAGTGTTAGTAGAGTATTATAGTAACCTAAAATATCTATTTGGGTCTTCAGTGCCTATTTCATGTTTTTAGTGCCTGAAGTGCCTATATATTAAAACAAATTAAATTCTAAAAATGTTTAGGCCTACTAGTATTTACAAGAATAAAAGACACAAACTAAAGAATGCACATTTCTTCATGTCTTCAACAACCCTAATTATTTTTATCAGTTAACTTTCATTTATTAGAAAAAATAAAATACTGAGATCTTATTATCTTATTCTAAGTGTTAGTATGTAAGTAAGTAAAATCACAGACCTAGTAGCAGTAATAATAATAATAATAATAATAATAATAATAATAATAATAATAATAATAATAAATCATAATTATGATACAGGCATGCTTTAAGCAGCAAACCAAGTTATGGAATCAGCGAAATGCAAAATACACGATTATACTAGAGAAAGCCACATTTTGAAACAGACACCACGCTTCTTATTTTAAAATGTAGGTCTATTCAAAATAAGAAATAAAACACATTTTAGGGATGTGAGGAAAATTTTGGCAAAATATCGTAAAAAAAATTCAATGAACTACGAAATGTATCTTGAATTACTTACATAGGCCTATTTGGGAATTAGTGTAGCTTGTGTAGGCCTAAGTCTAGTTTCTGAGGATGGAATTAAATGTGTCACAAATTGCTCGAAGTTAATTGTTTACGTGGGTTGTCTAGTTTTTCCATGCATGCGGTACTTCAGAATAGTTGATGAGCAGACTATCTATGAAGTCTTATCTTCGTCCTCGGTAGCCAGCCGTTCAATCAGAGGCTCAAGGATTCAGATCTGGTCGGAAATGACCAAATGACTTCCCACGAGGGGAAAGTAAATTTATGGATTTCATATTGTTGATTTTTTATACAAAAATCCCAGTCTCTGATAGACATCAAACAACATTTGCCAGCCATTTTTCGCAGACATTGGATTTCTACGTTGAATAACATTGCAGCTGAGGGCTTCCTTAAGTAAAGTACTATATTATTACCATCATCACTATCACCACTTTCTTATCTCCAACGCACAAGTTGAAAATGATGGTTATTAATGTGTTACTTGTCATACAAGCACCATACTTGTGTGGTTTAACATGTGCATAACTTCCTCATCCGTTGCCCGATTCAGACAAACTTTAGTTTATCAGATAGAACGCGTCATGACAGATTCTGCAGTACAGTCATATTTAACTTTCTCAAAATGTAGGTTATCAAGTTTTTAGAACACCCAGCAATTTATCCAAATTCGACTCCTGGCGAGAAAGATAAAGCAAAGACTTCCGTCTTCCTGAAGGTAATACCGTACTAGTGTTTGTCGTATATGTTGTGTTGATCTTTAATATTTGGAGAAAAAAACTTCCTAAGAAAATATTCAAGGACTCATAGGCTACATTTCACTTCTGTGTGTGTTTGAATTAATTAGAAACAGGAGAAAAAGAACAAGAATGAGGAAAGAGTTGAAAGATGAAATAAAGATGATGATGATAATGTTGAGAGAGAGGAGAAGAAAATTAAAACTAGAAATATGACGAAGTATATGTTAAGGAAACAATGATGAACACAAGATGAGGAAAATGAGAATGAGAGAGAGAGAGAGAAGGAGGAAGAATAACGATAAGAGCACAGTCTAGTATATACAGTCACGAAGCTCAATACGTAGTAAATATGCATCCATAGATATTTGGTAACCACTAGGATCGCTACTATCGCCTCATTACAGACAATGTGAAATAGTACCTGCACAGTCTATTGTTCCTAGTACCCTCTTAAACTTAAGCTTCGTGACTGTATATACTAGACTGTGATGAGAGGGTAAGTGGAAGGTGGAAATATATATGGAAAATTAAAGATGATAGGGATCAGAAAATGGAGAAAAATGGGTAGGTTAAGGAAGAGGAGAAGAAATGTTAAAGGGATGCTGTGGTGAAATTTATATCTCAGAAACCTATGCATATTTTCGTTTCATTTTCTACTAAAAACAATTCTCATAGACTTACTTATGTGTTGAATTTTTAGAGTGATTGATTAGGAACTGTGTCGTTACAAAAAATCATATAAATTGTATAAAATGTTGGGAATCATTTTGGAACTTTTCCTGGAATTTTGGTGACATTTTTGTGCTCAAAATATAGAGACAACATGGGTCTATGTACTCCTTGATTATTTTTGGTTAACATCGCATTCTTAGCCACAAAAAAAATTACATTATAATACAAATTTTCGAATTAAAAATTACATACGATACTAAAATAATCATATATACAAACTGCTGTTAGGCACAACAAAATGAATATTAGGGTTCTTGCATAATGATATTGAACTTTTGTGCCAAATTTTATGCGTCTAGTCTGAGGCAATAAAGAATAAAATGAATTCCAGTATTGGAAAACTGTATTGAGAAATGAGAAATTTAGCAGGAGATTTAAAAGGGCAGGCGTGTGGCCTGCAATGCACTCATTTAAAAATAGCGGTAATAACGGGTGTTCTAGTTGCGCCAGGGTCACCAAACTTGCTATACTTGATAAAAAGGCAAGGGGAATATTTAAATTAAAAAAATGATAACAAATATGTCCATATTTCACTGCAGTACCCCCTTAAACATGAGAAGAAAAGATATTGAAGAAAAAGAAGTTGAGGATGAAAACATGAAAGAAAAGCGAGAATAAAAAAGAAGAAAATTAGGAACAGAAGAAAAATATGAGGGCTGGGGCATAAGTTATGGTAACTATTTTTTTTATTGTGAGAATGTTGTCGTGGTTCGAAATTTTGAAATACGCAAATGAAAGGACAGGTTAAGTGCACTAGTAGGCTAGAGTAGAGCAGGGATCAAACATCCATAAAGACGCATCACGCTGCTCGTCTTTGTTACAATAGTTGGAATAGCATTACAACACATATACTCATCCTAAAAACCCATCAGGTCAAATTTATTCTGTACGGCGGTTGACTCACAGCTGCATTGCGCTCCCCGTAGTAACGCGGCCACAGACTCCTACTGTGGATGCAAAGCACGGCGGTAGACTCACAACCAAATTCTGTGCGATAACCATACCGTCTAATGGTGCGACCACATACTGTGGATTACATACGTAAAACATCTCGTGATACCGTCGCTTAACTTTGAAAAAGAAAATAGTTGTCATGATTTATGCTCCAACCTTAGTAGATGGGGAAGAAGGGGAAGTTGAGGAAGAGGAAATTCGGGTAGGAGAGATGAAGAAACAGACGAAAAGGAGGAAGAGAAAAAGAAGAAATGAAGAGAAGAAGAAAAAATGAAGAAAAATAGAATAAGAAAGAGGAAAGAAAAATCTGGATTAAAAAGAGGGAGGAAATGAGGAGAAGGAAGTAAGAGAAAAGTAAATAGGAAGAGGAAGCTGAAGAAGAAAAAATGAAAAGAGAAAAATGGGGAAGAGGAGAGAAAAATAAAGATAAAAAAGACGAAAATGAATAGGAGAGGAACAGATAGGGTAAAAGAGGAAGTTAGGGTAGCAGAGAGGAAGAAATACGTAGAAAAAATGAAGAGGAAAAGAAAAAATGAGGAATAGCGAAGAAAAATGATGATGAAGGGGAAAACAAACAGCAGAAGAACAGATAAGCAGGAAGAGGAAGTTGCAGATAAAACGATGAGGAAAAAGGAGAAAAACGGGGATAAAGAAGAAGAAAAATATGAACAGCAGAAGAATAGACGAAGAACATGAAAAGTAAAATTGAGGAATAGAAGGAGAAGATAAGAAAAGAAAAAAGAGGAAGTTGAAGAAGAAAAATTAAAATAAGGACACAATAAATGAGGAAGAGAAGAAGAAGAAAGAAGTAGGCCTAATGGATAAAGGGGAAGGTATGAAAAAAGTGAGGGAAACAGGTAATAATAGGATGATAAGGAAAGCAGAATTAATGAGGATAAGGCACAGTAAAGAACATGACAAACAAGTGGGGAATAAAGAATAAGTATAGAAATAGCATAATACTTACTTTCTTACTTACTTAACTTATGGCTTTTAAGGAACCCGGAGGTTCATTGTCGCCGTTCCTATCCTATGCAAGATTAATCCAGTCTCTATCATCATAATCCACCTCCGTCAAATCTATTTTAATATTATCCCCTCAGCTACGTCTCGACCTCCCCAAAGGTCTTTTTCCCTCCAAGTACTCTATATGCATTTCTGGATTCGCCCGTAAGTGCTACATGCCCTGCTCACCTCAAACATCTCGATTTAATGTTCCTAAATATGTCAGGTGAAGAATACAATGTGTGCAGTTCTGCGTTGTGTAACTTTCTCCATTCTCCTGTAACTTCATCCATCTTAGCCTCAAAGGAATAGCATAATAAGTAAGAAAATGTAAAAAGAGAAAAGGAACAATTGAAGAGAAGTAAGAGGGAAAATAACGAAAATGGAGAGGGGAAGAAGAAATTAGGAAGATTAGAAGGAGAAAATAGTTTAAAGATAGGGGAGGATCAAGAAGAAGACACGAAGAAAGAGAAAAGAGAGGTAAAGGGAGAAATGAATAAGAGAAGAAGCAGAATAAAAATGAGGAAAGAATATGGACAGCATAAAATTACAAGGAAGGAGAGGACAAGAAACAGAAGAAGAAAAACGTATAGTAGAGAGAATGAACAAATGGAGGAGAAGACGGGAAACAGATGGCGATAAAGACGAGAATAAAAAGAGGTACGAGCAACTAACTGAATTGCAGTCCTGCTGTAATCGTAGTCAGGATTCCAATGAACGCATGTGTATGTTTTACTGACATTCCAGCACACGTCCTGCCAGGCGCATCAATAGATTCTTGCGCCCTAACCTAAGAGTTCAACAGATTTCGATTCGTTCTGTGAATCACTCTCTGTTAAAGCGTGTAATTACATTCGCCATTTTACTTCTGCAAGAGATCTCCCACATTCTGTCACGTAGCTTGTGATTGGAGTCCCTCGAGTTCAAGATCCGGTCATGTGTGTTGAAATAATCGATTAAGGTACTCTGAACTTAAAAATCTGCGTATTTTAGTGACGCCAAACTTTGGATCACTGCATAGTTCAATTACACACCACATTATAAAGGCAGGAACAAATAATAAAAATTTTCTAGTCGTCGATGAGCCTCTAAAATTCACTATGTGCATTTTAAACAGATTTTTGAGGAGAATTCTTCCGAAATTGCTTAAAAAATGCAAAGACTCTACCAGGAGCGGATATTAACTCAGATCATGTACTGCTGATAGGCGAAGTAGTTATTCGTCTGAAGAAGATAAGAGGAAGACAAGTGACGAAGAAATTGAACATGGAAAAACTGAAGAACGAAGAAGGCAGAAGAAAATTTGAAGCAAATTTTCAAGAGAAAGCGCTACATTAGAATCCACACCTGAGAATAGTAATGAGTACTGATTTCAGAGGAGAGGACGATATTTTTGTAAACTTTTTTCCTATTTGCTGTAAAATTTTAATTTTTTGTATGTAGAGAGCTCATGGCTATAGCAACTCAAATATAAATATTTTGAAGAAAAAAATATTTTGGGGCCCAGATTAAAAAAAATATGTACCCAATGCAGGATTGTACTAAAACCGATATATCTAAGCCATTTTTAAAGATAAATTGAATTCATTTTGTCTAGATTTTACTTGTAAAAGCATGGTCTACAAATTGTATGTAGCAGAATTTTGGTATTATCCTTACATTCCTAAAATAAACAATTAAAATTTAAAACACTTTTTTATTTATTTTTTTATTTATTTATTTATTTATTTATTTATTTATTTATTTATTTATTTATTTTTTTGCAAACACAGACACATATTTTTTAAATGAAATCAATTAGCAAAATTCTATTACAGAGAAAAGTTTCCTGATAGTCTAGAGAATGTGTGTTCTAAATTCCATGCATGTAGTATTAATAGTTCAGAAATTGTATTCATTTTTGTCTGGCAATGTAGCAAAAATATGAGGTTACCGGAAACAACAATCAAAGGTGCCGTGTGATTTAAAACCTCAGAGCGCAGGAATTTTAAAAGTGTGTTTCCACTACCGATAAGGGCACAAATACTCACAAAATGTTATGCAATGTATTTTACACATAACACAATGTTTTAAAGAATTTTTTTAAATATACTCATTTTTTACCGAAAAATACCGTCCTCTCCCCTTAAATAGTTGTGTATAGACAACACCAAAAGAAACAATAGGATACACAGAAGGTGTGAGAATTAAGAAACCTTGGGTCACAGGGAAAATGTTGGAGAAGATGGAGGAGAGGAGAAAATGGAAAAATATCAACACAGAAGAAGGTAGAAGAAACTACAGTAAACTAAACAGCGAACTAAAAAGAGAAACTGATAAAGCAAAAGAAGACTGGATGAAAGAGAAATGTAAAGAAATAGAGGATCTAGAGAGAAAAGGAAGATATGATTTAATGTACCACGAAGTAAAATGTTTGAACTTCACGAAAACTAGTCAAACGCCAAAACAAGAAAAAACGAGTTAAATGCGGCATAATGTTCTATGAGAGCAGACGTCTCCAAAAGTGTACTCGCGAGTAAGCCCCTGAACGGAACCGAAGCCAGTAGCCTACGTAATGAGCGCGCCCGCCTCACCCATCTCCACCTGTACTGTACTCAATGTTTATGCGCAAACGAAGAACAGTGGTGGACTGCCATTATCATTGTGTTGGTCGGAGTGTTCCACCGTTTCACATTGTCTTCTAATCATGGACGTAGTACATTCAAGGATGAATAGGAAGAGAAATATGTTTGTGTTAGTGGGGAGAATGTGAAATGCTTAATTTGTTCGAAAATTTTTAAGGGTGTGTTAAAATTCAACATGCGACGACAATACTCGGCTCTTCACAAAGAATATCATACAATTACAGGCATGTTGGACATGTAAAAACAATTTATTTTGGGTCATCTGTATAACTGTTGGTTATACATAATAATCAGTATGTTACAATACGTTTACACTCAGTTCAGCATGACAAACTTATAGTTTTTCGTTTAATTATAGGTGAAGTGCGTAGGCCTACAAATATTTTGATAAATATAAACTAAGAAAATGCAAACACAAATCACACACGTATCCTCAGTCTTAAACAATAAAAGCTTCTTGCTAGCTATGTTATAGCTTGGAATATTGGAAAATCAATGAAGCCCTTTACAGAAGCATCATTTGTAAAATCGTGCATACAGAACGTTACTAAAATACTGTGTCCAGAACAAAGTCAAAGTTTAAGAAAATTAAATTGTTCCTAACTACAGTTCAGAGAAGGAATTTCAAGATTGTAAATGTAATTGAATCCGAAGTCGAAACCACAATTAACCAGTTTGTAACTTACTTGCATTGGACGAAAGCATAGATAGAAATGACAAAGCTCACCTATCCATTTTCATCCGAGGAGTTAATGAACATTTTACTGTGTCCAAATGTCTTCTAGATGTAATTACAAAATACAACTGGGGAAGATCTTTTCCAGGCCCTGAAAGGCACCATAGAACAGAAGAGGTTGAATTTGCAATGGCTTGTGTCAATAGCAACAGAAGGGGCTTCAGCTTCATAGTATGTCAAAATAATATACAAACGTATATTTCTTATTATTTTGATATTATTTGTAAACATATGCACATCGTTGCCGTGATCCTCCACTGATCGCTCCCATCTGTTGAGGTACGAGTCTCTCCACCTTCTCTCGCCTTACAGCACACTGTGTTCGGCGGGCAGCATCGAGAGCACGAAAGACGATACGCTTTTTGGAGAACTCTGTATGAGAGTATACGTACATTTTAATGCTGAAAACAGCCAAATGTCATCCTCCTGCAATGGCCAGGCATTACGTTAAATTTCGTGTTTAGATCAGAAACCAGTCAAGCGACAAAAGATTGACCTATTGTATATCGTAGTGAAATGTCTCAAAGTTCATAAGACGAGCCTGTACCTAAAAGGAAACGAGGAGTGGTAAACGAAAATGCTTATAAACGTAATACTATTCGCAATGCAAGGATAAAAGGAGAAGGCTATGTTTCTTATTCTGGGAGGGAAGTACCTCAGAAAACCAAGCCTGACATTCTCACTTGCAATTGCAATGCGAAATGTGATTTAAACATTAATGAGGAAGTGATAAATGAAACATGAAGGTATTTTCATTCTCTTGAAAATAAAAACTCTCAAGATACCTACATTCAAACTTTGGTTGCGGTTACTGAAGTTAAGCGTGTACGTAAAAATAAATAAATAAATAAATAAATAAAAAGCTCCGCAGCAAGAGTTGGCAGGCACTTTTAAAAGCTCTCATGCTTACAATTATAATTTAAGGACTGGTGATGTACTGAAACACGTTTGCAAGAAAATGTTTATGAAAATCCATGGTAGGCCTATTTCACATACCAGATTAGGGAGAATTTGCCAGTTATTGCTTGAAAAATACTCCCCCTAAATACATTACAAATTTCCTTTAAAAATATGAGTTTTATAACAAAATCCTAAACAATTCGAGAATTATGCCATAAATATACGTTTGCACCACTCTTATTGCAGAAACCAGTTAAGTGAATTTTTACAGCTAAGTTAAAACGCGCAAAATAATTTTCCTTAGGTAAAAAGTATTCAAATATGTACTACTTTCAGTAAAAAATATTAAAACCACAGCCAAACCATTTAGTCTGATGTTAGACAGTTCCCCTCCCCCTGGCTAACTTGGCGCTTGACTGGTTTCTGAAATAAGCGATTCAATTAAGAAAAGCAAATCCATGTGTTTGATAGAAGACGAAATCTGAAATGAAATAACAGACAGACCAGGAATACTGAACACATGGACGAAATATGTAGCAGAGTTATATGAGACAGGGAATCGTCCAGATGACTTGGCTATAGAAGACAGAAAAAGTCAATCATCGAATTTGGGGCTCCGAAAATTCCCATGTAGTCCAAAAACGTGCGTGTTAATTAAAAAGTTAATGTTTGGTGTGGTATTGTAGATAATCATATTATGGGCCCGTTTTTCTTCACAGAACTGAAAATTTTATGAGTTTTACAATCATTTCCATGCACAGTATTATTTGTATAGACTACAACTTTTTCCTTTAACTGCATATGTTTAAAATATTGGAAGAAAAAAAGTGGACTTGTCTGAAAACATTATGCAAGATAAAATGTTTTCGTTATCAGCAATTCGACCCAACATAAGCTTATCGACTGCAAATGATTCTCGCTTTGGTCGGTCGTCGGGTTTGATTTCCTGCAAAATCTGTACCTTCTTGGCATGAACATGTAATCTTAGTGAAGAATTTTGTGTACCGTTGACAGTTTCATTCCAACTTCACTCGCTGCTTGTCTGATGTTTTGTAGCATTTATGTGTATACAATTTGCGGATAATCAAGAGGCTATCGATTAGACTCGATCACTTAATGTAATCCTAATGATCCTAATTCGATAGAACCTATCTGGAATTTCATGGACAATTTTTTCCGTGACATGTGGATCCACTACCATTGAAAAACTTGACTCGATTATAGAAACTGAAATCCTTTCTCATCTTGTTAACTAATCTGTAAATTCTTTTCATACCATTTCAACTTTTGTCGGAGGGTCAAATAGGTGGAAGGAACGTAATATAAAAACACATTTTCTGTTGATTTAACCGGAGAATGCTGTAAAAAAATGCGTGTTTCTTATGCGTAAATATGCAACTACGACCATAGCACCATTCATCTTGAAAAAAAGAGACATTTCAGATTGAGCGCTACACACAATGATTAACTGTCGCAGTTTCTAGGTGTATGAGGAATCCAAAATTCCACAGATATTTGTGATAGAGGAAGGATTGTGACATGGAACATTGATGGACACTCATTGATTTTCCGTGAACGTTTTTTCTGGTCACTGTAACACAGGGAAGTTCTGTTTGCGTCAAACGGAAGCTATCAATTTTCCTCGTGAGCATGCTCAAAGGATTGGAGAAATTTGCGTGAAATGGTACGATACGTAGTTATTCATGTGATCATTAATAATATAATTGACGTTTGTTTAAATACGTCATGGTAATTTTTATGGGAACCCTCAGACTGCCACATAGAATTTAACAGGAAAAGAGTACTGCTACGTCAAAACTAATAAAATTAGACTTATCTCGATTAATAAATTTAGATTATAAGCTTAATGAGAGTTTCCTCTTTCGAGTAAATACACAGTAATCAGTGAAGTAAATGAAATAAAATTAAAACTAGCTAGTTTATCTTTGTACAGAAGTAACCAAAGGTTTTAAAATGATTTTTCAATAGAATTGATTACTTCTGTGGTCCTTTATGCCTTCCTTAGATGTCTAGTTTTACATAGACCTACAAATCGACAGAGGGACTATTCTCTAGATGTGTACCCAGTGCTTCTGCTGATTATTATTATTATTATTATTATTATTATTATTATTATTATTATTATTATTTTGAAAGCTGTAACATTGTTATACTATTCATATTGTTTTGTTTATATTACTGTATTTATTATTATTATTATTATTATTAGGCCTATTATTATTATTTGGTAGGCCTATTCAGTATGTATTGCTACATACAATACAAAATAAATACATATTATGCATGTAGCGCACATTCATTTGAGCAAGCTCGTATTCGGGGGCGGTTCCAATAAATAACTATTTTTTACTACGGAACGTAATAAAGATTCAATATAATTACAAAATCAATACAATTATTGCGAAATAGAAATATTACGAAGATAATAGAAAATCAGTTCAAGAACAGAATGTAAGTTTCAATGAATAAGTATATTGAGAAAAGAAAATGAAAAAAGGAACAGGGAGATGAATACTAAATAATTCGCATTTTTTTTCTTAAATTTATTAAAATCAAAATTACGTACGTTAGGATTGATGATATATAACCTTGGCCTGTAATTCTGGCTGTGATTATTATTATTATTATTATTATTATTATTATTATTATTATTATTATTATTATTATTATTATTCGTATAATATTGAAACTGGAAGGTTGTTTCACAAAGTTGTCAGGAAAAATTAATGTGAGAAACTTTCGGTTTTCAAAATTCTTGCCGTCTTGTATGTTACTTAAAAGTTTCTTGGTACGAGAAAATTAAATATAGCAAAAACATGTTTGTTTGTTTTTTTCCCCCTAAAATTTCGTCTAAATAAAGGCCTAAAGTAAAACCAAGGATTTTAATTAGATTTGCCAAATTTCCTTATTTCTCATTATCTGCCGTATTAGGCCCTGATTTTTAAGTCTTCTGGATTTTATATTTTTTTTTTCCACGTCGAAAATGTTTCCCCTTATTTTTTCAGATTGTAAAAATCGTTAATTCAATCATTTCATTTTGCCTTTAATGAAGTTGATTTATATGATGAATTTTGCTGTTCCAGAGGTGCATTAAAATGTGCAATATCTGTAGAAGGTAGTGTTTATAAAAAAAAAAAAGGATTTCTGCGTTCACCAGTTTAAAATGAAACAATGTTAATTTCACAAATTTGGGGATGGGGGGAGGAAACTGGCGAGTTTTGTTCTAAGGATATCAGATACTGTTGTAACACTTAACTTATACAGAGAGAATGTTTTCTCTCATGAACAATAAAGTGGATAAATATTCGAAACTGGAGCGTGACAAATCTAATCAATTCAGAACTGCAAATTGTAGTCAACTTCAACTACTCATGGAGGAAATTTCTACAAATAAAGACTTAACATTCTAAATGTGCTAAGTACCAATTTTTCAAACTTAATTTTATTCAATCTAAGGCAGGAACATTCATATGAGAATATCATACTAAATTGTCTTTGCCGTAGCTCAACTGTAAGTGACTCATTTGTGCATCAAAAGACGGTGTTGTAGGTATCTCAACATGCATTTCGCAGTGTCTCTTTCATCAATATCTCAGAAAATTGTTTTTGGAACTTAGCAAATTTAGAATGTCAGGTCCTCAGTTATTTGTCAAAAATTGGTGAAAAACTTTTACGCTAGCAAAATCTGCCTCAAATTGTTCTTAATATAAGCCTAACTCCCAAAGTATGGAGTAAAACTATTTCTAGTGACTTAACTTAATAATTGAGGCGTTCCCTGGAATAATAACTTAACTTACTTTACGTCGTTTTTCTATTTACAGCATATAAAAAAAATGATGATGACTGACACTGTTATTTTGTGTCTGTATTTGTTGTTGCATATATTTTCACTTTTTGTGTGTTCTTTTTTTGCATCATTTAATATGTTACACTAATTTTTGTTATTTTCAATTTGTATTTGTATGTTCAGTTGTTTCTTTTAATGTCATATTCATTCTGTCACTCGTTATTACTGTATTGCATTGATGTACAATTTTTCTTGTAGTTGTATTTCTGGTGATGTGGAAAAGAAGGCCTGATGGCCATAACTCCACCAGGGTAAATAAATAAATAAACAAATAAATAAATAAATAAATAAATAAATATTTGATCCTTAACAACACATATCCCTTCTGACAATATATAATTTTCTTCCAACAAACATAGCTCTTTCTACAAACATTTGGCGAAATGCTGTCATAGGCCAACCAGATGTAAAATGTTTGATGCTTTGTATCTCAAATTCAAGATATATTTAAGTTCTTGTTTCAAAGAATGTCTCAATTAGTCAATTTTCTATGTAGACCTAATTTTTTTTCGATTTCTTAGTCTGCTGTATTATTTTAAAAAAGTTGGCAACCCTAACATTAACCCATGCATTTATGAGACTAATAAAAATACGCTATATTTATCTTAAAAGCTGGAAATGTACATAAATTAGCTTAAACATGGAAAAAGAGTCCAAGAAAAAAAAAATATGACAGGCCTTAGAAAGAAGAGCCATAGTAATTACCGTCAGTTTTCTTTATGTTTCTTATACAGCAAGTAATTTGTAGCCGTGTAAAAAAACCGATAGAGTTGTTTGCTTACACGCTATTGAGACGCACGACAGGCAATCTGGTGGAGCTCCATGCTTCTTCGACATCGGTCTTAGAAACAAGTGATATCACAGTCTAGTATATACAGTCACGAAGCTCAATACGTAGTAAATATGCATCCATAGATAGTTGCTAACCATTAGGATCGCTAATATCGCCTCATTACTGACAATGCAAATAGTACCGGCACAGTCTATTGTTTCTAGCACCCTCACAACTCAAGCTTCGTGACTGTATATACTAGACTGTGATGATATGATCACCACTACACTCCGGACGCCTTTAACCTAGGAAATAGCGTGTAGGCCTACTTCATTTTTATAGGAGGCAGAATGGATTCATTTAAAAGCTACTGGGTGAACAGTATAGGGCAGAACAGGTTTCACGGCTGGACGGCCGGCTATGTGCGCGGGGGTGGGGGACTCAAGGCCGCGCGAGGCTTCTGTTCTGCTCTATACTGTTGACCCTGTATAATGCTAAAATAGCTGTGCAGTAAATGCAGCGTCGTTAAATAAGCAATTAAATAATTATAATTAGCTTGATGATGTAAGATAATTGTTAACTTTAGAAACAAAAGGTTTCCTATTGTAAATCCCCATAATGTCTTTAGTTACACAAATAAAATGTTGATAAAGGAACATTTAGGTCTAGCTCTAAATATGTTTATTTTAGTAGGTTTACGACGCTTTATCAACATTTTAGGTTATCTAGCGTCTGAATGACATGGAGGTGATAATGCCGGTGAAATGAGTCCGGGGTCCAACACCGAAAGTTAGCCAGCATTTACTCATATTGGGTTGAGGGAAAACCCCGGAAAAAAGTCAACCAGGTAACTTGCCCCGACCGGGAATCGAACCCGGGCCACCTGGTTTCGGGGGTAGACACGCTAACCGTTACTCCACAGGTGTGGAAATCTCTAAATATTTATCTGTGGTAACAGATGGGTAATTATGAGGGATTTGTTCTATTTTAGAATTTGGTAATGTTGAAAATAAAAATAATTTAAAAAATCTGCGTTGTGGTCTTGTAGAATAGGCTATACAATATTCTGCATTTACATGATGTAGATTTACACATTGTTAATTTTGTTTTCAACTCTTTCAGCATTAAATTTTGGTAAAAAATGTCTTCATTCCTTTATGTAAGTCTTAAAAAGTAAGCCCATGTCTTGCAGTGACAGCGCCAGAACTTTAAAATTGGGGTGGGGCAATGCGGTGGGCACACCAAAAAAGTAGGGGGGACAATGTAAGTGAAAAAAATGCATATTACAGTCTATAAATAAATACTTATTCGCACGAAAACATAACAGATGCAATCATGTTGTACTATTTGCATTAAAAGATTTTGGACATTGCACCCCTTTATGCCCAGGCACGCTTAGGGTTTGTGATCAGGAAGAAAACAGACAACAGACAAATCAATCTCTTTATTGTATTAGCCTATACGCCACATAAAACCCCAGAATATCAAATTGTACTTCGATTAGCGGACTTAGAATTTTTCTTCTACCATAGAATTTTATTCCAAGGAGTGTCATGGTGAACTAAGCTTTTCCTCTTTTTCGTATTAAAGAACCTCCCCAAAATATTATAAAAAATATTCTATAGAACCTATAACACCTAAATCGACAATAAACTCCTATAAATGCCTAAAAACTTTGTTTGTGTCTGAAAAGCGCCTTTTTAGTATTTTGCGTATATTTAAAATAAAAATACCGATACTAAAAATGCAAAAATGCCCAAAACTACAAAAAAAAAAAAAAAAAGCTATTAAAAACTCTTACAGACAGCCATTGGTTTGGGAAGTTCGTTCCATGATAGTCTAAGAAGGAGAGGAAAGAATGTTTTACCTAATTTCCTGGAACCAAAGTTCATTTGGTAAAGACTATCCTAGCTTCAAAGGGTTGGAAAATTGTTCAGGTTAGACAAGAGCTTACAAATTATTTTTCGCGTCAGTGCACCTCTGTTATGCGAAATGAAACTGATCTATCAGCAATCAGTCTCTTTCAATGATAGAATTTGAGTCTTCAGCAGCATTCATTGTCAGTTACCAGTTCTTTGTACAGTAGTAGAAAAAAAAAACCGGACCGACCTTTGTAGCTGATTTCATAACCTTGTTCACTCCAGAGCACGATAGACTGGTAACTAAGACTTTCGTGGTTCGAATCCTGTCTGGGAAGGAAACTTTTTTTTTTGTTCCTTATTCAAATTTATTCCCAATACTTTTCGATTGCTGGTAAAATTCATGTTCTGGGAGTAATAAGTTAATTAAGTAGTAAAATATCGCTGCAATCGAAAAGTATTGGGAATAATTTGAATAAGGAACAAAAAAATAGTTTCCTCCCCAGGCAGGATTCGCACCACAACAGTCTTTTTATACCAGTCTATCGTGCTCTGGAGTGAACAAGGCTCTGAAGTCAACTACAAGGGTTGGTCCTGTTTTTTTTTTTGCCACTACTGAACATAAATTCCACCTGAAATGGAATATTTACTTAAATTAAAATCACTGATTGTTAATTTTGTATAAACTCCTGTAAGTCCTAAATTGGGTTTTTATAAAGTCCTAACTTTCTCTTTTATAGTACCTAAAAATCCGTTTCCTAGTTATAACTGTGCAAAATTTGGTAAATTGGTGTGTAAATCTGTATAGAGGACATAATTTATTATTATTATTATTATTATTATTATTATTATTATTACTTACTTACTTACTTACTGGCTTTTAAGGAACCCGGAGGTTCATTGCCGCCCTCACATAAGCCCGCTATTGGTCCCTATCCCGAGCAAGATTAATCCATTCTCTATCATCATATCCCACCTCCCTCAAATCCATTTTAATATTATCTTCCCATCTATGTTTCGGCCTCCCTAAAGGTCTTTTTCCATCCAGCCTCCCAACTAACACTCTATATGCATTTCTGGATTCGCCCACACGCGCTACATGCCCTGCCCATCTCAAACGTCTGGATTTAATATTCCTAATTATGAAGAATATAATGCGTGCAGTTCTGTGTTGTGTATTTTTATTTTATTGGGTTATTTTACGACGCTGTATCAACATCTAGGTTATTTAGCGTCTGAATGAAATGAAGGTGATAATGCCGGTGAAATGAGTCCGGAGTCCAGCACCGAAAGTTACCCAGCATTTGCTCGTATTGGGTTGAGGGAAAACCACGGAAAAAACCTCAACCAGGTAACTTGCCCCGACCGGGATTCGAATCCGGGCCACCTGATTTCGCGGCTAGACGCGCTCACCGTTACTCCACAGGTGTGGACTGTGTTGTGTAACTTTCTCCATTCCCCTGTAACTTCATTCCTCTTAGCTGAAAATATTTTCCTAAGCACCTTATTCTCAAACACTCTTAACCTCTGTTCTTCTCTCAAAGTGAGAGTCCAAGTTTCACAACCATAAAGAACAACTGGTAATATAACTGTTTTATAAATTCTAACTTTCAGATTTTTTGACAGCAGACTGGATGATAAAAGCTTTTCAACTGAATAATAACAGGCATTTCCAATATTTATTCTGTTATTATTATTATTATTATTATTATTATTATTATTATTATTATTATTATTATTATTATTATTATCATTATTATTCCTTGGGTTCTACTGATGAAAGTGGAAGAACTTCAATTATGAATAAATTTAATATGAGAAGGAGTTGAGAGCCACAGGTTGGTTTCCGCAGGAGTGCGCCGTCGCGTGGGACCCCACACAGTCGCGTGGCTAGTCGGCCACTCCAGCAGCCGCCATGGACAGCGGCATCTCCCCGAGCCGTTTGATGTGGGGACGGACCACCGTGGCACACTCTCTTTTGTTTGCTCTGCACGACTTGGGAGGTAGTGGGTCGCCGCAATACCCGCCGGCATAGGTAGGTACTTCCGCAGGTACGAGACGCGTGGATCCAACGTCACTCCGTCTTAAGAAATTATAAGACTGGAGAGATTGCACGTTATGTACCCACTTGAAGCTAACACCTATTCAGCTGATGTGGGACGCAATATAGTAAATTAAGGCCTTTCTCGCTAAATTTCGATGTCCTAATTGTCGATTTAATTTTAATTTGGAATTTGTCCTCCGACTGAAAGAGTTCCTGGTAGGCCTACTACAAGGGAGGGGGCCAAATATTTAATATTTAGGGGTTTTCAAAAGTAAGAGATAATTTTAATTGCTCATATTTTCAACACCAAAAGTGGGGGTTGTGTAAAGAGCTGAGGGGATCGCGAGATGATTTACAAAATAAAAAAAAAGCACTTTATTAACATAATACAGTAAAACCTCGTTAATTCGGACCAATAGGGGGATAAATTGACCGGTTTAACGAAAGTCCGGATTAACTGAAATTATCTAAAATAATAGACTACAAAGTGCATCAAAACTCCATTTATACGAACAACTCCACACCTGTGGAGTAACAGTCAGCGCGTCTGGCCGCGAAACCAGGTGGCCCGGGTTCGAATCCCGGTCGGGGCAAGTTACATGGTTGAGGTTCTTTCCGGGGTTTTCCCTCAACCCAATACGAGCAAATGCTGGGTAACTTTCGGTGCTGGACCCCGGACTCATTTCACCGGCATTATCATCTTCATTTCATTCAGACGCTAAATAACCTATATGTTGATACAGCGTCGTAAAGTAACCCAATAAAATAAAAAAAATATAGGAACAAAACACGTTTATTATGGTGCATTTAAATTGTTGATTTCTAGCCACATTTAAAAACCTTGCATTCTCATTTTGCCTCTTACTTATATTTTCAACCTTTGTTTGTGTAATCTATACTAATAATAATCTGTAGCCGAAATTTTTCTGGTAATTTTCGATTTTCCAAAAATAATTGGTCCTAAGATATATAATTAACCACCCTGAAACCGAAAATCGCTTTTTTGAAATTTTTGTTTGTATGTCTGTCTGTTTGTCTGGACGTTTGTTACCTTTTCACGCAATAATGGCTGAACCTAATTATAATAAAACTGGAATATAAATTAAGTTCGCTGTAACTTAGATTTTAGGCTATATGACATTCAAAATACGTTATTTAAAAGGGGGGTTATAAGGGGACCTGAATTAAATAAATCGAAATATCTAGCTTATTATTGATTTTTGTGAAATATGTTACATAAAAAAAGTTTATTTAAAAATGATTTCCGATAAGTTTTATTCTTTGAAAAATTTTGATAGGACTGATATTTAATGAGATAAATGAGTTTTAAAATTAAAATACAATGCCATCTAAGGTGGTGTAATGGAATGAAAACAAATGACTACTATAAGGGGCCGGTACAACAACAATCGAAAGCTATGAAACATAGCCTACAGAGAATGTTTCTGTGTTTGTATGAAGTAATATCGAAAGCTAAATTAACCGATTTGTATAATTAATTATTATTTCACCATTGGAAAGTGTAGTTTCTCTAGATGGACATAATGCTATAATGTTATTGCAGTAACTTCTGAGTGCTCTCTGGAACAAAATGATCGCATTTTAATTATTTAAATACAATTTACATATTAAACGATTTATCCTTCTATCAAACACGAATGTTCCTTGGATCAAACGTCCTATTTTATTATGTAATTACTTTATATTTATTTCTAACAGATGCAGCGGAGCGCACGGGTACGGCTAGTCGATAATGATATTTGTTAGTACAGTTTAATTAGATATATTTTAATGCAAACTTGATGGATTTTCTATATTTTTAATACTATAAGTGTAATATTATAATTATTGCAATTCCATAGTTCTAACGTATAAAACTAAGTCTTAAAACAAGGTTCTTTTTTTTTTTTCCAAACTCATCGTTTTTTTGTCTGTCCGGAATAAGGGAAGTCCAGCTTATCAGAGTTCGGATTAACGAGGATTTACTGCATATTCATTTCTTTTTCTAGTAAAAACTTCCTTTGTCATTGCTATCCTCATTTTGACTTCCTGGTAGCAGCTCATGTTACTGCTTAAAGTCCAACCCAAACATTTGAAGCTGCCACTTGTTTTACTGTCTCTTTTCGTATTCGCATGTTTACCTTATTTATTTTTCTTCTTATAACCAAGGTCTTCGTCTTGTTTGCATTTATCTTCATTCCATACTGCTCACAGCTGTCATTTAGCTCGAGTAGCATATCCTTTAGTATCATTTCCTCTTCTGCTAACAACGTCATATCATAAGCAAATCTTATACACTTTATTCTTTCTCCTCCTACTTTTACCCCTCCCATGTTCTGAAAACAGTTCTTCACTAAATCCGTAAATCCAATGTCTTACTTACTTACGGCTCAGAATGAAGACCTTACTAATGCAGGTCATGCGAATTCTTATCGACGTTTTATCCTCATGTGGGTGTCTGAAGCAGTTCAGGCGTAAAATGTGTTTTCACACCTACGGAAATGCATATGTATTGCTTCAACATTTAAAACATCTCAGTCCATGAGCGAAGCAATTTGAATTATTATCTTGCTGGAAATAGGTTGTCCGCTGCGGTTTGGTGTTAAGACACGTGGCTCGTAATTCTGCTCGTCTAATATCACCATTGCTCAACAAAATACTGCGCGGGATGTGAATGCTGGGAAATTACACGGTGACGTGTGTGCAGCTATAAGTATAGTGGAAAAGAAAGTAGATCATTTTATAGATTGGAACCGAAGATTTCATAGCTCATTCATAAAGCGTTTTAAAATAAACACGTAAGCGGTACATTCTTAACTAAGGCCCCGTGTTCTGTCACCGACTCAGTGGAAACATGTTGGCTGTGTATAGAGTATAGCGCAACAGCACGCTGCAGAGTTAGTACATTCAGTTCTGATTAATACTAGTGCTTGTGCAACAAATGCTGCAAATTTAGTTAATTATAAGTTCAAATAAAATTTTTCATATTTATTTTCCAGAAAGATTACCAGACATTTTGAAATGTACAGTATTTGCTTCCATAATGATGAACTTGTAACATTTAAAGCAACATAATAACTCAATAATCCTGTCAAAAATATCTCTTTTAAAAAGCTTCCTCTTTAATGTTTTTTATGCTAAATGCTTTTTCTTGAACACATCTATCTTCAGTTCTTTGAGTTCTCCCTACAACAAAATGATATGCTTGGCAGCGATCTCAGATTTAATCGATTAAACCAAAGGAATACCAAATTAATTTTGATAAGATGCAGCTAAAATAGAAAGCATGCCTCAATTTACTAATGCCTCTTCCATATTACTGCACTACATCCTAGAAAAATTAGAGAATCACACATATAAGTGTCTACACCCCCCAGTCATTAAATATATCAAAATGACCCACATTACTTCAGTAATAACTGTAAAAATATTTCATTTTTAATAGCAATATTGTTATGTTACGTGGATACGTTTTGTAGTTTTCAGTAACTCTATATAGGCTATACTATAGCCGTTACTCTGTAAATTATAGATATTAAGAACTAATTTAAGATATTCTCTACGCCTACTTATATAACCCCAAAAGGGTTCACTTTCATATCATCGATATATCAATAGCATTAATGTATAACATTAGTGATAAATATATAACGGCATAAACTGTGATAATATTCAAATTTTAATGTAATAATGTCATCAAACCTTCTTAAGTTTTGTACTTTCTAAAATCCAATACACAGCTGCACTCAGAAAATTGCGGACCAGAGAATCAGACCTGTAAATTATTTTTAGTAAGTCTTGTGAAGTTCTAAAAAAATTACACAAATGAAGAACGACAGAGAATTTGAGCTCTAAATATTCAGCAATCCTGCAGGTCATGGCCTTCGTGTGATATTGTTTATTGTAGTGTGTGTGTTTTGTTTTATTCTGAAAAGCCAATAGTTCTCAAAACTGACGGCAGATGGATTTTGGAAAATAGGAAAATTATGTAGGAAAATTGACATTACACTGAAAACTACTATTTTTCTGAAAAACTTTGGTTTCTAAGCTTCAAAATGAGGGGCCATTTATTAAAATCCGTTCAACCGTTTCCCCGTAATTTCCATTACCAGTTCAATTTATATATATAGAATATAGTAAAGGATGAGAGCATCGCTAGTCGTCGAGTTGCGGGGAATGAATGAATGAATGAATGAATGAATGAATGAATGAATGAATGAATGAATGAATGAATGAATGAATGAATGAATGAATGAATGAATGAATGAATGAATGAATATTCATCAACTACAAACGGGTTTCCATCCGGTGGCAGTTACAGAAAAAATAACGATATAGGCCTATATAGACAAGACATATTAACATAAAAACTAAAGAAATACAGAGTAGAAATAGAAACAAAACAATTCAAAGACATCAAATCAGAGAACGAACAGGAAAATATCGTCGTTGTTCCTGCAATAACTCCTATGTGCAAAATGTACAATTTTTCAGTAAGAAGAAACATATATTTTCAGAAGACGACCTCCAAAGGTCAATATATAATTTGCAGCAAGTAGCAGCCACATACAATATGGAAATTTCAACAGATAAAACTAAAATTATGGCATTCTGTGGGAAATACCCAATACAAAGTAAAATTTGTCCCGATAATAAAATATTAGAGAGATATAATAGTTTCCCATATTTAGGTCAGGCCTATAATCTTTCCATTTTTGAAGAATTGGACATATCACAGAAAATTAATAAATACACAAGAGCTATGGGCATTATAAATAGTGTGATGAAACCATCCTTGGTTCAGAAACACACCCGCATACGGCTCTACAACACATTGGCACGACCGATGCTCAGCTATGGCAGCGAAGCATTGACACAGGAAAGCAGATAAAAGCAGAATAACTGCTTGTGAGATGCGATTCATGCGAAGAAGAGCGGGCTATAGACTACTGAATGGGATCTTAAAATAAATTGTGAAATTTTAAAGGAACTAAAAACTCAACCAGTTTTAGATTACATTGTTCAATATCAGTCTAATTGGAAACATCATTTGGAAAGAATGAGTAATAGTAGACTCCCAAAGGCAATTTATAATTATGTACCACATGGCCAAAGATCTGTGGGTCGTCCTGCTAAGAGATGGCGTGAAAATTTTATGTGAGACCGTAACAGGACTTGTGGCCTAACACTTGTCAGGTAGAAGAAGAAGAAGAAGAAGAAGAAGAAGAAGAAGAAGAAGAAAAATATATATTTATTCATCCTCTGATAGCCGTAAATTGGAGATTGTGAATTCTTACATTTTCGAAAGAAAGAAATATAATTACATATAGGAGATTTTATTATTATTGGATGTATCACTATTTAAGTCATTTCATAAGGCAAAAATCTGAAAATCGATAAATATGTCACATAGGAGTTATTGCAGGAACAACGACGATATATAACTAAGAGCCTACAAAGAGATATGTTATAGCCTGCTACTACAATACACTCGGAAAGTCCATAAAACAGAGAGGTTTTGAAATTGAACGAGTATCAGCTGGTTGTTTATGCGGATGATATGAATATGTTGGGGGAAAATCCACAAACTATTAGGGAAAACACGGGAATTTTACTTCAAGCCAGTAAGGAGATAGGTTTGGAAGTAAATCCCGAAAAGACAAAGTATAAAGATTATGTCTCGTGACCATAACATAGTACGAAATGGAAATATAAAAATTGGAAATTTATCCTTTGGAAAGATGGAAAAACTAAAATATCTTGGAGCAACAATAACAAATATAAATGACACTCGGGAGGAAATTACACACAGAATAAATATGGGAAATGTCTGTTATTATTCGGTTGAGAAGCTTTTCTCATCCCGTCTGCTTTCAAAAAGACTAAAAGCTAGAATTTATAAAACAGTTATATTACCGGTTGTTCTGTATTGTTGTGAAACTTGGACCCTCACTTTGAGAGAGGAACAGTAATTAAGAGTGTTCGAGAATAAGGTGCTTAGGAAAATATTTGAGGCTAAGAGGGATGAAGTTACAGGAGAATGGAGAAAATTACACAATGCAGAACTGCACGCATTGTATTATTCACCTAACATAATTAGGAACATTAAATTCAAAAATGGGCTGGGCATGTAGCACGTATGGGTGAATACAGAAATGCATATAGACTTTTAGTTGCAAGACCAGAGGGAAAAAAGTCCTTTGGGGAGGCCGAGATGTAGATGGGAGGATAATATTAAAATGAATTTGAGGGATATGGGATATGATGTAGGGACTAAATTAATTTTGCTCAGGTTAGGGACCGATGGCGGACGGCAATGAACCTCCGCGTACCTTAAAAGCCATTTGTAAGAAATACTATAATACACTTTTCACTACTAACATTTTCAATATTTGTTGTACATTCTCTAATCACTACACATTAACTACAATCTTCACTCGGGCACTAAAAGTTACTGAAATGACTCTAGCTTATTGCAAACACAATTACGCATTACTCATTCTCTATAACTCACTTTCACTGTAAATCTAACTCATTACTCAGCCACTATAACCCATTGAATGGGCTCTATAGCTCACTGCACTTTTACTACACACTCACTATAACTCACTTCACTGAATTAAACAACTACGCACTACTCATTCACTATAACTCACTCACGTTCACTCTAAATCTAACTCGTTACTCGGCCACTATAATCCATTGAATTGGCTGTATAGCTCACTGCACTTTTACTACACACTCACTATAACTCACTTCACTGAATTAAACAACTACGCACTACTCATTCACTATAACTCACTCACGTTCACTGTAAATCTAACTCGTTACTCGGCCACTATAATCCATTGAATTGGCTCTATAGCTCACTGCACTTTTACTACACACTCACTATAACTCACTTCACTGAATTAAACAACTACGCACTACTCATTCACTATAACTCACTCACGTTCACTGTAAATCTAACTCGTTACTCGGCCACTATAATCCATTGAATTGGCTCTATAGCTCACTGTACTTTTACTACACACTCACTATAACTCACTTCACTGAATTAAACAACTACGCACTACTCATTCACTATAACTCACTCACGTTCACTGTAAATCTAACTCGTTACTCGGCCACTATAATCCATTGAATTGGCTCTATAGCTCACTGCACTTTTACTACACACTCACTATAACTCACTACACTTACTACACAACTACGCACTACTCATTCACTATAACTCACTCACGTTCACTGTAAATCTAACTCGTTACTCGGCCACTATAATCCATTGAATTGGCTCTATAGCTCACTGCACTTTTACTACACACTCACTATAACTCACTACACTTACTACACAACTACGCACTACTCATTCACTATAACTCACTCACGTTCACTGTAAATCTAACTCGTTACTCGGCCACTATAATCCATTGAATTGGCTCTATAGCTCACTGCACTTTTACTACACACTCACTATAACTCACTTCACTGAATTAAACAACTACGCACTACTCATTCACTATAACTCACTCACGTTCACTGTAAATCTAACTCGTTACTCGGCCACTATAATCCATTGAATTGGCTCTATAGCTCACTGCACTTTTACTACACACTCACTATAACTCACTACACTTACTACACAACTACGCACTACTCATTCACTATAACTCACTCACGTTCACTGTAAATCTAACTCGTTACTCGGCCACTATAATCCATTGAATTGGCTCTATAGCTCACTGCACTTTTACTACACACTCACTATAACTCACTACACTTACTACACAACTACGCACTACTCATTCACTATAACTCACTCACGTTCACTGTAAATCTAACTCGTTACTCGGCCACTATAATCCATTGAATTGGCTCTATAGCTCACTGCACTTTTACTACACACTCACTATAACTCACTTCACTGAATTAAACAACTACGCACTACTCATTCACTATAACTCACTCACGTTCACTGTAAATCTAACTCGTTACTCGGCCACTATAATCCATTGAATTGGCTCTATAGCTCACTGCACTTTTACTACACACTCACTATAACTCACTTCACTGAATTAAACAACTACGCACTACTCATTCACTATAACTCACTCACGTTCACTGTAAATCTAACTCGTTACTCGGCCACTATAATCCATTGAATTGGCTCTATAGCTCACTGTACTTTTACTACACACTCACTATAACTCACTTCACTGAATTAAACAACTACGCACTACTCATTCACTATAACTCACTCACGTTCACTGTAAATCTAACTCGTTACTCGGCCACTATAATCCATTGAATTGGCTCTATAGCTCACTGCACTTTTACTACACACTCACTATAACTCACTACACTTACTACACAACTACGCACTACTCATTCACTATAACTCACTCACGTTCACTGTAAATCTAACTCGTTACTCGGTCACTATAATCCATTGAATTGGCTCTATAGCTCACTGCACTTTTACTACACACTCACTATAACTCACTACACTTACTACACAACTACGCACTACTCATTCACTATAACTCACTCACGTTCACTGTAAATCTAACTCGTTACTCGGTCACTATAATCCATTGAATTGGCTCTATAGCTCACTGCACTTTTACTACACACTCACTATAACTCACTACACTTACTACACAACTACGCACTACTCATTCACTATAACTCACTCACGTTCACTGTAAATCTAACTCGTTACTCGGCCACTATAATCCATTGAATTGGCTCTATAGCTCACTGCACTTTTACTACACACTCACTATAACTCACTACACTTACTACACAACTACGCACTACTCATTCACTATAACTCACTCACGTTCACTGTAAATCTAACTCGTTACTCGGCCACTATAATCCATTGAATTGGCTCTATAGCTCACTGCACTTTTACTACACACTCACTATAACTCACTTCACTGAATTAAACAACTACGCACTACTCATTCACTATAACTCACTCACGTTCACTGTAAATCTAACTCGTTACTCGGCCACTATAATCCATTGAATTGGCTCTATAGCTCACTGTACTTTTACTACACACTCACTATAACTCACTTCACTGAATTAAACAACTACGCACTACTCATTCACTATAACTCACTCACGTTCACTGTAAATCTAACTCGTTACTCGGCCACTATAATCCATTGAATTGGCTCTATAGCTCACTGCACTTTTACTACACACTCACTATAACTCACTACACTTACTACACAACTACGCACTACTCATTCACTATAACTCACTCACGTTCACTGTAAATCTAACTCGTTACTCGGCCACTATAATCCATTGAATTGGCTCTATAGCTCACTGCACTTTTACTACACACTCACTATAACTCACTTCACTGAATTAAACAACTACGCACTACTCATTCACTATAACTCACTCACGTTCACTGTAAATCTAACTCGTTACTCGGCCACTATAATCCATTGAATTGGCTGTATAGCTCACTGCACTTTTACTACACACTCACTATAACTCACTACACTTACTACACAACTACGCACTACTCATTCACTATAACTAACTCACGTTCACTGTAAATCTAACTCGTTACTTGGCCACTATAAGCCATTGAATTGGCTCTATAGCTCACTGCACTTTTACTACACACTCCATATAACTAACTACACTTACACAACTACGCACTACTCATTCACTATAACTCACTCACGTTCACTGTAAATCTAACTCATTACTCGGCCACTATAATCCATTGAATTGGCTCTATAGCTCACTGCACTTTTACTACACACTCACTATAACTCACTGCACTTACACAACTACGCACTGCTCATTCACTATAACTCACTCGCTTTCAATGTAAACCTAACTCTTAATCGGCCACTATAGCTCACTGTATTGGTTCTATAGCTCACTGCACTTTCATTACAACACACTACACACTCGCTATAAGTCACTATACTTTCTCTATTGCGCTCTGCGCACTCACTATAACTAAAATCCAACAGGTACCGAAGATGTTATACTGCCGTCTGTTAGTGAAATCCTTAAACTTATTTTTAAAAACATTTGAGAAGTTCGGAATAATAACAGCAGATCCCAACCGATGTTCATTTTGATAAAAATGACATTTTAATATGTTTGTTTCTAAAGCTTTACAATTTTTAACATCAAGACTTCATTTTTTCAAGATTTGTTAAATATGGTGCTTAAAGTTTACCTGCCTGTGTGTTTAGTAGTTCCTCTGTTTTTCTGGTGTTCAGTTAAACAGAGTGTATGGAAATATAAAAAATTGAATAATGATTTTTCTTTATTTACGATAAATCTATGTTTGACTGAATCGAAAACTTTCATTTTTATCAAGTAAATCCAAAGAGCAACAATATGAAAACTTTTATTTTGTCCAGTAAGAGAGTTAGTGAACGCCATCATATTGACTACAACGCCATGAACTTGTAGTGGACGCAAACAAAAGCCCACACAGTTGGGATATGCCATTTATTCACTGAGAAAGCTTTCTTTGCCACTAAGGACTAATTTTCAACGTGAAATATGAGAGCTTTGGCATATCCCAATTAACATGATACTTCACCGTATACACAGATATCTATCTCAGAATTCGAGGTCGGTTGGAATCTGCCGTTATTATTCTGAGCACCTTAATTCTGATTGATTATTGATAAATCCTTTAATAAGTCTGAAAGAAGAGCTTTCCAATCCCTGATAGTGCGGCTGAGGAAAGAAAACTTTCCAATGTCTTCGTGAGAGTGATGTAATTCTCGCGCCAATTATTATGATTGCCCGTTTTCATAGAAAGAAAGAGAGATTTTAAATGAGTGATGTTTACTCTATGGTTCATATTTCTTCCACATTCATCAAGTTTGTAATGAAGAACAATGAATTGTAAATAATGTACATTTTCATACATATATCAGTAGGCTCTATTTGTTTTTACATTGTCCTCTATCCCGGCTTTGCTATTAAGGTGAATTCTAGATAATACAGCGCTGAGCATATAAAACTTTTTAGTAGTATAATTAATTCACGAGACCCGTTTTATTCAAGAATTTACTTGTAATGATCTCTCAATTTTACCATATTACGTTCTCTAAATAAGTATGGAAAAATAATTTACGTAGAAGTTAGAAAATAAATTTCTGTTATTGCAATATAAATTATCATTTACTTAAGGCAAAACATCATTCTACACACGTTCTTAAACAGATTCTCATGTTGTATTTCGTACGTTTAGAGTTCAGCAAAACAAACACAGTAGATTTATCTTCTTCCGTTCTTGGATTTCTTGTGCGCTCTTCTTATTAAAGCTTAATGATGGAGCATAATCGGAGGCCCTGAGGTCTCCACAACCTTGACCATAAAATGATTCTCAGAGGCTGGTATAAATCTCACAGTTTTTCGTCGCGGCGCCATTATAACTGGGTTCCATCTGCTATAAGAGGCACAATAGCATCTTGAGATATGTAAAAAGTAATGGCAAGTTTGTTGCGAGACAGCTGAACTCGGGGCTGCTGCTAGCAATCATTCAATTCGAGATCTCTCGAGATGACACTCTGCTTTATTACAGCCTGCTGCTGCCACAAAACAACCTGCAGCAAGTCCGATCTTTATAACTCGAGCGATTCGCTTATTTTCTTCTTGATGAATATTTCATGCTCAGGCAGATATTAATTATCTCCGTATATCAAAAGTTTGTAACTTGTAGCAATCGTTTTTAGCCATTTTTTTTATTTCAAGCCGCAAGTAAAACTGAGTATGAATTTATTACGTATAGGTGATGCTTTACGTAAGATTGTAAACAAGGGTGAATGAATAATTTGGGATCATCAGCCATGTATTCAGATTTACAGACTATCCAACGTTGCGCAACTGTGTAAGTACTGTATTACTATTTAAAATCATCCACACCTCCACACACTCTTACCTAGCATCTCGTTTTGTTTACCTTTCACTACCTCGAACCCGGAACATGTACCTTCTCTCTATTCCTCAGCACAAAACATCCTTCTACTCATCATCTTTCAGCATATCGATTCCACGCCTCTGGAATTCTCTCCCTGACCTTGTCAGAGACAATATCAAAATTCAAATTTAAATTAAAGACTCATATTCTAGTTCATGGAATTGCTTGTTGAACACCTGTCAGGTTGAGCAACTTCGGCTTAACCCATGACATATAATAAATATTGTAACTATGCTATTGTAAAGTTGACAATTAATATGTAATGCATTTATCATTATTATTATTATTATTATTATTATTATTATTATTATTATTATTATTATTACTGTTATTATTATTATTATTATTATTATTATTATTATTATTATTTATCACTATCATAATTTCTATCTCTGTTTTTCATTCTTTTTTTTCTTGTATTAGCTCGATGAGAGCTCTATAGTCTTCTTTTGACCCTGTTGACCCTCTATAGGGCTTTAATTTAATTTGTATTATTTTCATCAGTGTTCATATATTTTTTTGTATTTATATGTGCTATCTGGTAGGATGGAAGAGAAGGCCTTATGGCCTTAATCCTGTCAGATTAAATAAATAAATAAATAAATAAATAAATAAATAAATAAATAAATAAATAAATAAATAAATATGTAAGGCACCATGCCTGAATTAAAGCGTTTTTGTTTTATTTTTTTAAATCATCTCGTGACTCCCTTTAGCTCTTTACACGACTCCCAGGGGGCCGCGAACCATACTTTTGGAACCACTGCTTTAGAGAATCTGTATGCGGTAAAGTTTACAAAACTCTATGGATTACGCCGATATAATCACAATATATTTAAGTGTAACAGATTGTTTCTTATACATCAAACCAAGTCGCCCAATAATAATTACAAGTTTCAATACGAACAAGAAAATTACAGTACAATTTTTATCTCAAAATATCTTATATCGTCCTAAACGCCAGCTATTTCTATTAATAATTTTACTATATACAAAAAGATGAGAATTTGATCTTGTTTATGAGAAAATGTAGACAGCAACAAATCATTTACATAAACGCACCTTTGGGGTCGAGAGAACTTGGGTGGGAGGCCTAGGGCCCGAACACAGAACCTTCCATCATAGTAGCAGTGGTGCTGATTGAGATGTAGCCCCGAAGTTATAAAAATGTTCGACATGCAATAATAATATGCAAAACTCCAAACAGCAGCTTGCAGGAGAGCGCAGAGATGCCAAACATGTAGGCTGAAGAATATTCAGAAGAGACTGCGAGATGGTCCTACTCTGAGACAAGTTCAACAATAAATGAACATGTTTCTTGAATGTGGCATACAAAATTAATTAAAACGTAGACTTATTCTTTTAGAGTCGAACCTCATGAATTAGTTACAAAATGGAAACTATAAGTTATAACACAGTTTTCTTCCAAACCAATTTTAAAATTAAGAGCACCTAATGTCGCCATACGTAGGCTACATTATCAACATGAAAACAGGAGTACGCCAACAATTGAAAAATCAAAGACAATCAAGATGGCGTATTTCATTGAAGAACATGTGCCAACAATTGAAAAATCTAATATAATAAAATTGTCATAAGTTATTCCATTGAAGAACGTGTGCCAATAATTGAAAAATCAAATACAATAAAGATGGAGTATTCTATAGAAGAACGTGTGCCAACAACTGAAAAATAGAAGACAAAAAGGCGTACTCTATTGAAGAACGTATGCCAACAATTGAAAAATTAAATACAATAAAGATGGAGTGTTCCATCGAAGAACGTGTGCCAACTCAAAAATAGAAGACAAAGAGGCGTATTCCAGTGAAGAACGTGTGCCAACAATTGAAAACTCAAAGACAATAAAGATGGCACATTCCATTGAAAAACGTGTGCCAACAATTGAAAAATAGAAGACAAAGAGGCATATTCCAATGAAGAACCTGTACCAGCAATTGCAAAATAGAAGACAATAAAGATGGTTCATCCCATTGAAGAACGTGTGCCAACAATTGAAAAATCAAAGACAATAAATATGGCATATTCCATTGAAGAACGTGTGCTAACAATTGAAAAATTAAATACAATAAAGATGGCATATTCCATCGAAGAACGTGTGCAAACAATTATAAAATCAAATACAATAAAGATGGCGTATTCCATCGAAGAACGTGTGCCAACAATTGAAAATCCAAAGACAATAAATATGGCATATTCCATTAAAGAACGTGTGCCAGAAATTGAGAAATCAAATACAATAAAGATGACGTATACCACTGAAGAACGTGTGCCAACAAGTGAAAAATAAAATACAATACAGATGGTGTAGATACTGCATGGAAGAACGTATGCTAACAATTAAAACATGAAAAACAATAAAGATGGCGTATTCCTTAGAGAAACACCTGAGAAAAATTTTCCTACTAAATTTAACGCCAATTATTCGAGGAAAGAGTGGAAAGATGGTGCCCTATATCTGATTTATGGATTATCGGGCCAATTTTTTTCCGGCATACGGTTGATACAAATGCATACAAGATGATATTCAAAGAGTTTTTTGTAGCAACTTGATGACGTGATACTAAAGCAAGGCTATTTACAGCAAGGATGAGGTATGGTCCTACCATACCTACCGAAAAATCAATGAAAAATATTTATATATATTTTGCCAACCGAATCATATCTGCTGGTCTGTGGCCACCACGTTAGCCAGATCTTACCAGCTCCGATTTCTTCTTGTGAGGCTATCTAAAAAACTCAAACCCTGGAATAGCTGAAGGACAACGTTTATAGAGAAATCAGGAACACTGATGGTGTGATATTAGTACACGTGAAAGGAAACATGAAATGTGAATAGCGGAGAATGGCGGTCACTTCCGGTTCATGAAGTGATGTGCACGTGTTTCACATAAACCAAGGTAAGTCTCCTGAGAATTGTATCATTTTCCCCTTCATTTGTGAACTTTAGGCAAGACAGTGTGTTCTTTTTCATAAAAATCACTCTGTATAAGAACATGTAGCCTACTCATATTATAATATTCATGAAATATTGATGTTCAACTCCATAAAATAGATTTGGAAAGGTACTTTCATATTTAGAAATGTGTATTTACTTTATGAAGAATAACCGATGTCAAATTGGAATTTACAAACACACAGTAGACAGCATCTAGTACTATATTACAAGAAATTCTTCGATTATGAGATTTTCTGTAGATTTTCATGTAAAAAAATGATTATCTGAAGAGAAGTAACGGCAGAACACTTGTGTTGTAGACTTGCGGCACTTACAAAAGATTGTCACGAACGTGACACATACTTTCTCATATCTATTACACTGCTCGCAACTTGAAGATAGTGTCTTACATGATTCTGACATTCCTCATCGTTCTTAAAATAGTTACTTGTAGAATGCGTTGGATAACGTGGATGATACTATGTTTTTATATTCATTTACAAATGTAGGCTTGCCAGAAAAACATGCTGTTTAACATTTCCCCATCAAAAAATCTGGTGACCGTAGAGAACACGACTAAGGTTCACCTCGCCCAATCCAGTGCACACCGAAAGTGTTATTTAATTTCTCACGAAATTTGATAGCATAATTTACTGTGAACCCATCTAGCTGAAACAACATTTTCATACCTTTATTCAGTGATATATCATATAGAATTCCATTACAATACTATCCAATAATATTGAGCTTCGATAGAACCTAAAACTTCTTTCCCTCTGCTCTGAGTTTCGTAAGAGTCAACAAACTTCCCCTTTGCTGAGAGTTTGAGTAGAATCTACAAACTTGTCCTCTGCTGAGAGTTTGGGTAGCATCTAAAATCTGAGAGATTGGATAGAATCTACAAACTTCCCTTCGCTCTGAGTTTGGGTGGGATCTACAAATTTCGTCTCTACTTTGAGTTTGGGTAGAATCTACAAACTTCCTTTCTGCTCTGAGTTTGAGTAGAATCTACACACTTTCCTTCTGCTCTGAGTTTGGTGGAATCTACAAACTTCCCTTCTGCTCTGAGTTTGGGTGGAATCTACAAATTTCGTCTCTGTTTTGAGTTTGGGTAGAATCTACAAACTTCCTTTCTGCTCTGAGTTTGAGTAGAATCTACACACTTTCCTTCTGCTCTGAGTTTGGTAGAATCGACAAACTTCCCTTCTGCTCTGAGTTTGGGTGGGATCTACAAATTTCGTCTCTGTTTTGAGTTTGGGTAGAATCTACAAACTTCCTTTCTGCTCTGAGTTTGAGTAGAATCTACACACTTTCCTTCTGCTCTGAGTTTGGTGGAATCTACAAACTTCCCTTCTGCTCTGAGTTTGGGTGGAATCTACAAATTTCGTCTCTGTTTTGAGTTTGGGTAGAATCTACAAACTTCCTTTCTGCTCTGAGTTTGAGTAGAATCTACACACTTTCCTTCTGCTCTGAGTTTGGTAGAATCGACAAACTTCCCTTCTGCTCTGAGTTTGGGTGGGATCTACAAATTTCGTCTCTGTTTTGAGTTTGGGTAGAATCTACAAACTTCCTTTCTGCTCTGAGTTTGAGTAGAATCTACACACTTTCCTTCTGCTCTGAGTTTGGTAGAATCGACAAACTTCCCTTCTGCTCTGATTTTGGGTAGGATCTACAAATTTCGTCTCTGCTGTGAGTTTGGGTAGAATCTACAAACTTCTCTTCTGCTCTGATTTCGGGTAGGATCTACAAACTTCGTCTCTGTTGTGAGTTTGGGTAGAATCTACAAACGTCCTTTCTGGTGTGAGTTTAGGTACAATCTACAGATTCCCCCTCTGTTGTGAGTTTAGGTATAATCTATATTTTCTTTGCTGTTAAAAGCTTCCTCTCTGCTGTGAGTTTAGGTATAATCTACAAACCTCGTCTCTTGCTGTGAGTTGGGTAGAATCTAAAAAAACTTCCTCTCTGCTGTAAATTTAGATATAATCTACAAAATTCCTCACTGCTGTGAGTTGGGTAGAATTTACAAACTTCCTCTCTGCTGTGAGTTTAGGTATAATCTACAGCCTTCGTCTCTTGCTGTGAGTTGGGTAGAATTTACAAACTTCCTCTCTGCTGTGAGTTTAGGTATAATCTACAAACTTCGTCTCTTGCTGTGAGTTTGGGTAGAATCTACAAACTTCCTTTCTGCTCTGAGTTTGAGTAGAATCTACACACTTTCCTTCTGCTCTGAGTTTGGTAGAATCGACAAACTTCCCTTCTGCTCTGAGTTTGGGTAGGATCTACAAATTTCGCCTCTGCTGTGACTTGGGTAGAATCTACAAACTTCCCTTCTGCTGTGAGTTTGGATAGAAGCAACAAATTTCGTCTCTGCTGTGAGTTTCGGTAGAATCTACAAACTTCCTCTTTGCTGAGAGTTTGAGTAGAATCTACAAACTTCCCTTCTGCTCTGAGTTTGGTAGAATCTAAACTTCCCTTCTGCTCTGAGTTTGGGTAGGATCTACAAATTTCGCCTCTGCTGTGAGTTTGGGTAGAATCTACAAACTTCCCTTCTGCTGTGAGTTTGGATAGGAGCAACAAATTTCGTTCTGCTCTGAGTTTGGGTAGAATCTACATATTTCATCTCTGCTCTGGGTTTGGGTAGAATACAAACGTATACATAGGCCTACTTCCCTTCTGCTCTGAGATTGAGTAGAATCTACAAATTTCGTCTCTGCTGTGAGTTTGGGTAGAATCTACAAACTTCTCTTCTGCTCTGATTTCGGGTAGGATCTACAAATTTCGTCTCTGTTGTGAGTTTGGGTAGAATCTACAAACGTCCTTTCTGGTGTGAGTTTAGGTACAATCTACAGATTCCCCCTCTGTTGTGAGTTTAGGTGTAATCTATATTTTCTTTCCGGTTAAAAGCTTCCTCTCTGCTGTGAGTTTAGGTATAATCTACAAACCTCGTCTCTTGCTGTGAGTTGGGTAGAATCTAAAAAACTTCCTCTCTGCTGTAAATTTAGATATAATCTACAAAATTTCTCACTGTTGTGATTTTAGATATAATCTACAAACTTCGTCTCTTGCTGTGAGTTGGGTAGAATTTACAAACTTCCTCTCTGCTGTGTGTTTAGGTATAATCTACAGCCTTCGTCTCTTGCTGTGAGTTGGATAGAATTTACAAACTTCCTCTCTGCTGTGAGTTTAGGTATAATCTACAAACTTCGTCTCTTGCTGTGAGTTGGGTAGAATTTACAAATTTTCTCTCTGCTGTGAGTTTAGGTATAATCTACAAACTTCGTCTCTTGCTGTGAGTTGGGTAGAATTTACAAACTTCCTCTCTGCTGTGAGTTTAGGTATAATCTACAAACTTCGTCTGTTGCTGTGAGTTGGGTAGAATTTACAAACTTCCTCTCTGCTGTGAGTTTAGGTATAATCTACAAACTTCGTCTCCTGCTGTGAGTTGGGTAGAATCTAAAAAACTTCCTCTCTGCTGAAAATTTAGGTATAATATACAAACTTCCTCACTGTTGTGATTTTAGGTATAATCTACAAACTTCGTCTCTTGGTGTGAGTTGGGTAGAATCTAAAAAACTTCCTCTCTGCTGAAAATTTAGGTATAATATACAAACTTCCTCACTGTTGTGATTTTAGGTATAATCTACAAACTTCGTCTCTTGCTGTGAGTTGGGTAGAATCTAAAAAACTTCCTCTCTGCTGAAAATTTAGGTATAATATACAAATTTCCTCACTGTTGTGATTTTAGGTATAATCTACAAACTTCGTCTCTTGCTGTGAGTTGGGTAGAATTTACAAACTTTCTCTCTGCTGTGGGTTCGGACAGAATCTACAAATTTCCCTTTTGCTTTCACTTTGGACAGAAACTACAAATTTCTCCTCTGCTCTGACTTTGGGCAGAATCTACGAACTTCCACTCTGCCATGTTTTTGGGTGTAATCTAAAAACTTCCTATCTGCTCTGAGTTTACATAGAATCTACAAACTTCGTCTCTGCTGTGAGCTTGTCGTCCCTGACGATGATGATGTTGATGATTGTGATTTCCGGCCTCGGATACTAAGTTAGGTTCCCACTTGGTGCAGAGAAAGTGCATCGACGTAAGAGGAGTAAAAAGTAATGGAATCACAAACGAAATTATCGCAGCAGCGTAATAAAAACCGGGATGAGATAATGACGTGCTGCGGTCACTCGCGTGAGCCCGCACCTGCGGGCGGCCGCGCTCAATGGTCCGTTAATGTTCCGTGATCCGTGACGTGGGCCCGCGGCGCCTGCACGGGCCAGTCCTGCCGGCCGGCGCGCGGCGCGTGGCTCCATGCGCGCAAGTCCCTGCATATCGAGCTCCATATAAAACTATTCAATTACTTTCGCTGAGAACTTTGTACTGTCCAAATTGTGTTTGCTTGAAGATTTCCAACAGTCTCAGCTCCTATAAAATTCAAAAGCAAATACAGAATACGAAGAAAAAAAAAATGGGCGTTTTCATATTCAACTAGTGGCGTCAACTTAAATGGGCCCGAGCATACCTATTATTATTATTATTATTATTATTATTATTATTATTATTATTATTATTATTATCATTACTACTACTACTACTTACTTACTTACTTACTTACAAATGATTTTTAGAGAATCCGGAGGTTCAATGCCGCCCTCACATAAGTACGCCAACGGTAAGAGTAAAGGCTCATTCACAATGAAAATTAAACATAACGTAAGCGTTAACTTAACGTTACAGTAAAATCAAGAAGTCATACCATCATTCACGATGGGAACATAAACGTAACAGCAAACATACTTGGTAACCATGGAAACATAACAACGACGCCATTTCCTCATATTCTGTCGTATACATCAGCACTCCACGATTGTGTTCTGTTTGCAAATCACGTAAGCATAAGCATGAAAGTTTGGAGTTTGCAAACTTTCATGTTAACGTCTTACGGTAATGTTTATGCCAATGCTTATGTAAATCATTGTGAATGATCCCATTTGGTAGCCTGGGCGCAAACTTCTGTGTTTATGTTACGGTTATGTTTAATTTTCATTGTAAATGGGCCTTAAGATTAATCCAGTCCCTATCATCATATCCCACATCCCTCAAATTAATTTTAATATTATACTCCCATCTACGTCTCGGCCTGCAAAAGGTTTTTCCCCTCAGGTCTTCCAACTAACACTCTACAGGATGTAAGGGGTGTAAGTGCAATTATTTTAACTGTGATTGTTCATGTCATAAGGAAGAAAAAATGTCCTCACAGTTTTTTTTTCTAGTTGCAATATTTAACTAATTATAACTAATTAATCACCTAAGCATAAGCATGAAAGTCTGGAGTTTGCAAACTTTCATGTTAACGTCTTACGGTAATGTTTATGTCAATGCTTATGTGAATCATTGTGAATGATCCCATTTGGTAGCCTGGGCGCAAACTTCTGTGTTTATGTTACGGTTATGTTTAATTTTCATTGTAAATGGGCCTTAAGATTAATCCAGTCCCTACCATCATATCCCACATTCCTCAAATCCATTTTAATATTATACTCCCATCTACGTTTCGGCCTGCAAAAGGTTTTTCCCCTCAGGTTTTCCTACTAACACTCTACAGGATATAAGGAGTAGAAATATAAGTGCCATTATTTTAACTGATGATTGTTCATGTCATAAGGAAGAATAAATGTTCTCACAATTTTTTTCTAATTGCAATATTTAACTAATTATTAAAGTTTACAATATTAGGCGTTTGACAACGTTGCTGGATGGGGAGGAGGGAGTTTACAAATACACAGTACAGCTCAAGCGGATAGAGACATACCGGTACAAAACAGATGCTTTGTTCTAATGCAGGGGCGGACCGTTGTTTAGGCCTACATAAAACGAACAGCAAATACAAACTTCCAATCTCATTAATAGAACTTTATTGTAATTTTCCATGTTATTTAAAATATTGGCAACATTAGTCGATTTTTTATTGTCCGTCTAAGAAATAAACAGTAGGCCTAATGATTTACTGCACAAAATCATACGAAATTTTTTTTAAATGCAGCATTTTAATATCTCCCGCTTCCATAAAGCAGTCCCATTTTTAAGAAATTCCTGTTTGTGTGATTTTCGAAACGAGGTAAGAGACTCCTAGTTTGTAATAATCGTTGAGAAACCGCTACAAAAGTTCGCCGATTAGGTAACCTTCATTGCGGAAAACATTGACGGACATCTTTTTGTCTCACTTGAATTACGACGACTCTCTCCATAAATTAATAACATATGATATTCCTAAACTGTGAATGACATTGTAAGTTGTTTATCGAATACCTGGTACCGAACTGTCATCCGCTCGGCAGTAGAGCTATGGACGGTGAGCTTGAACTCAGCTGACATGTACGTACGTCTGTGCAGAGTACTGCTTGCTGAACACGTTGCCACGTCTCTCACTCCAGAATATTAACAAATTTAGGCATGCAAGTTTTTTTTTAATTTCATGAATATGTAACAGAACACACAAATATCTATTTAAACTAATATTAACTCTTTGCTAGATATACTTACTGATGTAATTGTTTTCGTAATTTTATTAACGATAGGCCTATAAGCAATATAACGCGAATAAAATAAGAGAAGAAATATTTTTTTTCTGGGAAAACTATCAAGTTTTGACCCTATGTTGTACGGACAATTTTTGACCCTGTAGACCGTCCCCGACGACTGTGAAAAGGACGGCACTTATACTCCTTACACTCTGTATATGCATTTCTTGATTCACCTATACGTACTATAAGTCCTGCCCATCTCAAACGTCTGGATTTAATGTTAGGTAAAGAACCGACTAGTTACACATGTTGGCGATGTATAGAATGGAGAAGGAAAGGAACTAGCCATCCTACCCCATTGCTTCCTGGCTTAGTTGCCTCATGAGTTGCCTAGTTCGTATCACTTGTGAGGTTCAGACCTGTCTTCGGACAGTTAAACTAAATAATAAGAATACTATGAGTACAGTTCTGCGTTGTGTAATTTTCTCCATTTTTCTGTAGGCCTAATTTCATCCCTCTTAGCTACAAATATTTTCCTAAGTATAAATTGCTTATTGAAATTGATAAAAAAAAATAATAAATAAGGACCCATTGTTGGTGTGCACTTTATTCGTCTCTCCTACCTTTCCGCTTGTCAGGTACCGCATAAGGATAGTGCTGAAAAGTTGGAATTAGATGTTTGTGACGAATTTTTAGGGACAGTTGCAATCGGAGAAACATATTTGCAAAACGCTGTGCTACGTAATGGAGCGTCCGTGTTATATTATATATTTTTATTTTAGAAAGAACTTAAAAAATGTTTACATAATTAAACGTTAGTCTATGTTTCATTATTAAAACTGGGTAATTATGCATACCAGCTACACACAAGATATTGCGGAGATTTTTTTGTATATACTGTAGTTAACAGCATGAAGGAGTTCAACCAATACACTCACAACCTACCGTATACACTTCAATTTAAGGGGGTTAGATACAGCTTACAGCAGTAAAATTTTGGAAATATTCAACATGTTTTTCCTCCATTACTGTATCTTGTACAATAATGACAACTTTTTTCCGAATCATTTTTTTCAACCAAATTTTGAGAGAATGTTTGCTATGTAAAGGACTAACAAAATTCAAATTTTGAACTCCCAAATGTTTTTGGCTTTTGATTTCTGACATTCAAATTTTCGGATTTCATATTATATATCTGTTCATAGTGGTTTAGTTGGATCGCCGTTCCGAAAAATAAATATTAATGCATGTCAGAAACATGAGGATGTTAAACTTGACACCCAATGCGAGTCCATTAGGTAACACTGAACAACAAGAATTTTGCTCCGACTTAAAACAATGTGTCCCTTATGGTTTGATGTGCGCTGAATCCGAAAATGCATCTCTTTTCTTCGTATTACGTAAGCTTTTAAGATATACTATGATTTCACTTTTCGATAAGCGCTCTCCCAGGAAACATCTGGCGCGGGTTCGGGGTATAAACCAAAACAAAAGCTAATGCATTTTATGAGTTTATGAATTATTTCCGGTTTCTTATGGTTGCTAGCATGTTCTTTTGTACTTCTAATAAATAAACAGATATTGGTCCCTTCTAGTAAGTAAATTTCATAACAGTTCAAAGTGAGGAATGAACAACCAAGGGTGTGGTTTTCGATATTTAAAGGAAAAGTTTACCAGTTTGAGTGAAGCCAAATTAAAAGAGGGCATTTTCATCGGTCCACAAATTCACAAAGTTATGGCTGACCCTTTCTTTGAGAAAAAACTTGCCGTTACAGAAAAAAAATGGTATGTCGCACTTTCAAAGGCGTTTGCTCAAATTTCCTTGGAAATTCTAGGGCAGAGAACTATATGGAACTTGTTGTGTAAGCCACGTTAAGTGCATATGACAAAATGAAGTGTAATACGTTTCTCAATATACACTTTTTACATTCTCATTTGGATTTCTTTCCTCCTAACTTTGGAGCGGTAAGGGACGAGCATGGGGAAAGATTTCATCAAGAAATGTCTGAAGTGGAAAGGCGATAAAAAGGAAGATTATCATCCAGTATGCTTGCAGACTATTGTTGGTTCCTTGTAAAATACAGTCCCGGTTCTAGTTACTATAAAGAGGTCATCCAGAAATTTATTTTAAATGTATGTTCAAATTCCGAGATTTTCTCATTACATGCATGAAATATTTTTATTATTGTGTTTTAAACTATGTAACATAATTTTTGTATCCAGTACACATTTTTCAAGTATTATGAGGAATTTTGAATCTCTAGTGTGTTGTAATTTTATCAGTAGCAGTGAAAAATTAAATATCAACAAGTTTTGTCATAAAAATTCAATCCATTTTCCCCGGAAAATGGTACGTGATGGGGCAATTTGGATTTTAAATTCAGATTTAGGGTACACATATTAGTGATATTCACCTATTTCTATTTCGGAGCAGGACAAAAAGTAAAAATTTGTTGTAGGTAAAGTGAGTTTCTGTAAATATTTTTTCCAACTAAATCACTGTCTGTCCATTCATCCATCCATCCACATAACCATACAATCTCCTGGTGACCTTCTCTGTCTTATCATATCCTTCCCAGTTCCATCCCATTACACTTTACCCTCCTAAACTACTGAACCACCTATACCTAAATTCATCCATGAATGACATTGAAAACATTCTCGTTTTGTTTCTGGTGTCTATATTGGATTGATGCAGGCATCGAGCATCGCAACATGGATGACAGGAACAAAGCAAACCGATGCGCATTACCTCCGAGCAAGGCAAGTTCCGCCGTATTTTTTTGTCACCTTGCACGCAGAGAAGATTAAGTAATCAAGTCGCGGTGATACCCAGATTACTGTAATTAACTCGGTCACTGTCGATGTTAGAAATTGGTGTCGGTGCGCCTTAATACTAGTGTCGAAAATTAAGTTACACAGAAGGTTTAGCTTTAAGGTGGTAGGTGACATTTTATAGGTTCTACATCCTAACATGGGTACGCAGTTCACCCTCAGTGGAAAGTCATTCATTCATTCATTCATTCATTCATTCATTCATTCATTCATTCATTCATTCATTCATTCATTCATTCATTCATTCATTCATTCATTCAGAGTTCTGCCCACGGGCAGGTATTTCATTGCGAACTCAGCTTCCTCCAATCTTTCCTATTTTCTGCCTTCCTCTTCGTTTCCTCAAACGACAAGCTATATAAATACTCCAGATTAAGTAGGCTACTATGAATCTTAATTCAACAAATTTCTTATATTTTTCTGAAGTACTTAAATAGAACTAAAATAGAAAAGAAAGAAGAACAAATTAATTACGTGTACCAGTATTACTGTATGGATGTCAATCGTGGACTCTCACGACCTGCCAACAAAGGTCATTAGACTCTTGCCAGAGGAAAATGGACAGGAAGATTCTAGGAGTAACCTGGAGGGACGGCATCTCCAACAGAGAACTGCGAAGGATAGAGTGTCGCGCAGCGTGCCCGGGAGATGAAGTGGATGTGGGCGGTCACGTGGCGCGGCTACAACAAGAAAGATGGGCTCATTAGCAACTATGTGGGACAACTACGAAGGGAAGAGGGCACGAGGCAGACCGAGAAAGAGATGAGCAGACCCACTTACACAGGAAGCGGGGGTACATTGTAAAATTAATTAATTAATTTATTTATTTATTCATTTATTTATTTATTTATTTATTTATTTATTTATTTATTTATTTATTTATTTATTTATTTATTCACTTTATTCTTTCCTGGGGGTAAAAGGCGGTCAGAGCATGGTGCCGACCACACCACCTCATTCTAGTGCCGAGGTCATGGAAAGCATGGGGCTCTACCTCCATGCCCCCCAAGTGTCTTCATGGCATGTTATGGGGTTACCTTTACCTTTTACATTTTACCTTTACCTTATTAATTTACTTATTTACTTGATTCCGACCTCAATCATCTTGCTTTTTCGGGTGTGACCCAGTTACATTGTATTTATACAATAAATTGTGATATGTAGGCTATTTTACTATGAGATTGGCAATCAATTTCGAATTTTGAAGAATGTTCATATACGAGTATTACAATAATATTGTAAAATATTTGTTATTGTATTTAATTTTTGCTTGCAATAAAATCTTTTTAAATCTTGTAAAATTTATTTATTTATTTATTTATTTATTTATTTATTTGTTTGTTTCTTTGTTTATTTATTTAATAGAATTACTACGTACAATTTACCTTGCCTTATTTCAGTTTGTAACCCAATACGGAATATTAGGATGGGGTAGTAGGCCTACTTATAAAACTAACCTCACTACTAGCCTGATATCGCACTCGGAGAAATTTCTCTTGCGAATGCTGAATAGACGTTTATATTCTAAGATGGAAGGAGAGTTGGAGGAAGAGCAGTTTGGCTTCAGGAAGGGAAAAGGTACGAAAGATTGCAATTCGACTGCTACGTACAATCGGCGAAAGAGACCTCGAGAAGAATAAAGAAGTGTATCTTATAGACCTAGTATTTGTGGATCTAGAAAAGGCATTTGACAGAAAGGATTGGAATAAACTAATGGCTATTCAGTAAACTTTATACGAAACGAGTCAAAGTCTAATGCAAAAATCACAAATCACTCTTTCACTGCATACTCCTACACAGTGGCCCATACCAAACAAGTGAAGAGTTCTGGACTCTAGCATTCATCCAGTAGATACTTACATCTCTTGTAGTATGTGTCACAGAACTGACATTACTATTAGAAACTCATTTAATTTTGTAATAAACTAATAAATTACAGGAGTATGCTAATATTTAATCCTGTCAAATATTGTGTTTCACTCTTTTAATTGCTGAATGACAATAAAAATACTTTTGAAGATGTAGTCAGGGACACAACACAAAACTGACATTTCCACATTTAGAGCTGCTGCTCAGGCTAATATAGTTTAATTACAACTGTCAAAATAATAATTAAGTTACAACATTATAGTTGTCATTGCTTTAGTAGATAAAATGCGATAATTTCCAGTCAGTTGCGCAGTAAATGTCAAGGACATGTTTTGGCCAATTTCGTGGTTTCTAGCCATGTAACATGGTTATAAAACAAAATATACTGCAGTGTTAAATAAATTCAATGTTGTATTTTATTACTTTAATTTGAGTGTAGACATTTGATACAACCATTGGGATTTTCTTATTAATTATCTTATTTCTTCAATTATTACAACTTCATGATTTTCAAAATGCTCTAATTTTTTAACCAGTGTAATAAATTTCATCACACTTCTTCTCAACTTTCAATAAGAAAATAAAATTGTCAGCAAACAGAATCTAACAAGATGGTGGGAATTTTAAACATAATAGTATATATAGGCTATGTCTTTATTGAATATTAATAAGTCTCAAGATTTCTTCTCCTTTTTCCGATGCAATTACGCAATCTGCCTGTTCTGATTTATTCTTTCCAAGGAATTTCCATTATTCCCTTAGGTATCCTAACGACATGTTGTTTCCAATATTTTTGTATTGCAGCTTATATTCCATCATTTTCTTAGGTATTCTAACGACTTGTTGTTTCCATTACTTTTGTATTGCAGCTTGTATTCCATTATTTTCTTAGGTATTCTAACGACATGTTGTTTCCATTATTTTTGTATTGCAGCTTGTATTCCATTATTTTCTTAGGTATTCTAACGACATGTTGTTCCCATTATTTTTGTATTGCAACTAGTATTCCATTATTTTTCTTAGGTACAGGTATTCTAACGACATGTTGTTTCCATTATGATTGTATTGCAACTTGTACTCCATTATTTTCTTAGGTAGACTATTATAACAACATGTTGTTTCAATTATTTTTGTATTGTAATTTATATTCCATTATTTTCTTAGGTATTCTACAAACATGTAGTTTCCATTATTTTTGTATTGCAACTTATATTCCATTATTTTCTTAGGTATTCTAACATGTTGTTTCCATTATGATTGCATTGCAACTTGTACTCCATTATTCTCTTAGGTATTATAACAACATGTTTCAATTATTTTTGTATTGCAATTTATATTTCATTATTTTCTTAGGTAGACTATTATAACAACATGTTGTTTCAATTAATTTTGTATTGTAATTTATATTCCATTATTTTCTTAGGTATTCTACAAACATGTAGTTTCCATTATTTTTGTATTGCAACTTATATTCCATTATTTTCTTAGGTATTCTACAAACATGTAGTTTCCATTATTTTTGTATTGCAACTTATATTCCATTATTTTCTTAGGTATTCTAACATGTTGTTTCCATTATGATTGCATTGCAACTTGTACTCCATTATTTTCTTAGGTATTATAACAACATGTTTCAATTATTTTTGTATTGCAATTTATATTTCATTATTTTCTTAGGTATTCTAAAAACATGTTGTTTCCATTATTTTTGTATTGCAACTTGCATTCATTATTTTCTTACGTACCGATATTCTAACGACATGTTGTTTTCATTATTTTTGTATTGCAACTTGTATTCCATTATTTTCTTAGGTATTGTAACATCTTGTTTCAATTATTTTTGTATTGCAACTTGTATTTGATTATTTTCTTAGGTAGAATCGGTATTCTAACGACATTTGTTTCCATTATTATTGTATTGAAACTTGTATTCCATTATTTTCTTAGGTACCGGTATTCTAACGATATGTTTTCATTATTTTTGTATTACACTACTTTCTCTACACCCATTGGTGCACCCCAGTTCTGCAGTTACATGTTCATTTTTATCCGATATTTTCTTGAACAACCTTTGACTGATCTAAGAAATCTAACTTTCATGTCTCTATTTGTATCAGATCTTTTTTCCTTGGTGCCCAACTTTCGGGTCCATAGGTTAATTTTATTTATGTCATTAATTTATACAATTTTATTTCTGTTTATTTCTTGTTTTTTGCCTTCAGTGTTCTTATTTTGTCGTATATTCTCTGGTAAGTGTTGATTCTGTCTGATACTGCCTTTGTCTTCTTCAACAGTTACGTTGCAGCTCAAATGTTTCAAATGTTCTACTTTTCTCGTGGGTTTCTTTCATGCTCACTGTATTGAAAAAAAATTGGCTAAGGCTTCTTTTCTTTTTTGTATTAATTAAAGTTTCCAAAGTTATGGAAAATTCTGAATTACTTTAGACTTTTTTAGAACCACTAAACCTCCAATTAGAGGCAGTTTGCGAGAATAATAAACTTCTTCATTTGTAAGAGAATTGTGATTTATTTATACACTCCAGTGTGTCCGAGCTTTAAAAAAATTAAGTTTCACTTTGCAATTTTAAAAATACGCTCCTCAATGACCTGGAAGGAAGAGGCAGTGGCTGTAATTACATATTTCACGCTACACTTGGCCTGACTAACCACCGTTAAAAATGCTGTGTCCTTCTTTAATTATTCCGCTGCACATCAGCCTTAAAAGAAGGCACAGGAAGTTGCTTTGCCCCGAAACCACCGTGTGCTTCTCCTGTCTGTTATTTTCTTACTCACGGGTATTACTTCGACACCCCGTCCGACCTCTTTTGTCCATATTATTAAAACGGGGCCCACACACGTTGCCTCTTCGTGCAGTACTATCATCACAGCGTTCTAAGGGCTCCGTTCCTCGCCTCATGTGAGATTTGTTACAAGTTTTCTCCAAAGCGCGACCACCGTGCTTGCAGCCACGGTCTGTTTGTACAGCTTCCAGGACTTGTTATTAGCGGAAATGTATGTAATGAAGGAAGTTAAAATTGAATTTAAATAACGTATAATATTCGCAGCAAAATTATAATTTATGTGGCATTCTGAAGCGCTTCTTTTTTGTCAATTAACTATCGTACTGAGTTTATCTCTAGTTCCACCTATGCTGGTCATTTTCATACTTTCGAAACTTTCTCAGAAAGGTAACTCATTGCAGGTGCAATTCGAGCATTTTACATGCATTTCACGTAATGTATATATATATATATATATATATATATATATATATATATATATATATATGTATAAATAATTTATAACTCAGATATTAACATAATTTAATGTCATTACGTACTATACTTACCTACCTACCTTATAATAATATATTGCAGCCCAGATGTTTGACAAAATACTTTTTACTACGGGTTTGACATATGCCAAAGTTTCCTATATTGATTTAAATGCATTTCGAAGTATTTAGAAGTGTTAGGTCTAATTTTTACTTTGTCTCTTATGTTATTATAAGATTTTTTTTGTCTAGTGAACTGTCTGAAAACAGGTCTGAACCTCATAAGTAATACCAACAAGCCACTACTTATGACGCAACTAAGTCAGGAGATAATAGGTAGGGTGGCTAGTTCCTTTCCCTCTCCATTGCATACATCGCCGATTAGCTAATCAGATTTCAGACGTATACAAACAATTTGTCTTCCTTATTTTAAGATAAGTGCCTATTCTTTCCATTTTTGTCCTAAAAATAAATTTAAAATTTATTCACGTATATATTCACTTATTTATTTATTTTATTTATTTATTTATTTAATTATTTATTTATTTACTTATTTATTTATTGACTTGTGTATTTATTTAGTTACATATTTACTGACTTGTTTATTCATTTATTTACTTGCTTATTTATTCACTTGTTTATTTATTTGCTTATTTACTTATTTATGTATTGTTTATTTCTTTATTTGTTTGTTTATTTATTTATTTATTGACTTGTGTATTTATTTAGTTACATATTTACTGACTTGTTTATTTATTTATTTATTTATTTACTTGCTTATTTATTCACTTGTTTATTTATTTATTTACTTATTTATTTATTTATTTATCTTTTATTTATCTATTATTTATTTATTCATTCATTCATTCATTCATTCATTCATTCATTCATTCATTCATTCATTCATTCATTCATTCATTCATTCATTCATTTATTTATTGTCCACACCTGTGGAGTAACGGTCAGCGCGTCTGGCTGTGAAACCTGGTGGCCCGGGTTCGAATCCCGGTCGGGGCAAGTTACCTGGTTGAGGTTTTTTCTGGGGTTTTCCCTCAATCCAATTCGAGCAAATGCTGGGTAACTTTCGGTGCTGGACCCCGGACTCATTTCACCGGCATTATCACCTTCATATCATTCAGACGCTAAATAACCTAGATGTTGATACAGCGTCGTAAAATAACCCAATAAAAAAATAATTTATTTATTTATTGGCATTCCGATTTGATCGCAACGACGATCTGTGTTCATCAGATTCAAATGTAACAGGATTGCCAACATCTAATTACTGACCAACTGAATAAATGTAGCTAATTTGACTACTTTGTCTCCCACTGGAAATGTTAATATGCTATACAAAAATACTATTTTATAGTTCAATAATATTATCAATGTTACAAAATTAAAAAAAAAATTCTATAAAAATGAGTATTCATAATATTTGTTTAAAATTGTCAGATTGGCGATACTTACAACCAGTTTCTTCCCATCATTCCCATTAGAGTACCGCTAGCATATTCCGTCCACAAAGCGGCAAACTGAGGTAATAGAGTTATGTATCCCGACCCCAGTGGTCGAACTACGAGCCCCAGTGGTCCAAAAGCCTAGGGTTCTAATAATTATTACTAGGCCTATTATTACAATTGTAATACACAGGTAAAAATCAGTCTGGTTCGACATGGTTCACGATGTAACCAGTCATGGCCTATACTTCAAGAATTATCACTAAGAAAATAACTCATGATTTCAAGTCATCCCTCTTATCGCCTCACGAGGATACAAGTCACAGTTCAAACTTGCTGGACTCATGTAGGATGACACAACGTCAAAATCCCCTCTTCTGTCAGACATGTAAGTTTGACACCAGAATTGACACGTGACCCCAGCCTGGGAGAATTCAATCAAATTGAGTTCTTCCAGCAACTCGGTCTCTTTCGTTTAGCTGTCGTCGAATTGACAATAACTAACCAGCGGGCTTCATGTCTCAAGTCTCGGATTCAAACCCTGACCAATTACTTAGCTGACATGTAGATCAGTCTAAGAGGATTGTACATATTAAGTAACTGGCTGTTCAGTAACATCAAATTGGCTTCTCATTTCAATTGAATCTAGTTGTCAGCGCGAAATTGAACCTAAGGAACCGTTAGCTTCAAGAATTCGCCAACTTCAAGGCATGTTAAGCTGCAAACTTAACTGTTATCGGAGAATATACCTTCCTTCATAAGAGATAAATCCCCCTAGCAATGACTCCCTCTTACTTACTTACAAATGGCTTTTAAAGAACCCGGAGGTACAGTTTCCCTGGAAAAGGATGAGACGATTGAATATTCCTAAGTCTCAGATGTAAGACACTGCGCATGATCGGAAACCAGAGCACCGATACACAAGATAACGAATATTGAGTTACTTAAATTCAGGCTATTTGGTTTGTTACTAGCATCGTTCCGAAATTCAATTAAAGAACTGCAAAAATATGATAATATTAAGTAAATAAAAGATAAATATATACATAAATCGTGTAGTTAAATCGACAATGGACCTTCATGACTAGATCGACACTCCTCACAGAAAGGAAAGCTTTCATGTCGTTTCCATAGCTCAGACGGTAAGACTTCTGCGTGTTGTGTACAAGAGTGCGAGTTCGATTCTTAGTCTACACAACATTTTTTTTTTGTCTAAATAACGTTGAAATAGCTAAGTCACGTTGAAATATAGTTTTACAAAGTCCTGAGATTAAGTGTTAATGATCGCAAACAATACAAAATTACAAGTTATAATATTATAAACGTTAATCTAATGAATGCATTTATACACACACATGTACACAATGTAAATGCATATATATTAAAAACTAACAATTAAAATGAAATTAAAAAAATATATATAATAATAGACAAACTTTTACAAAGGTTTAGAGTCCTTAGGCTATGTCATTTGTTGAGTAATTATTACAATAATTTATTAATAGCTTTCCCATATGTGTAAGAAATGCACTCGCAAAAAACAATTTTTGTTAAAAGTATGGCTTTGGATTATTTCATTCTCACCCCTGCAGTTAATTTTAACTATTTTATCTACGTGTTTGCATTCAATTTTATTCATGTTATGATTGAATGTATAAGCACTGTTGCAGTTATTGACTAATTACATATATTAATAATAATTATTAAATACATCTGTTAAGTAACCAATTGCAGTATCTTTTGCAAAATCTTGAATGTTTAAGTTGTCAATAATATTTCTGTACTATATACTATAATACGTTAAAAGAATTTGCAATAGATTTGGGATCCTCTACTTTATAATCATTGGTTTTAATGAAAAATATTTTCTTTCTTAGGATATCTACAAGTTTAAATTTAATAATATTACGAATAGGTTTAATTGCATTGTCTGAATTTTGTACTTTTCTACTCAAATATATTCTATTTCCCTCTTTCATAATTTTTGATAAATTACACTGTACTTCTTGCAGTATTTAAGAACATGAAGATCGTTACATTGCAACTCATTACATATAGATTCTTCTTTTTAATACATGAGATTTTGAAGTCCCTGCGTTATCTAACTTACATGTTTTAACTTTTGAATTTTTTCACAACATTGAGTGGAGAACATCCACTGAAGTGATTATGAAATTAAGTGAAAAATTCAATATATTTACTCTTAATATCAGTAGTACCAGTATCATATATGTTTTTCCAAGATTCATTTTGTAGACATAAATGTAAATAATCACTAGATACAGCAATTACGATCCTTCTTAGTTTTTAAATTAATATTTTGAAATTGTTCAGTGACATTGGAAACACTTAGGATTTGTTTATCATGGTCAGACAAGCCATTGATTATAGATTCTGTCGAATAGGAATTCAGTCTAATTCTGTGTACAAAACGTTTATCAATGGCTGTGTTACTTCAGCTTGAATGCTATGGGAAAATGACCCTACGAATAAGGTTTCCAGTTTCAAGGAGTGAATTTAATTTACTTTTACGGAAAAGTTCCGAGAGATAATCTATGTTTATGTCACTACAGGTCACAAATTCCATATGAGATTTCTAAAGTCTTTTCTTTACAAATTCAATGTTGGCTATAAATATTAATAAATAATGTAAGAAATATGAATGATTGAAGTTATAAGTCTGATTTACGTTATAAAAAGCAAGAAGTTACATTCCTCGGCAAGATTCGAACTTTCGATGTTTGGTTTTGTCGTCCAACGCACAACCACGGACCTAATCAATGCTTATGTTAATAACACACAATTTAGCTGTAGCAATGTGGTGTCATAACTTGGGGTTTGTTTATTTAATGTAATTAGATTTAATTTGATTAGTTTCGCAACAATTGGACTTCCTGTTATATCCTGTTATTTAGATATTTAATTTAGGGTTGATTTATTCACTCTTACTATGCAAGATGCCTCTTATTTCAATAATTCTATATCATGTTAAATAGTCATTGTCTACACTAAAGTATTATCGTCATCCCTCATTTCTCATCGTAATGGCGAACCGACGTGACATGAGACAGCGAGTAATAGCTCTAGTTGAGGCTGGATATGGGGCTAGATCTGCTGGCCGTTTGGTCGGTGTTCCTGGAAGTACAGCCGCGAGATGGGTTCTTCGTTACCAAAATTTTGGGGAGGTCGAAAATCGCCCTATTCCTGGGCGTCCGCGGATTTCTTCATTGGAAGAGGATGCCCTTTTATTCGAGACAGTTCGACAGGACCCCTTTCTGACTGCTAACGAAATAAGAGCAGCATCTAACTTTCCCGGCTCTTCACAGACTGTGATCAGCAGGTTGAGGAACCGCGGTATTAGGAGCCGGAGGGCTGCGCAAATGGAAATATTGGGGGAAGCACAAGCTGTCGACCGTCTTGCCTTCGCTACCAATCGAGTGGATTTCGATTGGAGAAATGTAATTTTCTCCGACGAAACAACCATCTCGAGTGATTACGAAGGTCCTGTCCGTGTCTATCGTGAGGATGGTCTCCGACATGATCAGCGCTATGTGCACCGACGTGAAAGATCGGGGCGCTTTAGCATATCGTGTTGGGGGTGGATGTCTTACGATGGACCTGGCGTTATAGAACGCATCGATGGCCGGTTTAATGCGGAAACTTACGAGCACATTCTGGAAAATATATTCCTTCCCTCCGCCCGAGAACGTTTTCCCGAAGGAACATTGCTGTTCCAGCAGGATAACCATCCCGTGCACTATGCTGCAAGCATTCAAAGATGGTTTCAAAGGAGACCCGAGATCGAAATCATTAATTGGCCTCCGAAGTCACCTGATTTGAATGTCATCGAAAATTTATGGGCGGAATTGAAAAAGAGAAGGATAGCCACCTATGCCCACCGACGCCCTCGAAATCGAGACGAATTGTGGGATCAAGTTGTTGACACCTGGGAAGATCTCGCCGGGGATCAGAACTTATTCCACAATCTCGTGACATCCATGTCGGATCGACTTAGAGCTGTAATAGAAGCTGATGGCATGTGGACAAGATTTTAAGTTAACAGGTCTCTTTTTGTTTCTTATGATTTTTGTTTGAGGAAGAATACTTTTAACTTCCAAGTAAGATTTATTTTTTTTTGACGAGGTTCAGCCCACTTGTAAGACCCAGAAATTGGGCATAAATTATTTTTCTATATTTTTCAACAAATTAGACAGTCGAGGAACTCTGAACAAATTAATTACACCTCAATAAAAAAAAGTTTTACCTGGGATCGAACACGAGACGTTTCGGTTATACAATGGAACCAGCACGCTACTATATGAGCTACCGAGACAAGACAGTGATAGCAGCAGTCCAGAATGTAGATCCCTTAGCAGGCATTTGCCATTCGGTACAGAGAAGCAATGATATTTTGGGACTCGAGCTATGTTGTGAAATCCTGGCCTTAAATGGCAGTCTTCTTCGTGATCCTTATTCTGGTCCTTGTCCTTGTTGTGGTCCTTGTAACAATTCTTGTACTATCTGCCATATTATGTATCCCTACGTCGATATCGAGTGAACCGCGCTGTAGAACTTTAACTTCCGACGACCAAGAATCGTCTCATTGTTTTTCAGGGTAACTGTACATTGCCGCCCTCACATAAATCTGCCATATGTTCCTATCCTGAGCAAGATTAATCCGTCTCTATCATCATATCCCACCTCCCTCAAATTCATTTTAATATTATCCTCCCAACTATCTCTCGGCCTCTTCAAAGGTATTTTTCCCTCAGGTCTCCCAACTAACACTCTATAACGTATTTAAAAATACTCTTCAGGACTTTACTAATATACGGTAATTATACACAGTATGTAAAGGATGTAAATGATATTTTGTTATTGAAGTGTTCTATCAGTGAAGAATTATGTTGTGTCAGTGAAGTGTGTTGTGTCAGTGAAGTGTGTTGTGTAAGTGAAACGTGTTCCTGTCAGGGAAGCTTTATAGTTTATAGTGGCAGTGCAAAGTATTTGAACAGTGAAATGTTTTTGAAGTGTTAGTAAAATCAGGATAGAATCAGTGAAATGTGTCGTAGTTCCAGTGCAGTGAGTGAGTTGACAGCGAAATGGGTGTAATGTGGAAAGGTACTTGTGCAGATATGAACATTTCATACTCGTGGGTTTTAGTTCGAACTTAGATTTAAGACACAAATTAGATTTATTTTAAATGTTATTTTAAGTGTTCGTGCTTCATTTAATTTAGAATATTCCCTATTATTATTATTATTATTATTATTATTATTATTATTATAGATTATTGTTAGTATTAATTATTTGTATTAATTATTGGTATTAATATTAACTATACTTTTAATTAATAAGTTTATTATTGTCATTATTGAGTGTAATTAGTTACCACTGCCACCGGGTATATACCCATTACAGTGTGAATAAATACATACATACAGTACGTACTTCTGGATTCACCTGTACGTGATACATGCCCTGCCCATCTCAAACGTCTGGATTTTATGTTCCTAATTATGTCAGGTGAAGAATACAATGCGTGCAGTTCTGCGTTGAGTAGACTAACTTTCTTCATTCTCCTGTAACTTCATCCCTCTTAGCCCCAAATATTTTCCTAAGCACCTTATTGTCGAACACTCTTAACCTCTATTCCTCAAAGTGAGAGTCCAAGTTTCACAAATATACAGAACAACCGGTAATACAGGGTGTTTCCGGGCTGGTGTTACAAACTTTCAGGGATGATGGGGAAGAGCACATGTATCAATTTGAGATAAGGAACCCTGGTCCTGAAATGACTGAGTCGAAAGTTATAAGCAAAAATAGTTGTGTGGAAATGGAATTGTAATTTCGCACCACGTGCCCTCCTTCCCTTAACTTTTGGAACAGTCGTGGAAAGATGGTATGGGCCGGATGTCTCCCACATGGGTAATTGGCCCGATACAATCTGTGAGCTTGTCTATGTTCCCATTGGCTCATCCGTATTCGAAAATCAGGTCTGCATATTCCGCTCTCGTGTACTCCTCCATTTCACTAGGACTGATCGACTGGACACTGCAACTTGTACACATACACTGCTGTCTACAGACGTGCATATCAGGACCGACCATGTCCGTTACACATTACGCTATCTGCATTGCTTTAATGTAGTTTCCTGTACCCACCCCTCAGACAGCGCACTGAATGGAATACTGTAAGTAGACAACGTAAACAAAGTCAGATGAATACAGTATGTGTAAGATGTACAGATAAATAGACATAAATAAGGTGTACAGAGAAATGAAATTACTTCATTTCCACACAACTATTTTTGCTTGTAACTTTCGACTGTCATTTCTGGACCAGGGTTCCTTATCTCAAATTGATACATGTCTCTTCCCCATCATCCCTGAAAGTTTGTAACACTAGCCCGGAAACACCCTGTATAACTGTTGTATAAATTCTAACTTTAAGTTTCTTTAAAAGCAGACTGGATAACAAAAACTTCTCAACCGAATAACAGCAGGCATTTTCCATATTTATTCTGAGTTTAACTTCCTCTCGAATGCTATTTATATGTGTTACTGTTGCTCCAAGATATTTGACTTTTTCCACCTTTTCAAAGTATAAATTTCCAATTTTTATATTTCCATTTCGTATTATGTTCTAGTCACGAGCCATAATCATAAGTACACACATTTTGTTCTTTTGGGGGGGATTTTACTTTCAAACCTAATGCCTCCCTCTACCCTACTCAATACACGTCTAGTGATTGCCGATGACACTATTCACGTGTTTAAAATTGCACTTTTTTTTTCTGAAAACTATCCAAAACAGCATCATTCATCAAAATTAATGACATGTCTTACGATTTACTCGCTATAATGTAGCCTATAGTTATGCGTGTACACTTCATTTGGTTGTGGCCGTACGTTGCACCGGGGCATAGATGAAATGTGAAAGCGGTTAAGAATAGCGAACATCAGTTCGGTTCATTGTGCGTGGAACTTGACCTCTGTGGTCCGCAGTCTGGCACTAAATATAAGATTGAAGTCATGTCCGCTGTGACATAGCCGACACACTTGACAGGTTGTTTGGGTTCAGCGCAGGTATGCACATTACCAAATCAGTAACATGCACCGCAGCAACCGCTCGGAATACCACATCGTCATTCCCATGTTTGGCTCAAAATACGCGGTAAAACATACGAGTCAAGAAACGCTACTGCAACTAGACCATTCCTTTTGGCTCAGGCTGAACCTGACGACTCTACAAATGAGGCGAGCTTGATTGAGTCATACCGCGGACATGCTTGGAGAACAGAGTGCACTAAACTTGTGTCATACAGGCGGTCGCTTCTCTTCCTAACATTAATAATTGCAAACAAGTCCAGTTCTGGTGGAAGTGATGTATTATAACTAGACTTCGAAGATGAGGCACATTTACTTTGAAGTTAAGTATTACTCGAGACAAATAGGAGTACCGCTGCTCTCCGAGGCCGAGGGCGCCATTATCATGTTTATATGCATGTTAGGCGGGGACGGGGAGTAGAGGGAAAGAGAGAGAGCCTGTACACAACCTGCAAAGATGCAGTACCCTACCTACTCGAGACAGGTATGAATAACGCGGAGTGTGAATTTACATCAAATATATAATTAGGCTCCGTATTCCAGCTACCTATAAACTGGAATGAAGTTGCTTGATTCGAAGTGTATATGACGTCACAGCGCAGGTATTCAGCGTATTCCGAATCTCACCGGACCGGTGGACAACAATGACGTCACGCTGCAGCGAAATAGGAACAAAACTGCTGGAAGGATCGATGGCTGTCATGGCGACTGTATAAGTTGTTGTCTGTGCTACGCTAGCAAAATTTTGCGCAATATCCGTACTGCCATCTCGTTCAAAGAAAAGAGAGCATAAACAATTTATTTCTTGAACCGGTAGTAATAACTGGTCCGTTGATATGTTCGCTCATAAGCCATTAACATATTGTTTTTACGCTGTGTTCATTACTAACAATACAGCAGAACTAAAGCAGAACACACCGTCATGACACAACAGTGAACGATGTCATTCGTCTGCTAAAGGCTCATTCACAATGAAAATTAAACATAGCGTAAGCAGTAACTTAACGTTACAGTGAAATCAAGAAGTCATACCATCATTCACGATGGGAACATAAACATAACAGCAAACATACTTGGTAACCATGGAAACATAAGAACGACGCCATTTCTTCATATTCTGTCGTATATTTCAGCGCTCCACGATTGTGTTCTGTTTGCAAATCACGTAGACCCTAAGCATAAGCATGAAAGTTTGGAGTTTGCAAACTTTCATGTTAACTTCTTACGGTAATGTTTATGTCAATGCTTATGTGAATCATTGTGAATGATCCCATTTGGTAGCCTGGGCGCAAACTTCTGTGGTTACGTTACGGTTTTGTTTAATTTTCATTGTGAATGGGCTTTAATTACCGCCCTATACAAAAACCAATCAGATTCACTGATGGAGGCTGATGGAGACTGTCACCATCTCTGCAAGCTAATGGCACCGGTGCGACACCGGTAGAGCATCAGTGACGCCATCGGTGAAATTCGGAACACCGTGATGCCATCAGATTGCTCAGCGCTGAGATTCGGAATACGCTAGTAGGTACGTTCGCATATAAAATAGTTACGCATATAAAATAGTTACGCATCCTCTGCCCTCTTCCTCTAGAAAGTCAAAACCGATACGAAGTCATAGTGAGTAGTCTTATCGATCACTGCTCTTACTAGTCGTATTATTTAATAACTACATCTTTGTGGCTGATTGAAGGTTCATTGCAGAGGTAAAATGCCTTAGGTAAGATGCTCAAGCGTGTAATATTGCAGGGCATAGTTGAGGATATTTGAACTTTGTCAATATATACGATATTACATATAAATTGTGTAAAATATACGTAAAAGTGATCAAAACAGTGCACTGAAATACACAATACTAAAAGGCACCGAAAGTGTGTTGAACTTAATCCAAAAGAACCAGTAGGCCCTTCCATAAAAATATGAAAATTATGAAGATATTAACTCGACGTTTAGAATGGATTTGTGTAGCCTATCATGATATTCAGTGCCAACATCTCAATTATTAAATTAAATAATCTATATTTTAGAGAATTTCTAGAAAAGTACCTACATAGAAAATTAGTGGGTTCTCAGTGATGAGCGGCATACAATATCCTAATGAAACACGAAAAAATATCAGACAATAGGAATATCTTATACTACATCATGCACCAATAACGTCATGTGCTATTGAAAGAATTTCTTGCAATATAAAATCATTTCAAGTGACATCCGCGTATGTTCAAGTTCCGTAACTTACGAATGCACGTTATTATTCACTGCAAAGATCACGACGAAAATGATCACGGCTCAAGCATGTGTTTACTAGTATAGCTTCAGAATGTCGGGAGTGGACTGTACTTCACGAACACGCAGCAAATAACGTGTTTGTTTATATCCTTATCCGTTGCGTTACCTGTGTTCGGCGTACTATATACCAAATGTGTCTTTAACTTCAGTCTTTAGGTACTAAGTACTAAGTATTTAAGCTCTAATAAGTCTTGTTCTGGTACCTTGTAATTTTTGTCCAATTGTGAGTACATTTTCTTATAAAATTTCAGGAATTTAGAGCTGCATTTTCTGATAATATTTGTGGTCGTTCACGTACATATATCCTTAGATCCCCCCAGAAGAAATGCGGTCCAATTTTGCGTCTTGAAAAATCAATATCCATCGATCTCAGAAGGGTTTGAATATTGTATCATTCCTGACTGCGAATTAATTTACAAAGTGTCACCTGGTCCTTCAACCAAAAATACTTGGACCACACTGGCCTATATAATCTATGAGAATTTATAAACAGTGAATAACAAACTGGTTCCTTTCCGGTTCAGTCTTTCTATTGTTGTCGAAGAGAAACGTTATTTTATCTGTCTGGAATCGAGCCCGTGACCTTCCAGCTCGTTGCTATAACCCAGACACTCTGGTACTGGGTTCAAATCACCTTCGGCTGCATGGCCAACCTAATGTCACGATCGACTGAGGCGGATCACCTTTGTCTTCGCCGTGATCTCCGGCGTCTTTGACCTTTTGAGACTCTCCGCTGTGCCAGACGAGGACGTCGCGTCGAGACTTGAATTTAACAAAAGGCAGCATGACACCTGGCTGGCTGGCTCAACGGTTCACTCGGAAATTCGGACGTCTCAAGAGAAATAGCGTCTTGCAGTAACGGTGAAATAGCTGTTCCACATCTGCATTTGTGACTGTGGAGATCCATATCATCACCATAAGGGAACGAAATGATTTTCTGGAACTTGTCCAACACACGCCTGACCTGACTTGCATATAAACTAAACTAACCCACCCTAACGAGTCTAACTTGGATTCAAAGATCTGACTCATGTTGACAACTTTTTTTTTTGTAATTGTGTGGGAAAGTTACTTAAAATAGCCTAAGTAGTACACAGAGTGGAAGGTAAACGAAGGCTTATTAAGGTGCACCTACACCGTTCAATTTTCCATGCGTTTACGCATGCAATCTAGGAAGGATATTGTAATAATCAAGTTGAAAACGAACGTTCAATTAAGTTACATGAAGATTTTGTGTCTACACGTTGCGCCGTGTTGAACGTCATCTTCACTACGTGTATATACATAGTGTTTCCGAAGTGGTGTTACAAACTTTCAGGGGATGATGGCGAAGGGCACATGTATCAATTTGAGATAAGGAACCATGGTCCGGAAATGACTGAGTCGAAAGTTATAAGCAAAAATCGTTGTGTGGAAATGGAATTGTAATTTGGCACCACGTGTCCTCTTTCCTTTAACCTTGGGAACAGTCGTGGAAAGATGGTATGGGCCGGATGTCTCCTACGTGGGTACTTGCACCGATACAATCTGTGAGCTTGTCTACTGTTCCCATTGGCTCATCCGTATTCGAAAATCAGGTCTGCTTATTCTACTCTCGTGTTCATCCATTTCACTAGGACTGATCGACTGGACACTGTAACTTGTACACATACACTGCTGTCTGCAGACGTGCATATCGGGACAGACCATGTCCGTTACACATTACGCTATCTGCATTGCTTTAGTGTAGATTCCTGTCCCCATCCCTCAGACAGCGCACTGAATGAAATACTGTAAGTAGACAACGTAAACAACGTCAGATGAATACAGTATGTGTAAGATGTACAGATAAATACACATAAACAAGGTGTACAGAGGAATAAAATTATTTCATTTCCACACAACTATTTTTGCTTGTACCTTTCGACTCGGTCATTTCCGGACCAGGCTTCCTTATCTCAAATTGATATATGTGCCCTTCGCCATCATCCCTGAAAGTTTGTAATACCACCTCGGAAACACCCTGTATATACTGTATATAGTCGCCCTCGGTAGCGTAGTTGGTATAGCGCTGACCTTCTATGTTCGAGGTTATGGGTTCGACCCCGGCCGAGGTGATGGCATTTAAGTGTGTTTAAATGCGGCAGACTGATGTCAGTAGATTTACTGGCATGTAAAAGAACTCCTGCGGGACAAAATTCCGGCACACCGGCGACGCTGATATAACCTCTGCAGTTTCAAGCGTCGTTAAATAAACCATAATTTAAATTTTATACTGTATATAGGCCTATATTAATTAATAAAAATTAAATCAGACGAAGAGCATGGTTATAGAAAGAAAAATACAGAAGATAAACTTGCGAATTCTGAGGCAGTAGAGCAAGTGCACAGCTTCAAATACTTGGGGTGTACTATAAGCAGTAACATGAGCTGCTGCCAGGAAGTCAAAAGGAGGAAAGCAATGGCCAAGGAAGCTTTTAATAGAAAACGGAGCATTTTCTGCGGATCTCTGGAAAAAGAACTAAGGAAGAGACTAGTGAAGTGCTTTGTGTGGAATGTGGCATTGTATGGTGCAGAAACATAGACATTACGACGAAGTGAAGAGAAGCGAATAGAAGCATTTGAAATATGGACATGGAGAAGAATGGAACGTGTGAAGTGGACAGACGGAATAAGAAATGAAGCTGTGTTGGATGTTGGAAAAAGTGGGTGAAGAAAGAATGATCAGGAAGAGGAAAAGGAATTGGTAGGGTCACTGGCTGAGAAGAAACTGCCTACTGAAGGATCTACTGGAAGGAATGGTGAACGGGAGAAGAGTTCGTGGTAGAAGAAGAGATTAGACGACATTAAGATATATGGATCATATGAGGAAACGAAGAGGAAGGCAGAAAATAGGAACGATTGGAGAAAGCTGCCAACACAGCTTCATTTCTTCATTTCTTATGCTCTCTATCCATTTCACAAGGTCCATTCTTCTCCATTGTGATATTGTCA